>NC_069079.1:74410391-75010391 GCF_025698485.1 Gossypium arboreum | reverse complement strand
AAATAGCCACGGGCTTGTGGTCTACCCGTGTGAATCATGCTTCGATTCTGCCAAATTGACACGGCCGTGTGGTCTGCCCGTGTGAGGAAGTCCAGGCCGTGTTGATTTCGTACGTTGGCCCATTTTCTCCGTCTTTGGCCCGTTTCTCATTTCTTCACTCTCCTATGCTCACCTAAGTATAAAACATGAAATTAAGGCATTAGGAGTATCGAATTCACCAAATCTAAGGAAAAATCATCCATAAAATGTGCTAAGCATGGGATAGAAATATGTATAAATTACAATTTATCACTAAAAAAAAAGTTCGCATAACAGTTTGACCAACACATATAGCACTTACCAAAAATCGCAAGACTGATTTTAGGGAAGGGAACAATTGACCTTCAATCTCCAAATAGGATACCCACACAACCAAGGAAAGCAAGTCTAGCACCAACACGTCTCTAGCCATAAACTATAACAGGGAAAAAGTTAGAAGTAATGTTACAACACTGAGAAAAAGAGTGAGAGAATAGAGAAGAATCAGGCACCAACCGATTGTTCAAAGAAGAACTACAAAAATCGAAGCAAATGGAGAGAGAGCGAGGCAGAAATTAACCCAAATATCCAAATGAGAAGAGAGGGAAGAATGTGTATTCAATCGAAGGGAAAAGTCGATTGAGAGAAAGGGAGAAGAGAGGAAGGATGAAGGTTCGCTAAGGCAAAGAAAACTAAGAGAAGAAGAGTGATGGAGAGAGGAAAGTTGATCAATCAAAGTACAATATTAGAGAATAAAACAAAAGTAGGTTAACATGAAACGTACCCGAAAGGTCACAAGTAGAATTCGACTGTCCAATAAGCAACAAAACCAAAAAGTGAAAAGAAGAAAAAGGGGAATAGCTGCCAGAAAAGAGAGATAAACTAGACAATTTCGACACTAAGTGCCTATGACCTAATTTGGAGAATGGGAATCCACAACAAGCTGAATGGTTGAGAAGAATCCGACTTCAGCACCACCACTCCCCTTCTCCTTGATCTACTCCTCGAATATCTCCACAAATCTCTCCTCTAGTCCCTCAACTGACCAATTCAAATCCCCTTCAAACTACTCCTAAAATTTGACCACACACTCCCCTCCCCCTCAAACACTTCCATCGCCCACTAGCTTCAGAGTTCTACTAATACTCAACTTCCTACATGGCACAACAACAAAATAAAACCCCCCATGTGTAACACAAGACTTGAACTCAAGACCTTTAGCAATAATGACATGCCACTTACCCCTTGACCAACAAGCCCTTTCTTTCATGCTCTACTCACATTAATTTAAAAGTCTACTAACTAAAGGCAAGGGTTAATTTCCTAAAAACAAAGTTTTTTACAAATGCCCAAGCTTGACCCCAAGACTTCTTAGGCGCATCCCAGGACACTTAACCATTGAGACAAGCATGCATTTGAGTTACACAACATACAGAAAATAAGTACCTATATTTTGGGGCGTTACAACTCTACCCCCTAAAAGAAAATTTCGGCCTCGAAATTTACCTAGTTAAAACAGATGAGGGTATTATTGTCGCATCGCCTCTTCGGTTTCTCATATGGCTTCCTCAAAACTGTGATTACGCCATGGTACCTTAACCAGTGGAACATACCTCCTTCTCAGAACCTTCACATCATGGTCTAAAATCTGAACCGGCTCTTTCTCAAAGGTTAGATCTGCCCTAACCTCAATCTCTTCAGTCAAGATGATATGCGCAGGATCAGAGCGATATTGCCTTAGCATAGAGACGTGGAACATATCATGAATCTGGTCCAACTATGGAGGTAACTCAAGTTGATAGGCAACCGGTCCCATACGCTTCAATATGTGGTAAGGGCTTAGCTTGCCCTTCCGTCCAAACCTCAGTACCTTATTCCATGGTGAGACCTTGAGAAAAACTAAGTCCCCTACAAAATACCCAATCTCCTTACGCATTAGATTTGCATAAGACTTCTGTCTATCAGATGCTACCTTCAGTCGATCCAAACTCAATCTAACTTTACCCTGGGTATCAAAATCAATTCAGTGCCCAAAACACACTGCTCGCCCAACTAAGTCCAACACGAAGCAGTGCGACACCTACGACCATATAGTGCCTAGTAAAGTGCCATCTGTATGTTAGACTGATAACTATTGTCATACATAAACTTTGCTAACGGCCAGTATCCTCCCAACTACCACGGAACTCTATCACACAACCCCTTAACATGTCCTCTAGTATCTGAATCACCCTCTCTGACTGATCATCTGTCTAAAGCTGGAACGCTGTACTAAAGTCCAACCTTGTGCCCAAAGCCTTGTGTTACTTTTTCCAAAATCGAGACACAAAGCAAGGATCTCTACTAGATATTATGAAAATCGGTACCCCATGCAATCTCATTATCTTAAAGACATACAGTTTAGCTAGCTTCTGCAATGAGTAATCAGTACGAACAGGTATGAAATGGGTAGACTTGGTTAATCGATCCACGATGACCCATACTGAATCTTTCTTAGAAGGCGTTAGGGGTAGCCCACTAACAAAGTTCATAGTCACTCTCTCCCACCTCCACAGCAAAATCTTAACTAGCTAAAGCAACCCTGAAGGTAACTGCTACTCAGCCTTAACTTACTGACAAGTAAGGCATTTACCCACAAAGTTGGTAACTTCACGTTTAAGACCTGGCCACCAATATAACTCACGAAGGTCACGATACATCTTATTCCCACTAGGATGCATAGAATAAGGACTATTGTGTGCCTTCTGCAGCATCAACTGCCTCAGATCAGTATCCTTTAGTACACAAACTCTCCCATGAAATCAAAGTGCCCCTTTGCTATTCAGTCCAAAATCTGATGTGCCACCACTCTCCATCTATCGGAATCGAGGACTCAGTGTAACAGTCTGGCTTAGACCCTAGTCAAAATAGTGGTTTCGGGACCATAAATTCAAGTTAAAAAATGTTTGAATATTATTTTCCATGTGTATGATATGTAAACTAGCATGTGTGAAAGTTCCGTATAAAATTTTGGTTATTTGTGTGCTCAATTTGATAAAAGGACCTAATTGCGTAAAATGCAAAAGTTGCCTGCTGTTTGTTAAAAGTGCCTATTTAACTTGGCTTATTAAATGATAGGTCCTTATGTTGTTATTTGACCATTGAACTTATGAGTGGACATTAAAGGCCTTGTTATTAATGTTTTAAATGTTATAAACCTAAGGGCAAAATGGTAAATGATGAATTAATATATGTTTAATAAAAGCAAAGCATGAAATTGGCTATTATTCATGTTCCATAGTCAAAAATAGGAAAGAAAATAAAAGAAAAAGAACACCTAGGGTTCGACCATTTCATTCCTTGATTAAGGTATGAGTTTTGTTCGGTTTTTAATAATTTCTACATTTTGTAATCGTTGCTTCGAGTACTATCTAGCCCATGTCTCAATTTTTGAATTTTTTGATGATTTTAGATATGTCGTTGATGAAACTATGAGCTTTTTGATGTTAGTTGATGAATTATGAAAGATATGTTTTGTGTTAACATATGTTGTCTTTGAATTTTTGGTTATTTTGAGTAAAATGGGGTAAATTGTGAAAATGTTATTTTAAGGGACTAAAATGTGTAATAAATGAAATGTATGGACTGGCATGAGAGCTATGAAAATTCAGCTAAGCTAGTGTACAAGCAAATTATGTGTATTTTGTGATTTTATGAATTAGGGACTAAAATGTTGAAATGTGAAATTTTGAGGGCTAGTTTGCAAAATGCCCTAAATATGTGTCTATGAATTGTTTTTAATGATTTAGTGAATAAAAGGGTTAATTTTGAATACATATAGATTAAGAAAAGTGGAATTCAGACTTAAACCACGAGAAGTCGAATATTGTAGAGTAAACAGTCCGAGTCAAAAATTCAGAGAACGAGGTAAGTTTGTACGTAAAACCTGATGTTATAAGTATATTATGTTGTTTTGATTATACCTAGATTGTATATATATTTGATTTGGATGAACAATTTGATAAACCAAGGGTATTTGGCACTAAGTGTGCAATTTAAACTAGCTTCGGCTATATGAGGCACTAAGTGTGGACACCGAAATAGATTTGATTAATTGAGATGGCACTAAGTGTGTGGAATTATTATAACTTTGGCTAACCTTAAAAGCACTAAGTGTGCGGATGATTAAAGCATTGGTTTGATCTTCAGAAAATTTTAAAATATCCAAATAAGAGGTAAGAATGAAAATGAATGAATACGGGAATGTTCAGGTAAGTATAATACCTATGTGGTAGATGGTATAATGCATAAAAAGTTTATTGAATTTGGTATAAACATATTGATGATGTTGGCATGGACTTGATGAATGAGTTGAGAATATATAAGTACTTATGTCTTGATGTTTCATATTTTATGTACTATTATTGTTTTTGGTACGAGCTTACTAAGCTGTTGAAAGCTTACTAAGCTTTTGAAAGCTTACTTTGTGTATGTTTGCATTGTTTTATAGATATCGACGCTACTACAAGCTCGGGGATCGTCAAGGATCGTCACCACACTATTGAACCTCTTTTTGGTACTTTTGAAAATGTATATTTTTAAAGTATGGCATGTATAGGCTAGCAGTTGTGGGATCATGTTTTGTGATGTATATACTTAGCCATGTGATTTGGCTAGTTGGTGTTTAAACCCATAATTGATAATGGCTTATGGTATGTGATGGCAATTGTGGTATGTTATAGTAGGCAAGTTTTGGTAAGTTTAGTTTGAGATTGAATGATGTATGGAAGGAGATGTTTTGGTATGATCTTATCTTATGTTGGCATGAATTGCTAAGGTTTATAAGTAGGAAAATAGTTGATATTGTTATGATATAAATGATGACTGTTTTGGCATAAAATATGTAAGGTTTATAAGTAGGAAAATGGTTGATATTGTTGTGATATAAATGATGAATGTTTTGGCATAAAATTGGCTGAAATGGTGATGCATATATGCTTGTTTCTTTACTAGGTTGACCCAAAATAGGGGTGGCAAATTGGCTATTCAAATTGCCTATTTTTGTCCACATGGGCAGAGACACGAGCGTGTGTCTCAGCCGTGGCTATGTTGCACGGTCGTGTATCCACTAGGGTACCCTACAATTATAAGTTAGGCCCGAACACGGCCAACACACACGGGCGTATAGCTAGCCGTGTTGTAACACCCCGAACCCGAGACTATCGCCGGTGTCGGACACGAGGGGTTAACGAGACAAATCCTCTTAAAGTGCCGACCAATTTGGCCTTTCCAGACAGGCTGGAAAACTGCGTCACTGTCGCCTTAAAAATCGTATCTCAAGTTTCAAAACTCGGAAACTGATTCCGTAAATTTTCCCTGAATTTGTACTCATATATCCATCCATGGATTTATTTCTAGAATTTTTGGTCTGGCCAATTGGTACAGTTTATTAGTTAAAGTCACCCATGTTACAGGGGTCGACTACACTGACCTTCGCGCGTTACAACTTGAATATCTCTCTGTACAGGGCTTTAATACTGGTCCTGTTTGTTTCTAAAGAAACTAGACTCAAAATGGAATCCGAAAATATAAGTAATGACTTCTAATTCTTTCTGGATAATTTATAGTAAATTTTCAAAGTCGCGACAGGGGACCCAGAAACCGTCCTGGCTCTGTCTCACGAGAACTTTAATATCTCTCGGTATACTGTTCATATGATCGTTTCGTTACTTTCATATGAAAATAGACTCGTCAAGGTTCATTTACATAACTTATTCACTATTTAATACCAATCGTACAAATTTTGGCGATTTTCAAATCCGCACCACTGCTGCAGCCAGCATCTATTTTCAAGGTAAACTTTACCTATCTTGTGGTTTCCATGGGCCAACTAAAATTTTGACATACATAGGTCCACATATGATCATATTTAGCCATTCCAATGGCTGATCATGTGACCAACACTCTCATTCCAAACCATAATCACATCATGAAACCAAATATAATTACAAAGCACAAATGGTCAAATTCCATCCTCCACTTTTACGAACCATTTTCGCATGGCCGTACACATATACATCACAAAGAACTTAAAACAATCGAGGTAGTCCTATACATGCCATATCCAAAGTTCAACCAAAAGAGTACCAAAAGGGGTTTGATAGTGTGGATGACTTCACTTCAATGATCCCGAATCCGATCGCTAACGAGCAAAATCTATAAAACAGAGAAACAAAGGAACGGAGTAAGCAATTTATGCTTAGTAAGTTTCGAGCCATAATTTACACACAACCAAAGCATAGCATTCAAGTAGCTAAACAATAATTCATATGCACAATTTCTCAATGACATGCTTACTTCACAATCCCAACTCTTATATTCATACACAAATAACGGCTTAGTTAAGGCCGATAACTCGTTTATCATTGGAGCAAATATCCATACGCACTTACTCCTAGTGTGCAAAGCACACACAACACCTTGTTGTTGGGAATTTCACAAGTGCATGAACTGAAAATTTTCCAGCAAGCTTATAATTTTCAAATCACATACCTTCGGAGTTTAACCGGATATAGCTACTCGTTCAAATGCCTTCGGGACATAGCCCGGTTATGGTAACCCGCACAAATGCCTTCGGGACTTAACCCGGATATCACAACTCGCACAATTGCCTTCGGGCTTAGCCCGAATATCATAGCTCGCACCATTGCCTTCGGGCTTAGCCCGGATATCACAACTCGCACAATTGCCTTCGGGCTTAGCCCGGATATCACAATTCGCACATTCATACACATCTTTGTTTCAATTTCATAACAAACTTTTATGCACAATTTACTTAATCAAGAATACATTTCGGCTCAATGGCCACATACAAGGGCACAATTTCGATTGCTTATTACTTCGTTCAATCGAATCAAAATCTAAGTTTCGATACTCAAAAACTTACCTTGGAGATTATCGAGCGCTTCCAACGGCTATTCAATCACCTTTTCTTTTCCTTTATTGGAGCTAGTTCCCCTTTGCTCTTGAGCTTAATGTTAACAAATAAATTGATTTAATCGTTTTGAATATCAAAAGGGGAATCCAAGGTACTTAGCCCTTATAAGGCCGCACACACTTACATCCACATACTTAAGCTCAATAATTATAACATAGCATCAAGCACTCATATGGCCGATTATACTTAGTCATACTTGTACAAATCAACAATAAATTTCGAGATTTTCACACCATATAAGTACTAGGCCGAATATACATGCAAGTTTCACAAACATTCTTCAACCATTTCTTCTTTAAACAAACATATTTATCATTTACTTCATAACCAAATCATCATGTGCAAACATATATACACATATAGGTGCAAGGCCGAATTTCAAGGTGTTCATAACCATCCAAAACACAAATTTTAACTAAGTGTGCGGGTTCAAATTATACAGCACTAAGTGTGCAAGTTTGATTATATAGCACTAAGTGTGCGAGTTCGACTATTAAGCACTAAGTGTGCGGGCTTATTGCACATCCTCTAATAAACGTACATGCTCTATGTGCGCGGCCTTACCGAGTCAATCATGGACAGCGGTACGAGTAAACACCTTGAGCTCATGAGGAATGGAAATTTTATTTATATTTGGAATTTTGGTTTGGTAAGTCTTGATCTATGTGGTGATTATGCTCGAAAATAAATGCATGCAATGTCATATGGCGTAATGTATGAAATATCAAGTAGGGCTTGGTATGTGACTAAACCGAAATGCCTAAAGAATTATAGTACCGTTTGGGGTGTGGATGGAGGATTTTAATCCCGCACTAATTATTTTCTTTTATGGTATATTATTACTGAACGGCAATATAATGCTTATGGCTTACTGAGTTATATACTCACCCGGTGTTTACTTGTCGCCATTTTAGGTTTCTCGGACTCGTCCTTTTTGCGTGCTCGTGATCGTCATTGGAGTCATCACACCGCTAGCAACTTTTGGTATTTTTTTGTGTAGTCGGTTTAGGAGAACATTTTGGCAGGTATAGGCTAATATGCTTTGTTGAACTTTGGTATGTAAACTTTTAGCCATGCGAAAATGGCATAAATGCTCGGTTGGATTTAGTTCTCAAATGTTAAGTCACAAGTCTTGGTAATTCGATTTCCATGCCTTATGCCATGGTTGATTATTTTGGTGTTAAAATGCATGTTATGGCAATAGTGTAGTAGGGAGATGTTGGATAATGATTAGCCTCTGGTATGGCTAGTCATGATCATGATTTGTGACATGTATGATGAATCACTAGTTAGATCAAAGGAAATCATGAAATAGGCATAGTTGCTTTAGTGACAGGTGCTGGCAGCAGCAGTAACGTGAGATTGAAAAATCACTAAAAATAGTAGGAATGGTATTAAATAGTAAATAAATTATGTAAATGTACCTTGATGAATCTACTTTTATATAAAAGAAACGAAATGGTCATATGAGTTATAAGTTAACAGATATTAAAGTTCTTGTGAAACAGGGCTAGAACGGTTTCTGGATCCCCTGTCCCGACTTTGGAAAATCATTGTAAATTAACCAGAGATAATTAGGAGTCATTCCATATATGTGTAGATTTCTCTCTGAGTCTAGTTTCTATAGAAACAAACGGCATCAGTATTGAAGCCCTGTACAGGGAGATATCCAATTCGTAATGCACAAAGGTCAGTATAGTCGATCCCTGCAACAGGGGAGACTTTAACTAATAAACTGTACTAATTGGCTTGACCAAAAATTCTATAAAAAAATATGTAGATGGAAATATGAGTCTAGTTTCAGGGAAAAATTGCGAAACTGATTTTTGAGTTGTAAAACTCAAGTTATGAATTTTGGAGCGACTAGTACACAGATTGGCAGCTTGTCTGGAAACTCTCAATAAGTGGGTTGAAGTCTGTTAACACCTCGTGTTCGACTCCGGCGACGGTCTCGGGTTCGGGGTGTTACATTTTTATTGGTATCAGAGCTATGGTTTAGTCGGTTCTAGGACTACCATAGCGCGTATGAGTCTAGCTATACATGCCTTAATGTTAATGTTTAAATGTGTGATGACTTCTGACGGTTAAAATTTTTGTTTTGATTAGTAAATGGATCCCGGTGTAGAGAGAACCTTGGCGGATGACGTTGAAAGTGTAGCGGCTGCTCCTGCACAAGGGACGCTGCCTGTTGAACCTCAGTCATCTGCGAATAATCAAGGTGAGGAGGCAAAACAAGCCTTCTTTACCATGATGAATGAGTGGGTAGCGCAATACGCCCGAACCAATCCGGCTGTCCAACAATTCCAATTTAAATAATCCACCCCAAGGGCTGTAATGCCATCGATTCTTGATCCTATGAGGCCGAGTAAGCCACCAGTAGACTTGATTAGAAAGCGGGGCTGAGGAGTTTAAGGCCATAGTTCTTGATGATGCCGAAAGAGCCGAGTTACGCTTGATAACACCATTCGGTGTTTGATGAACTGTCATGCACACCGATGAATGTCTAAAGTGTGCTATATCCTTGTTGCGAGACTCGACTTACTATTGGTGGAGGACTTTGATCTCCATAGTCCCAAACGAAGCGAGTTACTTGGGATTTCTTTCAAATGTAATTTGAAAGAAGTATATTAGTCAGCAGTTCATCGATCAAAAGCGTAAGGAATTCTTGGAACTCAAGCAAGGCCGTATGACAAGACTGAATCTGAACATGAGTTCGTAAGACTTAGTCGGTATGCTCGGAGTGTGTGGCCGATGAGGTTGCTATGTGCAAAAGATTTGAAGAAGGATTGAATGAAGATTTAAAACTACTAGTGGGTATTTTGGAGATCAAGGAGTTCGTGACGCTGGTCGAACGAGCCTGCAAGGCGGAAGAACTTGGAAAGGAGAAGAAGAAGGCTGAATTTGAAGCTAAAGACTATCGTAAGAGATCGATGGGTAAAGCTCCGTTCTCGACTGTAAAGAAGTTCAGGGAGGACACTAATAAATCGAGGACGACTGTGGGAATTTCCATTAGAGCACGACCATCGACGGACTCCCGAGCTACTTCGGTGGCTAGTGTGGGCAATAATCGTCAAGAGAGACCTGAATGCCCCAATGTGGAAGACGACACCTAGGTGAATGTTGGGGTAAGTCCATTAACCTGACTCATTACGGATGTGGTTCAAGGACCACTTCATTAGAGATTGCACGAGCTAGATGAGAAGAATAAGATGCAAGGTGCAAGATCGAGTGGGGCGACGACTAGAGGTAGACCCCGAGGATTTCAGGGAGGTAGGGGTGGTAATCGAGAGGAGCCAATGATACAAATTGTTCGATCCGAGACCCGTGCTCTGCTAGAGCATATGCCATCCGCAAGACGAGAGGAGGCATCCTCCCCGACGTTATCACCGGTACTTTTACTCTCTTTGATACTAGTGTGATTGCATTGATTGACCCCGCTCTACTCATTCATATGTATGTGAAACTTTAGCATCCATGAAGACACTACTGTTGAGTCTCTCGAGTTCGAATTCGAGTGTCAAACCCTTTGGGTCAATACGTACTCGTTGATAAAGTGTGCAAGAGATGCCCCTAATAATTCGAGAATCCTGTTTTCCTACCGATCGATGCTTCTACCATTTGATGAATTCGATGTTATTCTTGGTATGGATTGGTGACCAGTACATGATGCAAAGGTGGATCGCAAAGGAAAACCATTGATTTGAGGAGTGCAAATAATGAGGTAGTCCGAGTCGAGTCTCTTGATTTAAAAGGAGTGCCAGCGATAATATCTTCTATGACCGCCGGAGATATGTGAAAAAGGTGTGAAACATACCTTGCGTATGTGTTTGAAAGTAAAGAGATGGAAAAGAAACTCGAATCGGTACCGTGGTTTGTGAGTATTCAGATGTTTTTCCGGAGGAGTTACGGATTGCCACCGGTTCGAGAAGTGGAATTCGCATCGGTTGTACCGGTACTACGCCGATCTCAATAGCTCCGTGTCGTATGGCATTAACGGAGTTAAAGGAATTGAAGGTCCAATTGCAAGAATTGACGGATAGAGGTTTCGCTCGACCGAGTTTTTCTCCATGGGGCGCACTCAGATTGTTTGTGAAAAGAAGGATGAAGCATGAGGTTGTGCATCGACTATCGTCAACTCAATAAAGTGACGATAAAGAATAAATATCCGTTGCCACGAATTGACGATTTGTTTGATCAATTAAAGGGAGCCTCGATGTTTTCAAAGATAGATTTGAGGTCGGGTACTATCGGTTGAGGGTCCGAGAATCGGACATACCCAAAATCGCTTTTAGAGCGAGTACGGTCACTACGAATTCTTGGTGATGCCGTTTGGGCTCACTAATGCCCTGCGGTGTTTATGGATTTAATGAATAGAATTTTCAGGCCATACTTGGATCGGTTCGTAGTTGTATTTATCGATGACATTTTGGTCTATTCGAGAGATGAAACCGAACATCTTTGAACACCGAGGCTAGTGTTGCAAATCTTACGAGATAAGCGATTATCACGCAAAGTTCATAAATGTGAATTTTGGTTGAAAGAGGTTAGCTTTTGGGGCACGTGGTGTCCGCATCGGTGTCGGGTGGACCGAACAAAATTTGACCATAGTCGATTGGAAACCACCAAGGAATGTTACCGAAGTTAGGAGCTTTTGGGGCTTGCCGGTTATTACCGACGATTTGTAAAGGTTTCTCGACGATAGCCACGCCAATGACGGCTTACTCCAAAAGGATGTTAAGTTCGAATGGATTTGAGAAATGTCAAAAAGTTTCGATCAACTGAAAGCTTATTTGATGAAGCCCCAATTCTAGTGCAACCCGAATCGGCAAAGAGTTTGTCATTTATAGTGACGCATCCCTACTTGGGTTGGGTTGCGTATTGATGCAAGAAGGGCGAGTTGTGGCCTATGCGTCGAGACAATTAAAGCCACATGAGAAAAATTATCCGACCTATGATCTCGAATTGGTCGCCATCGTATTCGCTTTAAAGATATGGCGACATTACTTATTTGGTGAGAAGTGCCATGTGTATTCGGATCACAAAAGTCTCAAATATTTGATGACTCAAAGAGACTTAAATCTGCGACAAAGACGTTGGCTCGAGCTGTTAAAGGATTATGAGTTGGTCATTGACTATCACCCGGAAAGGCTAATGTGGTTGCGGATGCCTTAAGTCGTAAATACTATTTGCGTTGCGAGCGATGAATGTACACTTGTCTCATTCTACCCGACAATGTGTTAGTAGCTGAATTGAAAGCCAAACCATTATTGATACGTCAAATTCGTGAAGCTCGAGAAAGTCGACGATGAGTTGGTTGCAAAGCGGGATGAGTGTGTTCCGAACAAGGAATCGAATTTCAGATTGACGACCATGATTGCTTGACGTTCAAGGGTCGATTATGTATTCCAAGGAATTCGAACTTGTTTCGATGATTTTGAGCGAGGCTCACAAAGAGTCGAATGTCAATCCACCCGGGAGTACGAAAATGTACAACGACACGAGACACCGATTTTGGTGGCATGGTATGAAACGAGACATTTCCAACTTTGTTTGAAGTGCTTAGTATGTCGACAAGTAAAGGCGGAACATCAAGTGCCCACGGGTTTGCTTGACCGATCATGATACCGAATGGAAATGGGAACGAGTCACGATGGATTTTGTATCCGGCTTGCCGTTGTCGGCAAGCAAGAAAGATGCAATTTGGGTCGTCGTTGATAGATTGACTAAGTCGGCTCACTTTATCCCGTCGCACGCACGGATTTTTCATTGGATAAGCTAGCTGAATTGTATGTTTCTCGATTGTGAGATTACACGGGTACCGATTTCTATTGTGTCGACGAGATCCGAGATTCACCTCACGATTTTGGAAGAAATTGCAAGAAGCTTTGGGTACCAAGCGCATTTTAGCACCGCTTTTCATCCCCAAACCGATGGTCAATCCGGCGGATAATTCGAGATACTTGAGGATATGTTGAGATGTTGCATCCTCGAGTTTAATGGTTCATGGAACGGTATTTACCCTTGATTGAATTCGCCACAACAATAGTTTTCAGTCAAGCATTAAGATGGCGCCTTACGAGGCTTTGTATGGTCGTAAATGCCGTACACCATTGTTTTGGACCGAGCTCGGTGAAAGCAAAATTTTCGGGTGGATTTGATTAGAGATCTTGAGCAAAAGTTCGAGTAATTCGTGAAAGTTTGAAGGTCGCTTGAATCGTCGAAGTCGTCGACGCGATTTAAAACGAAGAGATATTGAGTATCGGTGGGAGACAAAGTGTTTCTTAAGGTATCACCGGAAAAGATACTCGATTTGGCCGTAAGGGCAAATTGAGTCCGAGATTCATTGGGCCATATGAGATCTCCGAACGAGTCGGCCCGATGGCGTATAGGTTGCTTTTACCCCGAACTCGAAAGGATCCACAACGTTTTCCATGTTTCGATGCTTGACGTTACCGATCCGATCCTTCGCATGTAATAAACCCCTCCGAGATTGAAATTCAAGCCGATATGAGTTATGAAGAAGAACCGATTCGTATCCTAGCTCGTGAAGTGAAGGAGTTGCGAAACAAAAGGGTTCCGTTAGTAAAAGTGTTATGGCTCAAACACGGGATGGAAGAAGCTACTTGGGAACCCGAGAATTCTATGAAAGAGCGTTACCCAAACCTGTTTACCGGTAAGATTTTCGGGGACAAAAATTCCTTAAGTGGGGGAGAGTTGTGACGGCCCAAAATTGACCCTAGTCGGGAAGTGGTTTCGGGACCACTAAACCGAGTCACCAAAATGTTTGAACGTAATATTTATTGTCTAGAATATGTATTTACGAATGTGTGAAAATTTCAAGCTTCGGTTTAGTCGATTGCATGTGAATTCAGTTAGTAGGACTTGTATGTCACTTTTGAAAAATGATAGGCTAATCTATAAGGACCTAATAGTACATGTAGTCAAAAGGGAGGACTTGCATGTCAAAATCCCCCAAGTGCTAGTGGCCGGCCATGACAAGGAAGCATGGGCAAGACATGTCATGAAACATGTTGGGTGAGTGTTTTATGTTGAAATAAATAAAATAAGGTGCATGAGTAATAAAAAAAAAGTGTGTGTGTGAAGGCTTTCCCTTCCCCTCCCCATTGCCGTGCAAGTGAGAAAGAAAAATAAAAAAAAAAAAGCTTTGTTCATCTTTTTTTTCATCCTTTTAATAGAAAATCTCAAGGGAGAAGAAAGGGTCCTTGCTCATGGTTGGTTTGGAATAGGTTGGCCATCCTTGTAGCTAGATTAAGGTATGTTTAATATGGTGCCATGAGATTCATGCATGTTCTTAGTTGTTAGTTTTAGTTCTAATTAGTCCATGATTCAAAACCTTGCTATGTCATGGGGATGATAGTATGAAATGAAAATTTGAGATAAGTAAGGTTAAATTTGATTTGGTAAAATCGGCCATATGGGTGTATATGTTTGTAAAAATATATTTTCTTTGTTAACTCCTTACAATCGGTTGTAGGAGTAATATTGGCTTATAAGGTTGAGTTGATTCATGATGTTGTATGTTAGGATTAAAATACTTGAGACTAGATTAGCTTAATGGTGACCATGCATTCGACCTTGAAGCATTAAACAAATGTTGGTTGAGATTTTGATATTTTGAACAAAGATAGTTGTGAAATGGGGTGAAAACCATTAAGTTATACACATAAAAATCCAGCAAGAAGATTAAACTACTAAATGTATTCATTTTAGATCAAGACATCAAAGAGGGAGAACCAAGCAAAGGCAAAGCAAAGATAATCGAGTAGTAGATTGGGAATCATTTCATCCGATATAAGGTAAGTCATTAAGCACTTATTTTGTACTAATTTAAAGGGTCGTAATGTCCAAGTAATGATGCTGAATGGAATGGTAGAATATATATATACATGTATGTATGTGGTGATAAAAATATTGAATTGAAAGAAAAGAGGTGAGATGTATTGAATGATCGGTTTCGGCACTAAGTGTGCGGGTGTAAACATTTATAATCACAAATTGGCACTAAGTGTGCGGGTTCAAATTATACAGCACTAAGTGTGCAAGTTTGATTATATAGCACTAAGTGTGCGAGTTCGACTATTAAGCACTAAGTGTACGGGCTTATTGCACATCCTCTAATAAACGTACATGTTCTATGTGCGCGGCCTTACCGAGTCAATCATGGACAGCGGTACGAGTAAACACCTTGAGCTCATGAGGAATGGACATTTTATTTATATTTGGAATTTTGGTTTGGTAAGTCTTGATCTATGTGGTGATTATGCTCGAAAATAAATGCATGCAATGTCATATGGCGTAATGTATGAAATATCAAGTAGGGCTTGGTATGTGACTAAACCGAAATGCCTAAAGAATTATAGTACCGTTTGGGGTGAGCATGGAGGATTTTAATCCCGCACTAATTATTTTCTTTTATGGTATATTATTACTGAACGGCAATATAATGCTTATGGCTTACTGAGTTATATACTCACCTGGTGTTTACTTGTCGCCATTTTAGGTTTCTCGGACTCGTCCTTTTTGCGTACTCGTGATCGTCATTGGAGTCATCACACCGGCTAGCAACTTTTGGTATTTTTTTTGTGTAGTCGGTTTAGGAGAACATTTTGGCATGTATAGGCTAATATGCTTTGTTGAACTTTGGTATGTAAACTTTTAGCCATGCGAAAATGGCATAAATGCTCGGTTGGATTTAGTTCTCAAATGTTAAGTCACAAGTCTTGGTAATTCGATTTCCATGCCTTATGCCATGGTTGATTATTTTGGTGTTAAAATGCATGTTATGGCAATAGTGTAGTAGGGAGATGTTGGATAATGATTAGCCTCTGGTATGGCTAGTCATGATCATGATTTGTGACGTGTATGATGAATCACTAGTTAGATCAAAGGGAAATCATGAAATAGGCATAGTTGCTTTAGTGACAGGTGCTGGCAGCAGCAGTAACGTGAGATTGAAAAATCACTAAAAATAGTAGGAATGGTATTAAATAGTAAATAAATTATGTAAATGTACCTTGATGAATCTACTTTTATATAAAAGAAACGAAATGGTCATATGAGTTATAAGTTAACAGATATTAAAGTTCTTGTGAAACAGGGCCAGAACGGTTTCTGGATCCCCTGTCCCGACTTTGGAAAATCATTGTAAATTAAACAGAGATAATTAGGAGTCATTCCATATATGTGTAGATTCCTCTCTGAGTCTAGTTTCTATAGAATCAAACGGCATTAGTATTGAAGCCTTGTACAGGGAGATATCCAATTCGTAATGCACAAAGGTCAGTATAGTCGATCCCTGCAACAGGGGAGACTTTAACTAATAAACTGTACTAATTGGCTTGACCAAAAATTATATAAAAAAATATGTAGATGGAAATATGAGTCTAGTTTCAGGGAAAAATTGCAAAACTGATTTTCGAGTTGTAAAACTCAAGTTATGAATTTTGGAGCGACTAGTACACAGATTGGCAGCTTGTCTGAAAACTCTCAATAAGTGGGTTGAAGTCTGTTAACACCTCGTGTTCGACTCCAGCGACGGTCTCGGGTTCGGGGTGTTACAGTGTTTGAGCCATAACACTTTCACTAGCGGAACCCGCTTGTTTCGCAACTCTTTCACTTCACGTGATAGGATACGAATCGGTTCTTCCTCATAACTCATATTGGCTTGAATTTCAACCTCTGATGGACTAATCACGTGCGATGGATCAGATCTATAGCGTCGAAGCATCGAAACATGAAAGACATCGTGAATCTTTTCGAATTCAGGGGGCAAAATCAAACGATATGCAACTAGACCGACTCGCTCGGATATCTCATATGGCCCAATGAACCTCGGGCTCAACTTGCCCTTACGGCCGAATCGAGTATCTTTTTCAAAGCGAAACCTTGAGAAACACTTTATCCCCCACCTGATGCTCGATGTCTTTACGCTTCAGATCCGCGTACGACTTCTGACGGTCGAAGGCTATCTTTAGACTTTCACGGATTACTTTCACTTTCTGTTCAGCATCTCTAATCAAATCCACCCCAAAAATTTTGCTTTCACCGAGCTCAGTCCAAAACAATGGTGTACGGCATTTACGACCGTACAAAGCCTCGTAGGGTGCCATCTTAATACTTGATTGAAAACTATTGTTGTAAGCGAATTCAATCAAAGGCAAATACCGTTCCATGAACCACCGAACTCGAGGATGCAACATCTCAACATATCCTCAAGTATTTGAATTATCCGCTCGGATTGACCATCGGTTTGGGGTGAAAGGCGGTCTTTGAAATGCAACTTGGTACCCAAAGCTTCTTGCAACTTCTTCCAAAATCGTGAGGTAAATCTCGGATCTCTATCCGACACGATGGAAATAGGCACCCCGTGTAATCTCACAATCTGAGAAACGTACAATTCGGCTAGTTTGTCCATTGAAAAATCCATACGTACGGGGATAAAGTGAGCCGACTTAGTCAGTCTATCTACCACGACCCAAACCGCATCCTTCTTACTCGCTGACAATGGCAGTCCGGATACAAAGTCCATGGTGACTCGATCCCATTTCCACTCGGGTATCGTGATCGGTGAAGTAATCTCAAGGCACTTGATGTTCCGCTTTCACTTGTTGACATATTAAACATCTCAAACAAAGTCGGAGATGTCTCGTTTCATACCATGCCACCAAAACCGACGTTTCAAATCATTGTACATCTTCGTACTCCCCGGGTGGATTGCCATTCGGCTACAATGGGCTTCGTTTAGAATTATCGAAATAAGTTCCGAATTCTTTGGAACACACAGACGACTTTTGAACCTCAAACAATCGTCATCATCGATTTGAAACTCCGAGTCCTTGTTCGAACACACTCAAATTCGTTTTGCAGCCATCTCGTCGTCGACTTTACGAGCTTCACGAATTTGATGTATCAATAATGGTTTGGGTTTCAATTCAGCTACTAACACATTGTCAGATCGAACAGACAAGTGCTCATTCATCGCTAGTAAGCGAATAATGATTTACGACTTAAGGCATCCGCAACCACATTCGCCTTTCCCGGTGATAGTCAATGACCACTCATAATCCTTTAACAGCTCGAGCCAACGTCTTTGTCGCAGATTTAAGTCTCTTTGAGTCATCAAATAATTGAGACTTTTGTGATCCGAATACACATGGCACTTCTCACCAACTAAGTAATGTCGCCATATCTTTAAGGCGAATCGATGGCGACCAATTCGAGATCATGGGTGGGATAATTTTTCTCATGTGGCTTTAATTGCCTCGACGCGCAGGCCACAACTCGACCTTCTTGCATCAATACGAAACCTAACCCAAGTAGGGAGGCGTCACTATAGATGACAAACTCTTTGCCGATTCGGTTGCACTAGAATTGGGGCTTCACCAAATAAGTTTTCGTTGATCGAAACTTTTCGACATTTCTCCGTCCATTCGAACTTAACATCCTTTTGGAGTAGCCGTCATTGGCGTGGCTATCGTTGAGAAACCTTTACAAATCGTCGGTAATAACCGCAAGCCCCAAAAAGCTCCGAACCTCAGTAATATTTCTCGGAGGCTTCCAGTTAAGTATGGCTGAAATTTTGTTTGGGTCGACTCGAATACCCGATGCAGATACCACATGCCCCAAGAAGCTAACCTCTCTTAACCAGAACTCACACTTGCTGAACTTAGCATATAATTGCTTATCCCGTAAAATTTGTAGCACTAACCTCGGTGTTCAAATGTTCGGTCTCATTTCTTGAATAGACCAAGATGTCATCAATGAACACGACTACGAACTGATCCAAATATGGTCTGAAGATTCGATTCATCAAATCCATAAATACCACAGGGGCATTAGTCAGCCCAAATGGTATCACTAGGAACTCGTAGTGACCATATCTCGCTCAAGGCGGTCTTGGTACGTCCGAATCTCGAATTAGAATCGATAATAGCCCAATCTCAAATCTATTTTCGAGAACACCGAGGCTCCTTCGTTGATCGAACAAATCATCGATACGTGGTAACGGATATTTGCTCTTTATCGTCGCTTTATTAAGTCGACGATAGTCGATCTACGACCTCATGGTTCCATCCTTCTTTTCACAAACAACACCGGCGCACCCCAAGGTGAAAAACTTCGGACGAGCAAAACCTCTATCCACCAATTCTTGCAACTGAGCTTTCAACTCCTTTAATTCCGTTGGTGCCATACGATACGGAGCTATCGAAATTGGAGTGGTACCAGGAACCAATTCGATGCCAAACTCTATTTCCCGAACAGGTGGTAAACCCGGCAATTCTTCAGGGAAAACATCCGGGTATTCACAAACCACTGGCACATATTCGGGTTTCTTTTCTGACTCCTTGTCATCGAGCATATACGCAAGGTACGCTTCGCACCCTTTTCTTACATATTTCTGGGCTAACATTGCTGATATTACAGCTGGCAACCCCTTTAAGTCCGTAGACTCAACCCGAATTATCTCGTTATTCGCGCACCTCAGATCG
The DNA here is from genome assembly GCF_025698485.1 of Gossypium arboreum. Classification (NCBI taxonomy): domain Eukaryota; kingdom Viridiplantae; phylum Streptophyta; class Magnoliopsida; order Malvales; family Malvaceae; genus Gossypium; species Gossypium arboreum. The sequence goes on along the minus strand of NC_069079.1, from coordinate 74,990,888 downwards.
ATAATCTTGCTTTTGCAATTTACAACAGCATCGTGCATGGTCAACCAATCCAAGCCAAGAATAACGTCGAATTCATCGAACGGTAAAAGCATCAAGTCCGCCGGAAAACAAGAACCTCGAAATACTAGGGGACTTTTCTTACACACTTTGTTGACAAGCACGTAATGACCCAAGGGTTTGACACCGAATTACAAACTCGAGACTCAATAGGCAAAGTCTTCTTTGGATGCTAAGGTTTCGCATATATAAGAATGAGTAGAACCGGGGTCAATCAAAGCAATCACATTAGTATCGAAAAGAGTGAAAGTACCCAGAATGACATCCGGTGAGGCAAAGATCCTCGGCGTCTTGCGTATGGCATAAGTTCTAGCAGAGCACGAGCCTCGGGTCTTGTTGTAGCATCTCTCGACCCTCTCGACCACCACTAGCATTGCCCGTATTTGGATGGCCTACTTGACGTTGGTAGCACCGGGTTTCCACTCGACTTACATTTTGTTCAAGCAACCTCGGGAATCCTTGATAAAGTGGTCACCAATCCACACTTATAGCAGAGCGATCACGGAACCTCTGACTCCCGAATGCCATTTGCCACAATGTCGACACTCCATTCGGTTTCGACGATCATTCCCAACACCGGAGACCGAAGTGCCTCAGATACCCATTGAAGGTCGATCACGATCTCGTCTAAAAGGCCCGGCGCCTCTAGACCGCTCACATCTTCTCGAAATCTCTTGATGCTGTTGATGAGACTTTCCGAGGACCTTTTTCAAATTCTCCGGTTCCCACATCAACTTTTGATTCTCCTTTCTAAGCTCTTCGCTTTACAAGCTCGCTCAACAAGTACTACGAACTCTCGTATTTCGAGAATGCCAACAAACATCCTTATATCATCATTCAGCCGATCCTTGAATCGTTTACACATAATAGCTTCGGACGAAACACATTCCCGAGCGTATCTACGGACATAGATCCTTGCTTAAGATCAAGAAATTCCTTTCATTCTTGGTCGATGAATCTCTGACTGATATACTTCTTTCGGAACTCGATTTGGAAAAACTCCCAAGTTACTTGCTCCCTAGGCACAACCAAGTCGAGTACTCCACCAATAGTAGGCGGAATCGCGTAGCAAGGAGATAGTACACTTTAAGCACTCATCGGTGTACAAGATAGCTCATCGAGCACTTTCGGATAGTGTTGTCCAACCAAAATTCAGCTTGCTCGGCATCGTCGTCATCCGTAGCTTTAAATTCAATGGCCCCATGTTTTCAATCTCGTCGATTGGGGCTTACTTGACCTTATTTGGTTAGTTCTTGGAGGTATTGTAGGTGCGGGGTTGCGTTAGTCGGGAATGGAGGTTGTGGAGCAGTCGTGTTAGTTCGAATGTATTGGTTGAACCAATCATTCATCACGCTATAAAAGGCTTGCCTAGCCTCATCATTCGGATTGTTGGCCATAGGTTGAGAGTCCGTCGGCCGCTGTCCCTTGCGCGGGGCAGCGCCACACTCTCCACATCATCAGCTATTGCTCGGTTGGGAACAGGATCCATTGCTATAAACAAACACAAATTCGAATGTCGTAAATCACCACACTATCAATTATCACTTAATGGCATGTATAGCTAGACCCCAAACATATCACGGTAGTCCTAGAATCGACTAAACCATAGCTCTGATACCAATAAAATTGTAACACCCGAACCCGAGACCATCGCGGTGTCGGACACGAGGGTTAACGAGACAAATCCTCTTAAAGTGCCGAATTAATTTGGCCTTTCGCAGACAGTGGAAAACTGCATCATTGTCGCCTTAAAAATCGTATCTCAAGTTTCAAAACTCGGAAACTGATTCCGTAAATTTTCCTTGAATTTATACTCATATATCCATCCATGGATTTATTTCTAGAATTTTTGGTCTGGCCAATTGGTATAGTTTATTAGTTAAAGTCACCCATGTTACAGGGGTCGACTACACTGACCTTCGCGCGTTACAACTTGAATATCTCTCTGTACAGGGCTTTAATACTGGTCCTGATGTTTCTAAAGAAACTAGACTCAAAATGGAATCTGAAAATATAAGGCATGACTTCTAATTCTTTCTGGATAATTTATAGTAAATTTTCAAAGTTGCGACAGGGGACCCAGAAACCGTCCTGGCTCTGTCTCACGAGAATTTTAATATCTCTCGGTATACTGTTCATATGATCGTTTCGTTACTTTCATATGAAAATAGACTCGCCAAGGTTCGTTTACATAACTTATTCACTATTTAATACCAATCCTACAAATTTTGACGATTTTTCAAATCCGCACCACTGCTTTGCTTGCCAAAGATCTATTTTCAAGGTAAACTTTACCTATCTTGTGGTTTCCATGGGCCAACTAAAATTTTGACATACATAGGTCCACATATGATCATATTTAGCCATTCCAATGGCTAATCATGTGACCAACACTCTCATTCCAAACCATAATCACATCATGAAACCAAATATAATTACAAAGCACAAATGGTCAAATTCCATCCTCCACTTTTACGAACCATTTTCGCATGGCCGTATACATATACATCACAAAGAACTTAAAAACAATCGAGGGTAGTCCTATACATGCCATATCCAAAGTTCAACCAAAAGAGTACCAAAAGGGGTTTGATAGTGTGGATGACTTCACTTCAATGATCCCGAATCCGATCGCTAACGAGCAAAATCTATAAAACAGAGAAACAAAGGAACGAGTAAGCAATTTATGCTTATTAAGTTTGAGCCATAATTTACACACAACCAAAGCATAGCATTCAAGTAGCTAAACAATAATTCATATGCACAATTTCTCAATGACATGCTTACTTCACAATCCCAACTCTTATATTCATACACAAATAACGGCTTAGTTAAGGCCGATAACTCGTTTATCATTGGAGCAAATATTCATACGCACTTACTCCTAGTGTGCAAAGCACACACAACACATACCTTGTTGTTGGGAATTTCACAAGTGCATGAACTGAAAATTTTCCAGCAAGCTTATAATTTTCAAATCACATACCTTCGGAGTTTAACCGGATATAGCTACTGTTCAAACGCCGGGACATAGCCCGTTATGGTAACCCGCACAAATGCCTTCGGGACTTAACCCGGATATCACAACTCGCACAATTGCCTTTGGGCTTAGCCCGGATATCAGAATTCGCACATTCATACACATCTTTGTTTCAATTTCATAACAAACTTTTATGCACAATTTACTTAATCAAGAATATCATTTCGGCTCAATGGCCACATACAAGGGCACAATTTCGATTGCTTATTACTTCGTTCAATCGAATCAAAATCTAAGTTTCGATACTCGAAAACTTACCTTGGAGATTATTGAGCGCTTCCAACGGCTATTCAATCACCTTTTCTTTTCCTTTATTGGAGCTAGTTCCCTTTTGCTCTTGAGCTTAATGTTAACAAATAAATTGATTTAATCGTTTTGAATATCAAAAGGGGAATCCAAGGTACTTAGCCCTTATAAGGCCGCACACACTTACATCCACATACTTAAGCTCAATAATTATAACATAGCATCAAGCACTCATATGGCCGATTATACTTAGTCATACTTGTACAAATCAACAATAAATTTCGAGATTTTCACACCATATAAGTACTAGGCCGAATATACATGCAAGTTTCACAAACATTCTTCAACCATTTCTTCTTTAAACAAACATATTTATCATTTACTTCATAACCAAATCATCATGTGCAAACATATATACACATATAGGTGCAAGGCCGAATTTCAAGGTGTTCATAACCATCCAAAACACAAATTTTAACTAACATGCAAGAAACATAAACCATGCTCATGAGCATGCCATGGCCGAATACCTCACACACCATACTCCTTTTAAATTTTTGGTCATGGTTAAACAAAGGACTCAATGCCCTACTCAAGAATACTAAAAAGAAATTTCAAGAGTAGTCAATCCATCATTACATGCATCATTAGCAAGCTTCACATTTAGCATGCAATGGCTTCAACACAATATCAACCTTGGCCAAATACCATTTCTATGGCATAACAAGGATTTGAACCATGGCTAGCATGAACATCAAGTTAGAAACTAAAACATGCATGAATCTCATGACACAACCTCATACATACCTTAATCTTGATGCAAGTATAGCCAAATCTCCTTCTAGATCTCTTCTAAACCAAAAATGGAGCAAAAATCCTCCTTTTTCCTTATTATTTTCGCCAAAGAAGTGAAAAATGGATGAACAAAATTTTTTCTTTCTTTCTCTACAACTCACTGGCAAGGGGGGCATCCATGCTCATCTTTTTTTTTTGTTCATTTCTTTAATGCTAATTCTTATTTTATTTCTTCATACATAACTCACTAACCAAACATGTTGGAAACATGTTTCCCTGCCCATCAACACCTACCTTGGCCGCCACTATGCTTCTTTTGGGGAAATTTGACATGCAAATCCCTTATTTTTGCATGCATGATCAACTAGTCATCCCACATCTTCCCATCATACTTTCAAAGTTTACTACTAGGCCCTTTTTAGTGAAATTCACATTTATAACACTAAATCAAATCATCAAAAATGTCACACACAATTTAACACATATCATAGGCATCAAAATAAATTTTAAATTATTTTTATGACTCGGTTTTGTGGTCCCGAAACCACATCCCGACTAGGGTCAATTTTGGGCTGTCACACGTGTGGCCCAAGTCAGACTTGACCACGGCCAAGGCACACGGGCGTGTCTTGTAGCCATGTGATCAAGTCAGTAGCTATGCCTTGTTTTGCAACGGCTTAGACACACGAGTGTGTCTAAGACCGTGTGAGGCACACAGCCTGTTCACACGGGCGTGTGACCTTTTAAAAGTTAAAATTTTTTATAAGTTCTAAAACTTTTATATGTTATCGAATTGATCCTAAAAGCATGTTTTAGACTTCGTACGATCTTTTAAAGTTCACATTGAATATGAATGATCTATTTTTATAGAAATGATAGGATATTTGATATTTGATGGTTCTAATATGTGTTATGAGTCTGGTAATGCCTCTTAACCTATTCTGGTGACAATTACGGGTTAGGGATGTTACATTGTATTTGGTATCAGAGTACAGTTTAGTCGATTCTCGAACTACCATAGTGTTTGTGAGTCTAGCTATACATGCCATATTTATGAACTACGATAGTGTGATGAATCCTGACATTGAAATGTGCTTTTATATAACAATTGGATCCCAAAAGAGCTGTAGCAGACGGTGTTGAAAGCAATGCGTCTACTCCCACGCAAGGAACGGTGCAAGTTAATTCTCGACCGGCTACGAGTAGCCCCGATTAATCCTCTTCAGGCTCTTGTTATGCCACTAGTGAATCAGGTTCAGTTAATTAGACCACTAGTTGATAAGATTAAAAAATATTGTGCTGAAAATTTCTGAGCGACAACGAGCGATGATGCTGAAAAAGTCGAGTTCTGGTTAGAGAACACGGTAAGAGTGTTTGATGAATTGTCTTTGAGTCCAGAATAATACATTAAATGTACTGTTTCCCGTTTGAGAGGTATGGTGTACCATTGGTGGAAGACTTTGCATCTGTGGTTCCGAGTGAAAGGGTGTAACGCCCCAATTTTTGGGTTTTCTGTGTTTCTATGATTTTTAAAATTATTTTATGTTCTGGTTGGTTAAAATAAATATTTTAGTAGGTTAGTGGGCCTTTGGAAGGCCCAAACTATACTTAAATCAGTGGTAGTCTTTGGAATTTTAATTTTATGAACAGGTGATGCAATTGGCGTTTGGGCTTTTAAGAGTAAAGGGGTAAAATATGACACAAAAAGGAGTGTGGTGTAGTGGCAAGGTGGCACCACTTAGGGGACAAGGAAGTGACGCCATAGAGGAAGCAAGGGGTCCAAGGTTCAAGTCTTAGATCTTACAATATATTTTGGTTTTTCTTTTCAATAAATCTGGAAGTAAGTAGGTGCGCTTTAAAGTTTAATGTGTTGGATTTATGACACAAATGAGTTGATGCCCTAGTGGTGGTGGCGCGAGTTGGCATGTAAGAGGACTTTGGTTCGAATCCCTTTGGCACGCAAAGGTTGATTATTTTGCTATGTTGGGATGGCAAGACTTGGTGTTAGTTTTAAACTCTGGTGATGGAGGGATCCCACATCGAGAACCTAACATAAGAGTAGATGGAGAGCTAGCTTTAAGTAGAGCAAACCATGAGGAGAGTAGGCATGCCCTTCTTGGCTAATCCCTTTCGCTTTGTGACGTGCTCGTTTGGGTTGAGCATCAGCTAAGAGTGTTTGGAGCGCGGATTAACTACAGTCTCCTAACAGGTGTGTATTTCTCATTACTATAGCAATAGGACGGCTATTTCGGGCCGCGATGGGCTGAAATGGGCCATGTGGTCCCAATAGGTCCGTAGGCCCAAGTGGATAAGTTGTAGAATTACTAAAATACCCCTGTAGGGTAGGACTCCCGATTTACCCCTGGAGGGTAAAATAACTATTTTGCTCCTCGTGCGTAAGTGACAAACTTGTGTGATGATTGGGTTAGTTGACGTGTATTGATGTTAGTTATCATTAATTTGTAAGTCTAATGTGTTAGTGATCGATTGTAGGATTATCGCGTGGGAGATATCGTCATCAATTGTCATCAACCAAGTGTGTAAACGACACCCTCCTTAGACTGAATTGGTAAAAGCCAAAATACCAAAACGTTGGTATTTTGTGAACTCACGAGCGTGCGAGCGCTCGTGAGACAGCTGTTAATGAATATATTGCATTTGGATGATTAGAGTGTAGAGTGTGCATTTTAAATGCGAGCGGTATTTTTCACAATTAATAGGCCGAATGGGCCAATGGGCCGCTATTCCACTTTGGTAAAAAGACGAGGTAAGTACTTCTGATTACTTGGTAAACGTTAGAATTAGCATGAAACCTTGGCAATGGTAATAATTACTGAAATACCCTTATGCATTCAAAATTACGATTTTACCTCTAGGGTTATTTTTTCCGAAAAGCATGATATTCTATTTCTGTATACGTATGCCATGACATATTATTTCTGTTGTATGGGACATGGGTTTATATTGATGGAGGAAGAGTTCTATCAGCCTCGCTGCAATCTGGTGGCCTCGCCATATATATCTGTTCTGGTGACTTCGTCACAATATCTGGCAGCCTCGCTGCAATTTCTGTAGTATGTAGTGATTGGGTGGGTCGAGTAGTCTCCCCACATGGTGTAAGGCTGGTAAAGGGGTGTTATGGGTGGCTCTGGGTTGGGGTTTCTGCATTCATAATATATTTGTTCTGTATCTACTATGGGCCTATGGGTTTCATTTTGATTTCTGTACTGGGCCAAGGCCCAGATAAGTCTGACTCTAAGGTTTGATCTGTTTTGGGCTATGGTTGGGTTATGTTACACACTGAGTTTACCGAACTCACCCTTTATTTTCATCTCTGCAGGAAATCCCAAACCATAGTGGGCTTTGAGCTGCGAGGGATTCGGAGTGGCCACATCATCTGCAAAGTTGGTTTTTTTAAGTTAGTTTATTTTTATTATTTTTATATTCTGATTTAATTCTAGGTTTTAAGTTGTAATAAGGCCGCTATTTAAATTTCTTTTTCCGCTATGGTTTTATTTTCTGATTATATTTATACTATGTCGAAACTACTAGTGTTAGGCTGAGCGGGTTTGCAAAATTAATGAATGTTTCCAAGACTCAACAAGCACAACAAATGGATAGCCTAAAGATTGATAAACCAACTTTTCATTCAACCGCTGTTTTTACAAAGACCACCCCAATCACTTAAACCAACGAATGCATACTAAGTCGTAAGTCCATGTGACACATCAGATCTGGCCATAACGTCTGGGTCGGGTTTGGGGTGTTACATTTAGTGGTATCAGAGCGAAGTTGCAACAACTCGGCTGTGGAATGGGTCTAAAAATAGGACTTTGTAAAGAAACACTGAATATAGGTTTTCAAAAATTGTTTTTTTTGGAACTTGATTATAAATTGTTTTCAAGAATGTTTCCAATATTTTCTTTTTACAAATAGATGATTTTAAAGATTAAAATCGGTTTTCTAAAATTAGGATTTTTTAGAAGGTGGCACACCGAATCTCTGACCCAAGTCTATATGTTTTTTTAGCCTTTCTGATTGTTTCTGAAATATCTGTTATATGCTTGTACAAAACCTTATCATGGTACTTTAGTTAGGGTAACACTAGAACTATAGAAACTCTGATAAGTAGACTGAGACTGTAGCTAGGCTACCACAAAAGGAAACAAACTCAAACTCTGAATTACTATTATTCATAAGACATCTATAATAAACACTGAAATATTAAACTGATTCATAAAATTCTTAATCAGATAATACGAAATGAGTACACGAGCAGCTCGTGGAAGAGGCCGTAGATGTGGCCGAGGTAATGCTCAAGCTGAATCTTCATCTTCAGGACATGTGCCGGCAGCAGATGCACTGGTACCACCGGCAACAGAGGTAGAGTCTTATGATCAAGGTGCCGGGGATGATGCTCTGTCCCAGGCAATGCTCCGAGTTTTGGAAAGGGTTGCTGGGGCAAGTACGGGAATAGAATTCGGGGTTTATTTTTTAGCGGCTCCAGGCCAATGGAGCAGAGATATTTAGGGGCGTATCTGGTGTAGCTCTGAATGTGGCTGAGTATTGGTTAAAAGCCACAGAGCGGATTATGGATGATCTGGATTGCTCTGTGGAGCAGAAGCTGAAGGGAGCCATATCGTTACTCAGGGATGAGGCTTATCAGTGGTGGCTCACGGTGAGAGGTGGAACTCCTGCTGATAGTGTGACTTGGGAGCTGTTTAAGACAACCTTCAAAGGAAAGTATGTTGGGGCTAGTTACATGGACGCTCGCCGGAAAGAATTTCTGAACCTGGTCCAAGGGAGTAAGTCAGTGGTTGAGTATGAGTCTGAGTTTCTGAGACTGAGCCGGTATGCTTCTGGGATTGTTGCTACAGAGTATAAGCGTAGCGTACACTTCGAGGATGGTCTGAGAGATAAACTTAGGGTAATGATTGCACCGCAGAGGGAGCGTAACTTCGCTGCTTTACTGGGGAAAGCTAAGATAGCTGAGGAAGTGAAGCATACAGAAAGACAGAATCATGAGAAAGATCAAAACTGTTTTAGGAGAGATTCAGGACTTTCAGGTGGTATGAACAGGAATGTTAAGAGAGCAAGGGTAATGGAGACAGTTCGAGCAGTACTGATGAATGTTGTTAGACCGCAGGGTTGTAGGAATTGTGGGAAGATGCATATGGGCGATGTCAAAAATGTTTTAGTGCTTGTTTTTTATGCGGATCTATGGAGCATAGGGTTAAGGATTGTCCCCAGGAACCAGATCAGGTTCAAGTTTTAGAGCAGAGGGTCACTCAACCAGTGAGGGGTGGACCACAGTTTCCTAGAGGACGTAGGCAAGGCAGAGGTGGTAATGGAAATGGTCGAGGAAGAGGAGCGCCTGGTAGGGGTGTTGGATTTGCTGAGGCTCGTCAGCCGGCGTTGGTGTATGCAGCTCATCGTTGAAAGGAGGGTGATGCACCTGACGTGATAACTGGTACGTTTCTGATTTCTAGTATGCCATACACTGCATTGATAGATGTTAGATCTACCCATTCATATGTTGCATGTGCTATATCTGGGTCGCTGGGTGTGAGCTCTGAGGAGACCGTGAGTGGGGTATCTTTACTAAGTCCTTTAGGTCACTCAGTTAGGGTAGATAAACTGTATAGAGATGAGCCTATAGAAACTCAAGGAAAAGTTTTCTCTGGAGATCTGATGGAGCTACCTTTCGGAGAATTCGATCTCATTTTGGGAATGGATTGGCTTGTTAAGCATAGGGCTACTCTGGATTGTGCTGCTAAGTGAATAATGTTAAAGACCATAAAGGATGAGGAGGTTTTGGTGATAGGCAAGCGTAGGGATTATCTGTCTAATATGGTGTCGGCATTGAGAGCCTAGAAGTGGATTCGAAAGGGATGTGAGGCTTATTTGGCATTTGTAAGACAATCAGAAATTGAGGATCTGACAGTGGATAAAATTAGAACCGTCAAGGATTTTCAAGATTTTTTTCCAGAGGAGCTTTTAAGTTTGCCACTGAACCGAGAGGTTGAGTTTGGAATCGACTTGTTGCCTGGAACGGCACCGGTGTCCATTGCACCTTATAGGATGGCACCGAAGGAGTTGGTGGAGCTGAAAGCCCAAATTTAAGAGTTATTGGATAGAGGCTTCATTAGACCAAGTGTGTCTCTGTGGGGAGCACCAGTGTTGTTCGTAAAGAAGAAAGATGGGTAAATGCGGATGTGCATCGATTATCGGCAGTTGAACAAACTGACGATTAAGAACAAGTACCCACTGCCGAGAATCGATGATTTATTCGACCAACTTAGAGGAGCTTCAGTATTTTCCAAGATTGACATTCGATCTGGGTATCATCAGTTGAGGGTTAAGGAGGTGGATATACACAAGAAGGCATTCAGAACTCGGTATGGTCACTATGAGTTCTTGGTTATGCCACTCAGAACTTGGATCGATTCATGGTCGTCTTTATCGACGATATTCTGGTTTATTCTGAAACTGAGGAGAAGCATGATGAACATCTTCATATTGTGCTGCAAGTGCTGAGGGAGAAGGAGCTTTATGCGAAATTCAGTAAGTGTGAGTTCTGATTGAGAGAGGTAACTTTCTTGGGGCATGTAACACCCCGTACCCGAGACCGTTGCCAGAGTCAGACACGAGGGGTTTGCAGACTTAAATCACTTGTTTTCACAGTCCATTTTAAAAATTTCCACGCAGCTGGCTAACTGCGTCACTGTCACCTTAAAAATCATATCTTGAGTTCCAAACCTCGAAAATCAGTTTCGTAATGTTTTCCTGAAACTAGACTCATTTTTCCATCTACGGAATTTTTTCTAGAATTTTTGGTCGGGCCAATTAGTACAGTTTATTAGTTAATGTCTCCCCTGTTACAGGGTTCGACTACTTTGACCTTCCTGCAATGCAACTTGGATAACTCCTTGTACAGGGCTTCAATACTTATGCCGTTTGTTTCTAATGAAACTAGACTCAAAAAGGAATCTATAAATATATATGGTATGACTTCTAATTGTCTCTGGTTAATTTATATAGAATTTCCAAAATCAGATCAGGGGATCCAAAAACCGTTCTAGCCCTGTCTCACGAAAACTTTCACATCTCATAATATACCGCTCATATGAACGTTTCGTTACTTTCCTATTTTTAGTGATTTTTCACATCCACATCACTGCTGCTGCCAGCATCTATTTTTAAGGTAAACTTTACCTAAATCATGATCCTCCATGGATCAACTAGAGTTTGTCATACATATACCAAAAGTGATCATGAATAACCATTCCCATGGCTAACCGTTACCAACATTTCAATACCTCTCGACGGACAACATACAAAATGATTATAATGCTATGATCAAAGTATATTTAAGCCATTTTCGCATGGCTATCCAAATTTACACAAAACCGAAAGGGTTCATGACCAACAACAAAAGGGTGGTCCTATACATTCCATTACAAAGTTCAACCAAAAGTATACCAAAAGGAGCTTTGATAGTGTGGGCGACTTGACTTCAAAATCCAGTCCGATAGTGAAGAACCAAAATCTATAAAATGCAAAATCAAAGAAACAGAGTAAGCATTAAATGCTTAGTAAGTTTTGAGCAAAGAATTTAAGCACATCGAAGTATAGCATTCATATAACTAAACGGATAATTCCATATATACATATTCTCAAATCATTCCTACTTCACATTCCAACCCCTATATTCATACATAAGGGATCATCTTAGCCAAATACCTAAGCTCATTACTTGACCGAGCGAATATTATTCAAGGAATCAACTATTCCAATGCACATACTGAAACATACCTCATTGTTGGGATTTTACAAGCGTATTAACTGAAATTTTACAGCAAGATTGCTCATTCCCGAATCACGTACCTTGAATTTAATCGATATAGCAACTCGTTCAAATGCCTTCGGACATAGCCGGTTATACTAACTCGCATAAATGCCTTCGGACTTAACCCGGATTTAGTAACTCGCACAAATGCCTTCGGCTTAGCCCGAATTAGTAATCGCACAAATGCCTTGGATCTTAGTCCGGATATAGTCACTTAGCACAAAGCCTTCGGGACTTAGCCCGGACATCATTCGAATAACCATGCACATTTATTAATAAATCATGACACATCCGTATTTCATTTTCATTACCAAAGCTCAAGCACAAGACACTTATCACACTTGCAATCTCGGCTTAATAGCCACATACAAAGAGCATGATTTTGTTTTGCTTAAAACATGATCTAATCAAATCATAATCTAAGTTCCATTACTCGAAAACTTACCTCAGATGTTGTCGAACGGCTTCAACGGCTATTCAATCACTTTTTCCTTCCCTTTATCGGATCTAGTTCCCCTTTGCTCTTGAGCTTAATTTTAACAAATAAATTGATTTAATCATTTGAGCATTGAAAAGAGGAACTCAAGGTACTTAGCCCATATATATTCATTAGACATTAAAGTCACATACATATGAAATCATGAATCAACTCAACATATTATCCCACACTTCCTCTTAGCCGATTGTCTAAGCCAAGATAAAAGCATCAATATGCTTGCCTCTAACCGAATACATGCAACACCAATCCATCTCATGTGGCCGAATATGCATGTCTACGTTGAGGCCATTTATATACTTAGTACCACATATAAATGACATACATTTTACTAACTAATGCATTACATATTATAACTCAATACGCATCCATCATTTACTCCATAACTAAAACACCACCATATATAAACATATACCTTGAGATGATATATATATATGTCATACCAATACATCACGTGCAAATATATATATATATATATATATGCAAGAGCCGAATCACAAGGCTGATTATAACCATCTCATATATTTTCATCCCATACCCGAATGCACAAGTACATTATAATAGCTTCCAACTTAATTCATCATAAATTTTCTTTTTTTTTTTTTCATGGCCGAATTCTCCTTCTACACCATTTACCTTCACAAAGCATGAATTTCATCATCCAACTTACATGCTTACAATCTCATGAAGTTTAGCCTCATAGTATCTATCAAACTCTCACTCATTAGCTTCTATCATAAACCTCCAACAACACCAAATAAACATATACTTCCTGGGTCTATAGTAGAACCAAGAAAGGAACTCATAGATATCAAGATGTAAGCAAACTACCATTATTCATCTAAGTTTAGCATGAAACACAACCATCACCCTTATTAATCTTTTATAGCCGAAAACCATACTCACCCCAAAAATCTATATTTCAACATGGTTTACAAAAATCACTTGATATCTCACTCAATATCAACTAAAATTTCAAGAGCTAGTACAAACTTCCTTACCTTAATAGTGACCTAAGATGACCGATTGCTTCACTCCCTTCTTCTTCCTTTCAATTTGGCCAAGAAGAACCAAAGAACACAACTTGTTTTTCTTTCTTCCTTAGAACATTCGGCCAAGAGAAAATGAAGAAAGATGGACACTTTTTTTTTTGTTTTCTTTCTTACATTCACGGCAATGGGGAGGGGGAGAAACAATCACACACCTTCTTTCCTTTTTCCATTTCTTTATTACCCATACTCCTTATTTTATTGTTCCTAACATACATCACTAATATAACATGTTTGTGACATGTTTCCACTCATAGCATGGCCGGCCACTAGCTCAAATATTGGGCAATTTGACATGCAAACCCACCATTTCTATAACATGCATTAATAGGCCACTTTATATTTGCCTAGCACATTTCTAAATTTTCTCACATAAGTCCTATTTACTAAAATTCACTGACAATTAACAAAATTCAAACATGAAATTTTCACACATGCATAAGTACATATAATGAGCATCAACTAGGATGGTTAATTATTTTATTATGACTCGGTTTAGTGGTCCCGAAACCATTTTTCGACTAGGGTCAATTTAGGGCTGTCACAGGGCATGTTGTCTCTGCTGAAGGGATCAAGGTGGACCCTCGAAAGATTGAAGCGATTCTGGAATGGAAGCCACCGAGGTTAGTGTTAGAAATTCAAAGTTTTCTGGGTTTAGCTGGGTACTATAGAAGGTTTGTGGAAGGATTTTCTATGATGGCAGCGCCTTTGACAAAGCTTATAAGGAAAGGAGTACCGTTTGTTTGGACTGAGAAACAACAGGAATCTTTTGAGAAGCTGAAGAAAGTTCTGACCGAGGCACTTGTACTGATTCAGCCGGAGTTTGGAAAAGATTTTACCGTATGCAGTGATGCATCACATGTAGGGTTGAGCTGTGTGCTGATGCAAGAGGGTAAAGTGGTTTCTGATGCATCGCGACAACTTAAACCATATGAAGTTAACTATCCTACTCATGATCTGGAGTTGGCAGTAGTAATCTTTGCGCTTATGATTTGGAGACATTACCTGTACGGAGAAAGGTGTATTATATACACAGATCATAAGAGTCGTAAGTACTTGCTGACTCAGAAGGAGCTGAACCTTAGGCAGCAGAGATGGATAGAGTTACTTAAGGATTATGACTGCGCGATTGAGTATCACCCAGGCAAAGCTAATGTGGTGGCTGATGCCCTAAGTCGTAGAACTGTATCTGATCTGAGAGCCATGTTTGCTCGTTTGAGTCTGTATGGCGATGGTAGTCTGTTATCAGAACTGTAGGTTAGGCCGACCTGGGTGGAGGAGATTAAGGAAAATCAGTCGAGGGATGAGTCCCTAGTTTCTCGATTCTGGCAGGTTAAGAATGCGGATACTTCTGAGTACGGACTGAACAGTGAGGGATTTCTGTGTTACCGAGGTAGAGTTTGTATTCCAAAGGACTTTGACAGGAGGCAAGCAATTCTGAAAGAAGCTCATGGAGGTCTGTGTGCTATGCATCCTAGAGGGAGTAAAATGTATCGTGACTTAAAGGAGTTGTATCGGTGGCCTGGATTGAAGCGAGAGGTAACGGAAGTTGTGGGAAAATGTCTGACTTATCAGCAAGTGAAAGCTGAACATCAATTACCTTCCAGACTTTTGCAGCTAGTGAAAGTACCACTTTGGAAGTGGGAGAGGGTAACCATGGATTTTGTGAGTCGGTTACCCTTGACACCGTCGAATAAGGACTCGATTTGCGTAATTGTGGATAGGTTGACCAAATCTGCTCATTTCATACCTGTCCGCACTGATTATTCACTTCAGAAGTTAGCCAAATTGTATGTGGCAAAAATAGTACGACTTCACGGAGTGCTAGTGTCGATTATTTCTGATCGAGATCCTAGATTCACATCTCGATTTTGGAAAAAGTTGCATGAGGCGTTGGGTACGCGGCTAAACTTTAGTACAGCCTTTCATCCTCAGACTGATGGTCAGTCAGAAAGGGTTATTCAGATTCTGGAAGACATGTTGAGGGGATGCGTTATCGACTTTCGAGGCAGTTGGGAGGATTACTTACCGTTGGAAGAGTTTGCATACAACAATAGTTCTCAGGCAAGTATTCGAATGGCTCCTTATGAGGCACTGTATGGGCGAAGATGTCGTACACCTAGTTGTTGGACAGAGTTGGGTGAACAATAGGTTCTTGGACCTGAGTTTGTGGCAGATACTGAGGATAAGGTCAAGTTGATTAGAGACCGGTTGAAGGAAGCATCTGATAGACAGAAGTCATATGCAGATTTGAAGCGCAAGGAAATTGAGTACTCTTTGGGTGATATGGTCTTCTTGAAGGTTTCATCTTGGAAGAAAATATTAAGGTTTGGGAGGAAAGGCAAGTTAAGTCCGCGGTTCATTGGGCCTTATCGGATTCTTAAGCGAATGGATCCAGTGGCTTATCAGTTGGAGCTACCTCCAGAGTTGGATAGGATTCATGATGTCTTTCACGTCTCCATGTTAAGCGATGTCGTTCGACCGTACTCATGTTGTGCCGGTTGCGAGATCGAGGTCCAAACAGACTTGACTTTTGACGAAGAGCTGTCTGATTTTGGATCGAGATGTTAAGATTTTGAAGAGGAAATCGCCTACGCTAGTAAAGGTGCTGTGGCGTAATCATGGCAGAGAGGAAGCTACTTGGGAGCCAGAAGTGGCGATGCGTCAACAATATCCTCATCTGTTTGATTCAGGTAAAATTTCGAGGACGAAATTTCTTTAAGGAGGGTAGAGTTGTAACGCGCCAATTTTCGGGTTTTCTATGTTTCTGTGATTTTTAAAATTTTTGTGTGTTCTGGTTGGTTAAAATATATATTTTAGTAGGTTAGTGGGCCTTTGGAAGGCCCAAACTTAAGTTAAATTTGTGGTAGTCTTCAGAATTTTAATTTTATGAACAGGTGATGCAATTGGCATTTGGGCTTTTAAGAGTAAAAGGGTAAAAGATGACACAAAAAGGTGTGTGGTGTAGTGGCAAGGTGGCGCCACTTAGGGGACAAGGAAGTGACGTCATAGAGGAAGCAAGGGGTCCAAGGTTCAAGTCTTGGCACTTGCAATGTATTTTTGTTTTTCTTTTCACTAAATCTGGAAGCAAGTAGGTGCGCTTTAAAGTTTAATATGTTGGATTTATGACACAAATCAGTTGATGGCCTAGTGGTGGTGGCGTGGGTTGGCATGTGAGAGGACTTTGGTTTGAATTCCTTGGCACGCAAAGGTTGATTATTTTGCTATGTTGGGACAGCAAGAGTTGGTGTTGGTTTTAAACTCCGGTGATGGAGGGATCCCACATCGAGAAGCTAACATAAGAGTAGATGGAGAACTAGCTTTAACTAGAGCAAACCATGAGGAGAGTAGGCATGCCCTTCTTGGCTAATCCCTTTCGCTTTGTGACGTGCTCGTTTGGGTTGGGCGTCAGCTAAGAGTGTTTGGAGCACGGATTAACTACAGTCTCCTAACAGGTGTGTATTTCTCATTACTCTAGCAAGGGGCGGCTATTTCGGGTCATGATGGGTGAAATGGGCCATGTGGTCCCAATGGGTTCGTAGGCCCAAGTGGATAAGTTGTAGAATTACTAAAATACCCCTGTAGGGTAGAACTATCAATTTACCCCTGTAAGGTAGAATTATCGAAATACCCCTATAGGGTAGAATTATTGAAATACCCCTGTAGGGTAAAATTACCAAATACCCACAGTAGGATAGAATTACCAAATACCCTTGTAGGGTAGAAATACCGAAATACCCACGTAGGGTAGAATTACCGAGATACCCTTGTGGGGTAAAATTACCATTTTGCCCCTAGGGTGTTAAATGACTATTTTGCCCCTCGTGCGTAAATGACTAACTTATGTGATGATTGGGTTAGTTGACGTGGATTTATGTTAGTTATCAGTAATTCGTAAGTCTAATGTGTTGGTGATCGATTGTAGGATTATCGCGTGGGAGATATCGTCATCAATCGTCATCAATCAAGTGTGTAAATGACACCCTCCCTTAGACTGAATCGGTAAAAGCTGAAATATCGAAACATTGGTATTTTGTGAACTTGCGAGTGTGCGAGTGCTCGTGAGATAGTTGTTAATTAATATGGTGCATTTGGATGATTAGAGTGCAGAGTGTCTATTTTCGTGTACAACGGTATTTTTGGGCTTAATGGGCCGAAAACAGGCCAATGGGCCCACTTTGGTAAAAAGACGAGGTAAGTACTTCTGATTACTTGGTAAACGTTAGAATGAGCATGAAACCTTAAAAATAGGGAATAATTACTGAAATACCCTTATGCATGCAAAATTACAATTTTACCCCTAGGGTTATTTTTTTCTGAAAAGCATGATGTTCTGTTTCTGTATACGTATGCCATGACATATTATTTCTATTGCATGGGATATGGGTTTATATTGATGGAGGAAGCGTTCTGGCAGCCTCCCTGCAATCTGGTGGCCTCGCCACATATATCTGTTTTGGTGACTTCGCCACAATATCTGGCAGCCTCGCTGCAATCTGGTGGCTTCGCCACGTATATATATATATCTGTTCTGGTGGCCTAGCCACAATATCTGGTGGACTAGATGGCAATACCCTTGTATTTTTTGTGGCCCAAGTCAGACTTGACCACGGCCAAGGCACACGGACGTGTCTTGTAGCCGTGTGATCAAGTCAGTAGCTATGCCCTGTTTTGCCACGGCTTAGACACACAGGCATGTCTAAAACCGTATGAGGTAGACGGCCTGTTCACACGGGCATGAGACCTTTTAAAAGTTAAAAATTTTATAAGTTCTGAAACTTTCATATGTTATCGAATTGATCCTGAAAGCATGTTTTAGACTTTGTACGATCTTTTAAAGTTCACGTTGAATATGAATGATCTATTTCTATTGAAATGATAGGATATTTGATATTTGATGGTTCTGATCTGTGTTATGAGTTAGGTAATGCCTCTTAACCTATTCTGGTGACAAGTACGTGTTAAGGGTATTACACTCAATGACATCCTCCAACTGTTTACCCTTAATTTGTTCAATCCAACATAGTTTAACTTACAATTCTGCCAACATGCTACCATCGTCAAACAAACTGAGACGAGCAAACATCACTCTCAGATCCATCATAGCCCTACGGCTCAGTGCGTTAGCCACCACATTGGCCTTACCAGGATAGTATTCAATCAAATAGTCATAATCCTGAGCAGCTCAACCCATCTACGCTGCCTAAGATTTAGCACCTTCTGAGTGAGGAGATACTTGAGGCTCTTGTGATCTGTGTAAATGATACACTTCTCACCGTACAAGTAATGCCTCCAAATTTTTAGTGCGAATACCACCGCAGCCAACTGCAAGTCATGTGTCGGATAGTTCACCTCACGCGTCTTAAGCTGATGAGACACATATGCCACCACCTTACCCTCTTGCATCAACACACATCCTAAAACAACATGTGATGCATCATTGTAGACAATGAGTTCTTTCCCAGACTCTGGCTATATCAAGATAGGGGCCTCAGTCAAACTTTTTTAAGCTTCTCAAAACTTTCCTGCTGCTTATCAGTCCAGTTAAACGGTACCCTTTTACGCAACAACTTAGTTAGAGGTGCAGCAATCAATGAAAGCCCTTCCACAAAATGTCTATAATACCCTGCCAGACCTAGAAAAATTTGAATCTCAAAGACCGACTTAGGCTGCTACCAATCTAGAACAGCTTCAATTTTTCAAGGATCAACCCTAATCCCATCAGCAGATACCACATGGCCCAGAAATGTTACTTCTCGTAACCAAATTTCACACTTGCTGAACTTAGCATACAATTATTTCTCCCTCAAAATTTGCAAAACAACTCAGAGATGTGCATCACGTTCATCTTCAGTTCTCGAATACACTAGAGTGTTATCTATAAACCGATCCAGATAGCGGTGGAACACCCGGTTCATCAGATCCATAAAAGCCGCTGGTGCATTGAACAGTCCAAACGGCATCACTATGAACACGTAATGACCATAACGAGTCCCAAATGCTGTCATGTGAACATCAGTCTCTTTGACCCTCAGTTGATGGTGCCCCGATCGGAGATCAATCTTAGAGAAGATCAAAGCTCCTCGGAACTGGTCGAATAGACAGTCTATCCTCAGTAGGGGGTACTTATTCTTAATAATCAATTTGTTCAATTACCGGTTATCAATGCACATACGCATGGTTCCATCCTTCTTTTTCACAAATAAAATCGGTGCTCCCCACGGAGACACACTAGGGCGGATGAACCGTCGATCTAGTAACTCTTAAATCTGAGCTTTAAGCTCCTCAAGTTCCTTCGGTGCCATTCTATAAGGGGCAATGGGCACTGGAGCTGTACCAAACAGGAGCTCAATCCCAAACTCGACATCATGATTTGGAGGTAACCCAGGTAGTTCATTGGGAAAAACATTCAGAAAATCCTTAACCATTTTGATATTTTTAACAGAAGTAACCTTAGAATTAGAAACACTAATGTAGGCTAGATATGCCTCACAACCCTTACGAACAAATTTCTCAGCCCCAAGTGCAGAAATCACATTTGACAGATAATTCTGATGCTCCCCAATCACAACTACCTCATCACCCTTTGTAGTTTTCAGTACCACTTGTTTTGTAGCACAATCCAAATTCACCTGATGCTTAACCAGCCAGTCCATGCTCAATATTACGTCGAATTCTCCAAAAGGAAGTTCCATTAAATCTACCAAAAAGATCATTCTTTAAACCTCCAAAGGTACATCCTTAAACAGTTTATTCACTCTCACCGACTACCCTAATGGACTAAACACAGTAACCTCACTCGCAGTGTTTTCAACCATAATACCCAAAGTCTCAGACACAGTGCATGCTATGTATGAATACGTAGACCCAACATCAATCAATGTAGTATAAGGTATATTATGGATAAAGAATGTACCTGTAATAACATTTGGGGCATCTCCATCCTCTCGGCAACATGCAGCATAAACTAGTGTCGGTTACCTCCCCTCAGTATGACCAGGACCTCTACTAAGTGCTCCACGACCACGACCCATACCATTTCCACCACTGGCTTGACCATGGCCTCTCGGTGGCTGCTAAACACCTCACAGCGGCTGAACAGTACCCATACCAGTAGCTTGCATCTGATCGGGCCTCCGTGGACAATCTCTGATACAGTGCTCCATAGATTCGCACCTCAAACATGCCCCTAACCTTTTCCAGCACTCGCCCTGATGGTGTCTCCTGCAATCAGCACAAGGTTGTGGTCTAGGAGCAACAACAGGGGCTCCAACTCTGGTCAGCCCATCAAATCTGGCCTTTTTCCTAGGCCCCATAGCTGAACTTGAAGGCTCCCAAACCCTCTTGTTCCTCCCCCTGTCCTTCTCACAGTTCTGGCACTCAGCGCGCTTCACATCCTCGGTGATCTTCACCTTTTCCACTCACATAGAAAAATCTGCTCCCTCTGTGGAGCTATCAGAACTCGTAGATTATCTCTGAGGCCGTCCCTGAAACAACACAACGCTCATATTCAGCTGCCCCCGTCCCATGCGCATAGCGACTAAGTCGAAAAAAATTCACCTCATATTCAGCCACAGATTTATCCCCCTGAGTCAGATTCAGAAACTCCCTCCTCAGGGCATCCACGTAACCAGCGCCCACATATTTTCTTTGGAATGCAGTCTTCAAATATTCCCAAGTCACCCGGTCGGCTGAGTACCCTGTTTAACTATAAGCCACCACTGATAGGCTTCATCTCGTAGCAATGACACTGTACCTTTTAATTTCTACTCTGGGATGCAATCGAGGTCATCCATGATCCTCTCTGTGGCCTCAATCCAATATTCAGCCACATTAGGTGCAACTCTAGCGATACCCCTAAAAAACTTAGCCCCATTAAACCTGAGTCGTTCTGTCACCGACCCACGGCCCACAGTACCAGTATTAGGCCCAGTGACCCTCTTCAAAATTTGTAACATAGCTTGGGATAGAGCATCGTCCCCAGATGGAAGATCGTGTGACCCAGTCTCAGTCATAGGTGAAGTCGGTGCCTCCCTAGCTTCATTGTTAGGCACATGACCCGATGTCGAAGACCTAGCCCGAGCACCTTCACGGCCTCCGCCACGGCGTCTTGTACCCCTTCCACGAGTACCTCTGGTACTCATTATCGATTTGTATATTATTTGAATTATAAATTTTATGCATTAGTTTACAGTTCCAGTGTTTATTAAAGGATATTTTATGGAAAATATTATCAATAATTCAGAGTTTTGTTTTCACAGATCATAGTATTACTACAGTTTCAGTTTACCCTAAATAGAATATTTCAGTACAGCCTACTACCTATTGTAGTCTCAATATTTCAATTTAATCAAGCAGTAGTTTCAGAAAACTTACAAGATCGGCGCCAGATACTCGGTGTACCACACATTTAGTAAAATATTTCTAAATATTTTAAATCATTTGACAGAGTTATTTTTCAAAATTTTAAGTTCTAAGGAAACCCATATCCATAGCCGAGTTTTGCAACCTAGCTCTGATATTACTAAAGGTAATACCCCAAATCCGACCTAGATGTAATGGCCGAAACTACGATGTCACACTAAAGTGTATTTTGAAATCAAAGTTCTGTTGAAATGTCCACTCTATATTGAAACCTCGATGTGATCTTTATGAAAAATTTAGAATAACTTGATCGTTGTTAAAACTCAGGTTGGTTTAGCAAAGTTTTAATCATATTATTTTTTCGTTGTGTTTTAAAAATAATGATTATTGCGGAAGCTTTTAAAACTATGTTGCAATAGCGTGGTGTTTTGAAATGCATTTATCTCATTGTAAAACTGGGGCCTACTTCTAACAAATATGATTGAAAGTAAATAAATCCCAAAATCAAAATAAAAACTTGAAAAGGCCTTATTACAAAACAAATACCCAAATTAAATTACTTATCAATTAAAAGCTAAAGAGTGGAATTATGTGCGGTTGTTTAGCCACCATTGAGTCCCTCGCAGCACCGACCCGCTTAAGGATTACCTGCACAGAGAAGCAGATGGGTGAGTTTATATAAACTTAGTGTGTAATCCCTTATTAAACAAACAACCAGTCATACAATAGGCAAATACAATCTGGGCCTAAGCCCGTTTCAGTAGCAGTCCAATAACAGTTAGGGCCTTAGCCCAATTTAGTAACAGTAACGGATATGCAATCAGATGTCCTACCCATCCATCTTCTACACTCCACTCCGTCCAGCCCTACACTCCATGTGGGGATTAAATTGACTCACCCATCTCTACACTAAAAAATATAGCACCGGTTGCGGCACTAAACGGTATTTGCAGCAGAGCTGCCAGTACAGTACACTTCCTCCAAATATATCAAACCCACTCCCATGCAACATATCATGTCATAATTTCATACTTGTATGCAAAAATGTCATGCTCGAATACAGTCATACATACCATAGGGATATATCAGTCATTTTACCTCATAAGGGTATAATAGTCATTTCAATAGTATGGGATCTGAGTGTACTTACCGACCCAACAGAAGGTCCATAGTCGTCTCAGGCGACCCGTGCAACCTTAACGATCAAACAATGAAAATGGGCCCAAAAGCACATAAAACAGCCCATGTGGGCCCACACGCCCGTACGGCCCACAAAGCCTAAAAAATGGCTATGGTCGTGTAAACCATATAGCCTGGCCCAATAAACTCCACATGTCTGTGTGGTTTACCTGTGTGAGGCCCACGAGCCCGTGGGGCCCACACAGCCCATTCTGGCCCAACGTGACCCAAAATAGCCTAAGCCCATGAAACTGCTCATGGAGTCCTCTACAATCAAACGGCCTAAGCCCATGAAACTGCTCATGAAGTCTTCTACAATTAAACGCCCACGTTTTACGTGTTCAGATTACTACACGAGTGAGCGCACACTCGTGTAGCGTCAATAGTCATAATTTTCTGACTTTTGTCGAGCTACGCTTATAGCAGTGTGGTTACACACGTATTTGCGAAACAAGCGCAATCTCTATGAACACGAAACCTAGATTCAATCATAACCCAATGTCATTCCTTTAATTAATGGGGTTAATAATCCCTTAATTAACACTTAACCAAACCATAATTCAACACTTGCCTTGATCGAATGATTAAGGCTCCTCACCCTTCAATCGTTGCCGAAGATTGATTATAGGCTCTTACAAACCATCTACACTCAAAACAAAACCTATTAACATTTACTAAAAAAATGTTCGCATAACAGTTTGAACCAACACATATAGCACTTACAAAAAATCACAAGACTGATTTTAGGGAAGGGAACAATCGGCCTTTAATCTCCAAAAAGAATACCCATATGATCGAGGCAAGGAATGCTAGCACCAACACGTCTCTAGCCATAAACGATAGTAGGGAAGAAGTTAGAAGCAATGTTACAACACAGAGAAAAAGAGTGAGGGAACAAAGAGTAATCAGGCACCAACTGATTGTTCAAAGAACTGTAAAAGCTGAAACAAATGGAGAGAGAGCTAGGCAGAAATTGGCCCAAATATCCAAATGAGAAGAGAGGGAAGAAAGTGTATTCGATCAAACGGAAAATTCGATTGAGAGAAAGGGAGAAGAGAGGAAGGATGAAGGTTTGGCTAAGGCAAAGAAAACTAAGAGAAGAAGAGTGATGGAGAGAGGAAAGTTGATCAATCAAAGTACAGAATTAAAGAACAAAACTAAAGTAGGTTAACACGAAACGTACCTGAATGGTCACAAGTAGAATTCGGCTGTCAAACAAGCAACAAAACTAAAGAGTGAAAAGAAGCAAAAGGGGAATAGCTACCCAAAAAGAGAGAAAAACTAGACAATTTCGGCACTAAGTGCCTATGACCAAATTTGCCTGATGGGAATCCATAACAAGCCAAATGGTTGAAGAGAATCCCACTTCAGCACCATCACTCCCCTACTCCTTGATCCACTCCTCAAATATCTCCCCAAATCTCTCCACTAGTCCCTCAATCGACCAGTTCAAATCCCTTTCAAACTCCTCTTGAAATTCGGCCACACACTCCTCTCCCCCTCAAACACTCCCACCACCTACTAGCTTCAGAGTTCTATTGATATTCAACTTCCTACACAGCACAGCAACAAAATAAAACACTCATTGTGCAGCACAGGACTTGAACTCAAGACCTTTAGCAGTAATGACATGCCACTTACCCCTTGACTAGCAGACTCTTTCTGTCATGCTCTACTCACATTAATTGAAAAGTCTACTAACTAAAGGCAACGATTAATTTCCTAAAAACAAAGTTTTTTGCAAATGCCCAAGCTTGAACCCAAGACTTCTCAGGAACTTCCCAGGACACTTAACCATTGAGAGAAGCATGCATTTCAGTTACACAACATACAAAAAATAAGTACCTATATTTTGGGGCATTACAACAGAAAATCGATCTAAATACGGTTTGAAAATTATGTTCATCAAATCCATAAAAATAGCAGGTGCATTTGTTAATCTGAAAGGCACAACTAAAAACTCTTAGTAGCCATGCCTCATTCGGAAAGTAGTTTTCGGAATGTCTGAATCTTTTACTTTAAACTGATAATAGCCCAATCTCAAATCTATCTTTGAAAACACAGTAGCTCCTTTCAACTGATCAAACAAATCATCAATTCGAGGTAGAGGATATTTATTCTTGATAGTCACTTTGTTCAACTGATGATAATCAATACACATTCTCATCATGTCGTCTTTCTTTTTCATAAACAGAACAGGTGTACCCCAAAGTGAAAAACTCGATCTTGCAAATCCTCTATCGGTTAACTCTTGTAACTGAGGCTTTAATCTTTTAATTTTTTCAGAGCCATTCTATACGGAGCTATCAAAATCGGAGTAGTTCCTGGTAATAACTCTATGCCAAATTCAACTTCTCGGATCGAAGGTAATCTCGAAAGTCCTTCAGGAAATACATCAGAGAATTCACAGACAACAGGCACTGATTCAACTTTCTTTTCAGATACTTTTGAATCAATCACATAAGCAAAGTAAGCTTCACAACCCTTTTTCACCAAACTCAGAGCTTTCATCGAAGATATCACAGCGGGCAACCCATTTAAGTCACTAGATTCAATTCGGACTATTTCATCATTGTTTTCATCTCAAATGAATAGTTTTCCTTTTGCAATTCACAGTAGCATCATGCAAAGTTAACCAATCCATACCCAAAATTATATCAAACTCATTTAAGGGTAATAAAATCATATCAGTCAGACAGCAAATGTCTCGAAACATTAACGGACAATTCTTGCACACTTTGTCAACTAAGACACTTTTACCTAAGGGGTTCGATACTCTAATACAAATTCAGTAGAATCTACAGGCAAAGTCTTACTGGATACTAAATTAATGCATATATACGAATGTGTCAATCCTATTAATGCAATCATAGAGCTATCATAAAGAGTGAAAGTACTAGTTATAACATCAGAGACGAAGCTTCCTCATGAGCTCGAATGGCATAGGCTCTGGCTGGTGCTCTACCTTTAGATCATACAACAATATCTTTAGTCCCTCTTTGACTACCACTCATATTTCCCGTATTTCTAGGAGGTCTACCACGAGCTACATTACCGCTTGGCCTCGGATTTTGCATGATCTCTTACTCAACAAACTCGGGACAATCTCGAATAAAATGATATAAAGATCCACATTTGAAACAAGCCCGATCATACAGTCTACAATTGCTGGTCTGTCTTTTACCATAGTGTTTACACTCAGGTCGATCAAACCGGACATTTCCAACACTTGCAACAGAAGTAGTTGGAGCTCTAAAGCTCGAATACGATCTAACACGATCTCTACTCGAATGCCCCACATTAGCCTTTGAACGGCTATAATCATCTCAAAATTTCTTTGACACAGACTGAAATGATTTACTTGCGGATCTCTTTCTCACATCTCTAGCTTCTGAATCAGCTTTTCTTTTCTCTTTCCCGAGATCTTCAACTTTACACGCTCATTCAACAAGCACTACAAATTCTTTTATTTCTAAAATCCTAACTAACAAATGGATATCTTCATTCAAGTCATCCTCGATTCACTTGCACATAATTGCTTTAGTCGAGACACATTCTCTTGCATACTGGCTCAATCTCACAAATTCTTGCTCATATTTTGTAACAGACATACAACCCTATTTCAATTCAAGAAACTCTTTACGTTTTTTATCGATAAATCTCTGATTGATGTATCTATTTTGGAATTCAGCTTGAAAGAAATCCCAGATGACTCATTCTCTCGGAACCAAAAATATCAATGTCTTCCACCAATAATATACCGTATCTTTCAAAAGCGAAACGACACACTTAAGGCATTCATCCGGAGTCAATGACAATTCATCACACAGGTATTGTATTCTCTTACCAGGATTTAGCTCTCCCGGCATCATCATTAGTAGTAGCTCGGAACTCTTCGGCCCTATATTTTCTAATTTTATCGACTGAAGGCTTACTTAACTAAATCGAATTAACTTGTGGCATGACAAAGATTTACGGAGGATTGAGTGGCGGTGAAGGTTGTGACATAGCCAGATTAGTACGGATATATTGGGTGAACCAATCATTCATCGTTTGGTAAAAGGCTTGTCTAGCCTCTCCCTCGTGACTACTCGTTGCAAGTCTAGAATCAGATGGCGCTACCCCTTGAGGGGGAGTAGGCACATTACTCTTGGCATTGTCAGCTACGGCTCGTTTGGGATCCATTTACTATATAAAAACACATTTTCATTGTCAGGATTCATCACACTATTGCAGATCATAAATATGACATGTATAGCTAGACTCACATACGCTACGTTAGTCCTAGAATCAACTAAATCATGCTCTAATACCAACCAGCTCTGATACCAACCAAATGTAACACCCCTAACCCATATCCGTCACCGGACTAGGGTTAAAATGTGTTACGAGATATATCTGAACATTTCACATTTATTTCACAATCATAATAGCATCAAAGTCATACATCATTACAGAGTTCCTTACATAGGTCAACGAGACCATAAACATGCTTTAAAAAAGGGTAGGGACAAAACCAGGCACATATAATTTTTTTCAAAACTTAAACATTTTTCAAAGTTATAAAGGTCACACACTCGTGTGAGCAGGCTATGTGCCTCACATGGCATTAGACACGTCCATGTGTCTAGGCCGTGAAAAAACAGGGCATACATACTGACTTGTCCACATGGCCACAAGACACGCCCCTGTGCCAGGCCGTGTGAAAATTAGGGAGGTTACTGAGTTGGGTCACACGGCTGACCACTCACCCATATGCCAGCCCGTGTGCCACACATGACCGATAGACAAGCCCGGGTGTCGAGCCCATGCCAAAACTGTAGGGTATACTAACTTTAAATCATAGGGTACCCCAAGGGACACACGGCCATGTAACATAACTATTTTGTAACGCCCCCATGCTCGAAACCGTCGCCGGAGTCGAGCTTGAGGAGTTACCGAACATAATTTATCAAATTAAGAACTTCAAATCTTTTGTTTCTACATTCACAGCTTTCTAGCTACTCGCATCACAGTTACAAGAAAAATCATATCTCGACTTAAGAAACTTGAAATCAAGATCCGTAAATTTTCCATAAATCTAAACTCATATATCTATTTACTAATTTTTTCCTAGAATTTTTGGTTTGGCAAATTAGTACAGTTTATTAGTTAAAGTCTCCCCTGTTTCAGGGTTCGACTGCTCTAACATCTGTGTATTATAAATCAGATATCTCTCTATAAAGAATTTCAATGACTATGAGGTTTGTTTCTCTGAAACTAGACTCGATAAGGAATCTGTAAATATAAAGAATGACGTCTAATTATTTTTTTACAATTTATTATGAATTTTTAAATTCAGAATAGAGGATCCAGAAATCACTCTGGCCCTGTTTCACAAGGTTTCAAATATCTCATAAAGTATAATTTATATGCCTGGTTTTTTTATCTATATGAAAGTAGACTCATTAAGCTTCAATTTCATAACTTGCTCATCATTTAATTCTATTTATACTATTTTTAGTGATTTTTCAAATTCATGTCATTGCTGCAGCAATATTCTGTTTTAAGGCAAATTTCATCTTTTCATGAGTTGTTATGAACTAGATAACCTATTAAACTTCCATGATATCAAACATGATCTAAATTTAACCATCACCATGACTTATCAATATCAAACATTTTCTCAACCAATCATGGCCATATCATAAAATTATTTACACAAAATAAATATATCGCTATACATGCCATACTTAAGTTTTACAAGCCATTTACCCAGATGAAAGTCCTTTAGATAGTGTGATCGAACCTTCGACCCATCCCGATTCCCGAGCTGGCTTGTTCAAAACTACAGTAAATAAAGAGGAGGGAGTAAGCATAAATGCTTAGTAAGTTCATATGTAAATAACAAGTAACATAACAATACAAATATACCAAACAACTTTAGCATGGTACCACCAAAACATATATCACATCTTTAAACATCATTCATCATCTTACCACCTTATTGTTGTTGTATCTATTTTCAACCCTAAGGTTAAGAACATACCTGTCCAAAGTGTCCATTTCACAACACTTACCCAAAACGTCACTTATATCTTAAGTGCTCTTCCATTAAACTAGAAATTTCACCCGTTGAACACATCAGAATATAACTCGGATACATGGATAATTTGCACATAAGTGCCACATATGTAATCAAGAAATCATGTAACCCGCCCCTAAGTGAACTCGGACTCAACTCAATGAGCTCGAGCGTTCGCATCCATAAATGAACTCGGACTCAACTCAACAAGTTCGGATGCCTAGTTACATCTCACGAACTCGGACTCAACTCAACGAGTTCGGACATTCGCATCCATAAGTGAACTCGGACTCAACTCAACGAGTTCGGATGCTCAATCATCCTAGTGACATGTCACTTGTATCCTAATCTATTCCTAAGGTTCAAACGGGTTTTTTTCCTCGATCTCACATTGCCGTCTTCCATGGAATATCGGAACCGATACTCGGTAGCAATTCATATTTATCAAGTAGTAAACATAATTTGCATATTACTCAACATTAACCACAAAGCATAATATTTCACGATAAAAAAATCAGCATATCATATAATTAACATCAATAACTTAAAAATAACAATTATGCTACATTATTTACACATGAACTTACCTCGTATGCGAAAATGGCTACTTTTACCATTTCGTCCACAACTTGGTATTTTTCCATTTTAGCCCGAATTTCAGTTTTCCTTGCTCTATCATTTAAAATATAGTCTAATTGGGACTCACATTATTCAAATTGACCCAAAATCATATTTTAGAAAAATTACGCTTTTGCCCTAAACTTTTGCATATTTACACTTTTTCCTAAAGCTCGTAAATTAAACTTCAGCCTATTTTCTTATGTTTTATGACATGCTGATCATTTTCCTTCTATGGAAACATCAAATTCTCACTCTAACATGTACTTATGACTATTAGGTATTTTTACCGATTAAGCCCTTTTGCTCGTTTTCACTTAAAACCGAGTAGTACAAGTTGTCTAACATAATTTAAAACCTCATATTCTATCATAAAACACCAAAATACACAAATTTCACCTATGGGTATTTTTCCAAATATGAACCCTAGGTTGAATTATTGCTAGCATAAGCTTAATCGAGCTACCGGGACTCCAAAAACGTAAAAATCATTAAAAGCGAGGCTAGAACGGACTTACAATCGAGCTTGGAAGCTTGAAAACCCTAGCCATGGTTTCTCCTTGCTATATTCGGCCATGGGGTTGAGGATGAGCAAAATTGGCTTTTAATTTTGTATTTTAATTCATTTTACCCCTAAATAACCAAAATGCCCTTACTACTAAACTTTCCAAAAATTCCATCCATGTCCAATTTTTGTCCATAGACTTAGAAATTGATAAATTTGCTACTTAAGACCTCCTAATTAATATTTCAAAACAATTTCATACTAGAAACTTCTAGAATGCAAGTTTTACAAATTATTCGATTTAGTCCCTAATTTCAATTTAAGCACTTTATGCATAAAATTTCTTCACGAAATTTTCACACAATCATGCAATCATATCATAGACCTCAAAATAATCATAAAATAATTATTTCTATCTCGGATTTTTTGGTCACGAAATTGCTATTCCGACTAGGCCCAAAATCAGGATATTACATGTTTGTCGCACATGGCTGAGACACACGCCCGTGTCTCTGCCTGTGTGGACAAAAATAGTCTATTTGCAACGCCAAATTGCCACCCATTTGAACCATCCCTACAAGCATCAAAACCAAATCATTTTATACCAAATTCTCAACCAATTCACAACTAAAACATACATCATTCATGTCATTTCATTAACAACAAATTTCATCCTTTTTAACCAATTCAAAACATACCAAAAAGCACATAGCAAACTCATTCATTCTAACATAACCTTATCTCAATATTTCACATCCAATCTCATGTCAAAATCATAACATTTCCACAACTAAATCACATTACCAACTTACCAAATTGACCATTTCTCACTAGGTCATTCATGAACACGTCATATGAACAATATTGCATCACATAGTTTATGCTCAAAAGATATTCATAATTATAACCAAAACCAAACCATATCACATGGCTAGATATACACATTACCAAACATATTCACAAACTTCTAGCCTATACATGCCATACTTCAATATATACATTTTCAAAAATAGTGTGGTGATGATCTTCAATGATCCCCAAGATTCCAGTAGCTTCGATAACTATAAAACCATGTAAACACACACAAAGTAAGCTTTCAAAGGCTTAGTAAGCCATATACAAATGAACTCATCACGTAACACATTTCTAAACCATTTCATTCATGTAGCTCATGGCAAAACATAATCACATATCCATAATTCTCATATAACTTAATTGTTCATAAGTTATTTACACATAACACATTCCATACTCATATAATTCATACATATTACATATGTCCGCATATAAACATATACTTACCTTTCAATCGTAATCATAATGTAAAATTCAAACGTACCTGAATTTGAGTACACATTCTCATATTCATTCATTTCTCAGAATGCCCGTTGAACCGTTAGGAATCAATAAGGATACTCAGATAGCTAGGAATGCTCCTACAATGTCAACATCCTAGACGTGATCTTACATGTAATCAAATATCGATGCCACTATCCCAGACAGGGTCTTACATGAAATCAAATACGATACTGATGTCCCAGACATGGTCTTACATGTAAATCATAAGTCGATGCCAACGTCCCAGACGTGGTCTTTCACAAAATCACATATCAAAAATCCTATGCCACGACATATGTATCCTAACTATTCTTATGGTTCGTAAGGGGCTTTTCGGACGTCGTCGCATTATCAAAACTTTCTTGGATTTGACATATTTTGCTCTCAAATCCATTCATAACAATTCAAATATCATATAAGCAAATAATAATTCAATTGAATACATTTATTTGTATATCAACTTACGTCGTACGGATTCGAACGAACAGAGTCGACTACTCGACAACTTTCAACTTCCCCCGATCTAATTTCGTTTTCTTTTGTTCTTGATCTATATGAATTCAAATTTAACTCTTTTATTCAAAAAAATCATTCAAATTAATCCATAAACACACAGTTAGGGTATTTTAAAAATTAGCCCTCATATTTTCAAATTTTAACACTTTAGCTCCTAATCACAAAAATCATAAAATATACAAAATTTCCATTTATCCATTCTTAGCTGAATTTTCATATAGTTCATACAAGTCCACATATTTCATATTTCACATTTTAGTCCCTCAAAATATCATTTTTACAATTTAGCCTAAATTACTCAAATTCATACAAAATTCAAAGAAAAAACATATTAAACCAACATCAATATTCCATATACTATCATCAAACTTCATAAAACTCATAATTTCATCAATGGCACAGCTCAAAATCATTAACAAAATAAGAAATTGAGACATGGGCTTAGTAAAACACAAAGAAACGATCAAAAAAATATAGAAATCATCAAAAATCGAACAAAACACATACCTTAATCGAGCCAAACCATAGCCGATGTAACATCCCAAATTAGGGCCTAGTTAGAATAGTGGTTTTAGGACCACAAATTCGGCATAAGAAAACTTATTTTTATTATATTTTTATCATCTACAATTTCACGAGATGATTTAGAAAAATTTCGTTTGAAACTTTTGACGTTTGGGCACCCAATTTAGTCAAAAGGACTAACTTTTAAAAACTAAAAAAGTTGAGTTCTACATGTTAGAGGTATCAAATTATTTTGAAATTTTAAATTTGAGGTCCTTAAATGGTAATTAGACCATTGGTTAATTGTTGGATAAAAATAGACATGAAATGGGTGAAATAGAATATTTTTAAGTTAGGGGCATTTTGGTAATCTAATAATTAAAAGAATTAAAAAGCCAAAATAAGCCAAATTTGTCCATCTTCTTCATGTATTAACCGAATCTAGCATGGAAGCCATGGATAGGGTTTGGTCCAAGCTTCCAAGCTCTTTTGTAAGTGATCCCAAACCCCGCTTTTAATGTTCTTTATGTTTTTGAACTCCAGGTAACTCAATTTATCTATTTTTATAATTATTTTAAGCTAGGGTTCATGTTTATAATTTTACCCATGAGTGATATGAATGTGTTTTGATGTCTAATGGTATAAAATCAATGTTGGGTGTTAAATAAACGACTTCTGCTCAGTAATTTTCGGTGAAAATGTTGAAAAGGACTAGATTGTAAAAGTTATAAAATTTGTCATAAAATTGTGATTTAGTGGGAATTGTGGGCTGCTATTGTTATGAAAACTGATTTGGCTAGGCTTAAAGAACAAAGAAATTGAATGAAAAATCATTTTACAAGCATTGGGGCAAAAGTGTAAATATGATAAAGTTTAAGGGAAAAAATGTAATTTTTCCATAATAGATTTTTGGGTCTTTATGAATAATGTGAGTCCTAAATAAGCTATATTTGAAATTTTAGATCCAGAAAACTGAGATTCGGGCTTAAATCGGGAAAGTACGAGATTGTGGACTAAATGAAATAATTAGCCGTGCTCGGATTTGAGGTAAGTTCGTATGATAATAATAATGCAATGTTATGTTTGAATTATAGTTATTTACTGTTATTGCATAAATTGTATGATTGAATACATTTGAAAAAGTTGATGGAATGGTGTTCATGATGTGGAAATATGACATGGAAGAATATTACATCAAATGCAATAAACTGATGATATATGACAAGTGATATATGATATATGTGATATATGTTATGTAAATTTATAAAAGCTTATTTGGTGTTTGAGTTATGCCTTATTATGCTATGAATGGGCAATTGGTACTATTGTAAGAATGAATGATATATGGTCGTTACATACGACATCACGAGCAAGTACGACAAAGTATGTCATATGCAAGTGAGGAAAATCACGTTTGAACCTTAGGAATAGTTTAGGATACAAGTGACGTGTCACTTGAAATTAAGAAATTTGAGCTTGTTGAGTTGGTCCGAGTTCGTGATATATGTGAGAAATCTAAACTTGTTGAGTTGGTCCAAGTTCGTGGTATATGTGAAGCATCCGAGCTCGTTGAGTCAGTTCGAGTTCCTAATGGAGGCGATAAATGTAATTTGGTTCTGGGAAAAAGTCTTGCGTATTCTACCAGTGGCTAGGTAATCCTTGAGTTGGTCGGATACCTGTCCGCTTGTGTGAACAGCCCGTGTAGTTACACCATGACCGATAGCTTATATGAGCAAGCCTGTGAGTAGCTCCTTCGTGAGCATTACATGTTATGTGGTAGCTTTGGCTACGTTTGTATATGTGGCACTTATGTGCAAATTTCCACGTATCCATCGTATTCCAAGTGTTCAACGGGTAATACAATAGATGACGTAAGGAAAGTCCCGAGGAGGACATGTTACGAAAGGTATGGTTGTATACTATACTACGAGTGTTACAGGTATGTACAGTAAGCTTATGATTATTGAGACTTTGAAATGTTGAGACATCAGTGAGCTAAGATGTATGAATTATGATTATGAATTTTGTTGCAATATCATGCTAACTTACATTGTGTAATTGAACATGGAATCCATGAGATGGTGTGTTCATGGTTAGTTGAAAATGAACTTATGATAGTTATCATTATATTACACTAAAATAGTTTTGGATAGAAACAATAGTCCAACTTTGAAAATCCACCAAAAATTTTGGAAATTAGATTAGAGACTGAATAAAATATGAAATTAAATCTTATTGAGCCTAGTTTCACATAGAGGAAACAGTGTAAGCAAAAGAATTTTATATTATGAGATCTTTGAAATTTTGTGAGACAAAATCAGAGTGATTTCGGGCTCACTTGTCTTAACTTTGGAAATAACTAAAACTTTTACAAAAATAATTATGGGTTGGAATTTATACTAATTAATTATTAATGAATATGTTTTCAATAGAAGTAGACAGGAACATCCTACGATTCCCGTACTAATAGATAAATGAATTTTAGTAAAAAAAGGTCTAAGTTGTCAAACAGCAGAATAGGGGTAACTTTGAAGAATAAACTGTACTTATTGGCTAGAGAAAAAATTTGAAAATTTTATCATAAGAAGAAATGTGAGTCTAGTTTCAGGAAAAATTAGAGGATCATGATTTGCAGTTCTATAGCTCAAGTTATAAGTAATTGAGTGACTATGACTCAAGTAAATAGTTTGACTTGAACATAACTAAAAGTGAAATTGTGATTGTATTACTTGAGAAACATGTTGATTAAATTGCTTATTATTTTCATATGGACTTACTAAGTTATAAATCTTAATCCCTCATTTCCATTTCTTTTAGTGTTGTCAGGTTAGCTCGGGGTTGGAGATCGTCAGAGGTAGCATCACACTATCAAGCTATCACTTTCAGGGTATTGATAAATCTTAAACGTCTTCAAGTGAGTGGCATGCATAGGGACTTAGTTAATGATATGTGTTCTTATGATTTGGCCAAGATGTTGGCTTATATTAGTACCTTGTATATAGCCATAAGATGTGGCTTATGATTGTCATGGCTAATAAGCCTAATTATCAAAGTTATGTGATATTACCCTGTTAGGTGGTTAAATGATTTGGCTTGATTGCTATGTTTAGATGATATCATGATATGTATGCTTTCTGATTTTGTTGAGATTAAATGGTATGCTATTTAACATGGTATAAGAGTATAAGAGTGATTAAAATGGTAAAGCCAAAATAATATGAATGGATGTGTTTAGACTTAGTATTATACAAGTATGTTATTCACATGTATGTAGCCATGAAAATTCTATTTTTGAGTCTTAATAAAGGATGTGTAATCATTAAATCAGTGTTATAGCATATGTTTATGAAGTGTTTAAGCATGTGAAGGGTTAAGACAACAAAAAGGCTTGGAAAATAGCCTATGTTCTAGCCACACGGGCAGGGACACGGCCATGTGTCTCAGTCGTGTGGAGGACACAACCTAGCACACGGGCGTGTGGCCTGGCTGTGTGGTTCAATTTATTTTGCAGGCATCATAAATAGAGAGTTACACGGCCTAAGGACACGAGCGTGTGGCCTGGCTGTATGGTTCAATTTATTTTGCAGACGTCATTAATAGAGAGTTACACGACCTAAAGACACGGGCGTGTCCCCCTGTCCACACGAGTGTGTGACCCTATTTCATGAAAATTTTTCTAAGTTTTTCCAAAACTTTCCAAAGTTCTCGGTTTAGGCTCAAATCGCCTTTCATGCATGTTTAGAGCCTCGATAGCTCGAGTAAGGGACATTATGCATGTGATTGAATTTTTTTAATTTAAATGAAATTTTATGATCCAATTTTATGAAATTGTGTATGTTTAAGTCTTATAACGCCTCGAACTCTATCCCGATGTTGGATACGGGTAAGGGATGTTACATATAGTGGTATCAGAGCTATGGTTTAGTCGGTCTCAGAATAACCTAGCATGCATAAGAGTCTAGCTATACATGCCACCAATCTATGATAGTGTGATGTCTCCTGACGCGAATGAGAACTATCTAGTTTAGACAAAGGTACTCTACCATGTTCAACGTGAAGCTAAGGTATTTGAGTAAAATACAGTTACGATGAGTTTAAATTCGTAAAGGTATGAACAAAAGTTTATGATATGTACGTGATAACATGTGAGATGAAAGTTCATGTTACGGTCAGTACCTTTGTTTGTTTGATGTTCGTATGATATTGTGCACTTGACTTGTTTGATTAAGTGAATTTGATAAAAAGAAATTCATAAAGGTATAAATAAAGGTTTACAATATCGTGTTATGGATAAAAATGTCATTGGCATGATTGGACATTGAATGTTGATGAACTTCAATGATATATTTAAATGAGACAATGGATTATAATGTAATGAACTTATCTATGTTAAATTGATGGATTGATTCATGAGAATGTAATGATATGTATACGATGATGTGCAAGATGAAAGTTCAGACTGTGATATACTTATCTATGTTTGTTTGGCCTTTATATGATATTATATGGCTGGCTTGTTTAATTGAATGAAAATGATAAGTAAAGCTATTCAGAATCCATAGAATGCATGCATAAGTGCACTGGTTTAAATAAGATAATTGGAAAGTTCATGTCATACAAACGTGAATAATAGTTTGCCTGAAGTGAATGATATGCTTGTGAAAATGTTAATATGATGATGGAATAGTGTTATATGTATATGTGTATGAGAGACGAGTTAGAAACGTTACGAGCCACCCCCTTACCAGAGTGGTATTTTGTAAAGGATTTTATGAGATCAGTGTTGAATAAGCTAACAAGTAAGAGACCAAAGAGTTCAGCTGTAGAGTGATTATAAATATGATCAAAGATTAAATTGGATTGATAAGTAAAGACAGAACTAGTAAGGTGCGATGTCAAGAAATGTATTAACTGGATCTTTTTCAATGGGAATCATAATATGGGATTTATGATGACAGAAATAGTTGAGAGAATAATATTTGAAAGGTAAGATATCTGAGTGTGACAGTTATGGCTGAACAGATTTCGGCTGCTTCTTCTAAAGTATTCTATATGTTTAATTTTTCTTGGGATTATTCCTATGGCCATTACTCTTCTAATAAAATCCTTGTTCTATGGGAGTGTTTTCTAGTCATGATGTATAGACAAAAGTATCGACAGTCCAACTGGTATATAATCTGTATTGCTCTATTTCTCTTTGGCTTTCTATTACATTTCATCTATTGGGACTTTGTGAGAAAATACTCATGATGTTATAATTCTATTTCTTCTAATTAGTGTTCTGTTCGATACATATATGGGAAGGTATATTATCCTTGTTACATTTAATACCGGTGGGTTGGATTGATGTATTCTTCTGGACTTATTTTATCTGAGAAACTATCGAGATCCTTCATATTTTTCTTATAAGCATTGTTCTGTGTCTTTTATTATGATATTGTATCTTGGATTTCTGTATCTTGGATTTCTTTATCTAGAATTTCTTTGTCTTGGACTTCTTTATCTTGGTTTTCATGTAATCTCTATTCTGTGAATTGTCAATTGTAGCTCATACCTAAAATTTGTTTTTTGGCCTATAATGACTATGTTAATTAAGATCATGCTTTTGGTTGATTATAGTAACGTGATGATTCCAGTATTTGGATTTCTCTAAATTTTTGTGCAAACAATTGATATCGGCAAAAGCAGAAGTGGTGAAATTGCTAGTTGCAATTTGTATGGTGGATTTATTTTTTCAGGTAAATTAATCAAGTTATATCTTCGATTGGGAATATTTATACTACCTCGAGCTAATGCAATTGAAATGGATTTTGATTGACATGATAAGTGAATTTTGAATGATTACATGTTGAATCGTTCTATCGACTAAAAGAGAGGATTTCATGAAATGTCATTAGTGATGATTAAGATTGACTTGGTTGTTAAATCAGTATTGGTTATTGTTTGAACGATTAAATGGAATATTAATGTGTGAGAATAAGATTTTATTTCTTTTCTTTTTGGGTAAAAGACTGTCGATATGATTTAAAGCTGCTTTGAATGATATGATTTAAAGCTGCTTTGAATGATAAAATTTTCATCTTGTAAAAGTCGAAAGGTCTATTATATGTTAGTAAATCTTTGAATAGGCGAGAATATTGTTAATCGAAGCCTTTGAATTGGTTCTGTCTACATTGGGTAGAGACTTCTTGATTTTCAGCGATATGTAGTGGAATGGTTTACGAGGTGTTATAAGACAAAAATGCAATATGATTGGTCAAAGTATTTGATATTATAGCCAGATCTAAGTTTAAGATAACGTAGACGACTTGAGCTAGTTATTGTATGATCTTTGAGTAAAGAAAAATATGGTTACCAGTGCTTGGGTAGAAAATCCATAGTCTATACAGAGAGAGTTTGCAAGAAAACTCACAGGAGTGATGTATTGGTGCTCGAGTTTGGAATTCAAAATTTCTGATTTTTGTGTTTGAATACATGGATTATTATTAGGATTATTCTTATCTTGAAAGAGAAAAATATTTTGTGGCTTGTAGCTAAATGTTTTGATGAAATCTGCAAATCATTTAAGTATGTGTTGAATTTTCACTTAACGGATCAATAGAATCATGTATCTCTGAGATTGTCAGATTTCTTAGTATGCTTGTTCTCTTTAAGCTGATAGAGATCAAGATTCAGTTGATGTGTCATATGGCGAAGAACTGCTCATGACTCTAGCATGAGAAATTAAAGAGTGAAGTGTTAAGCATAGCCTGAGTAAAAGTTCTTTAGTAATGATTATGTGAGAGTGGAGTTTATGTGTAAGCTAAACCACTCTTCTGGTAAGATTTTCAGGGACAAAAATCACAAAAGGGTGGGAGAGTTGTAACATCCCAAATTAGGGCCTAGTCAGAACAGTGGTTTTGGGACTACAAATCCGACATAAGAAAACTTATTGTTATTATATTTTTATGCTCTACAATTTTAGGGGATGATTTCGTGAATATTTTGTTCGAAAAATTTGATGTTTGGGCACTCAATTTAGTCAAAAGGACTAAATTGTAAAAGGTGAAAAAGTTGAGTTCTAAATGTTAGAGGTGTCAATGTTTCAAAATTTTAAATTTGAGGTCCTTAAACGGTAATTAGACCATTAATTGTTGGACAAAAACAGACATGAAATGGGTGAAATAGAATATTTTTAAGTTAGGTGCATTTTGGTAATCTAATAATTAAAAGAATTAAAAAGCCAAAATAAGCCAAATTTGTCCATCTTCTTTATCTATAAGTCGAATCTACCATGGAAGCCATGGCTAGGATTTAGTCCAAGCTTCCAAGCTCATTTGTAAGT
The DNA here is from genome assembly GCF_025698485.1 of Gossypium arboreum. Taxonomy (NCBI): domain Eukaryota; kingdom Viridiplantae; phylum Streptophyta; class Magnoliopsida; order Malvales; family Malvaceae; genus Gossypium; species Gossypium arboreum. Next base: position 74,950,944 of record NC_069079.1, on the reverse strand, counting down.
GATCCCAAACCCCGTTTTTAATGTTCCTTACGTTTTTGAAGTCCCGGTAACTCGATTTACCTATTTCTACCATTATTTTGAGCTAGGGTTCATGTTTAAAAACTTACCCATGAGTGATATGCATGTGTTTTGATTTTTAATGGTAGAAAATGAATGTTGGGTGTTAAATAAACGACTTTTGCTAGGTGATTTTTCATGAAAATGGTGAAGAGGACTAGATTGTAAAAGTTATAAAATTTGTCATAAAAGTGTGATTTAGTGGAAATTGTGGGCTGCTATAGTTATGAAAATGATTTGGCTAGGCCTAAAGTGTAATAGCCCAAAATTGGGTCTAGTTGGAACAGAGGTTTCGAGATCACAAAATCCGAGATAGAAATAATTATTTTATAATTATTTTGAGGTCTATGATATGATTGCATGATTGTGTGAAAATTTCGTGAAGAAATTCTATGCATAAAGTGCTCAATTTGAAGTTAGGGAGTAATTTGAATAAGTTGCAAAACTTGCATTCTAGAAGTTTCTAGTATGAAATTGCTTTGAAATATTAATTAGGAGGTCTTAAATAGAAATTTGACCAATTTCTAAGTGATGGGCAAAAATTGGACATAGATGGAATTTTTTAAAGTTTAGTAAGGAAGGGCATTTTGGTCATTTGGTAATTAAAAGAAATAAAGAGGGAAAATAAAGCCAAAATTGACTCATCTTTCTCATGGAGGCTGAAATTAGCATGGGGGAAGCCATGGCTAGGGTTTTCAAGCTTTCCAAGCTCAATAGTAAGTCCGTTATAACCCCGTTTTTCAAGTTCTTTACGTTTTTAGAATCCCGATAATTTGATTAAGCTTATTCTAGCAATAATTTAAGCTAGGGTTCATATTTGGAAAAATACCCATAGGTGAAATGTGTTTATTTTTCTGTTTTATAATAGAATATGAGGTTTTAAATTATTTTAGACAACTTATGCTACTCGCTTTTGAGTGAAAACGAGTAAAAGGGCTTAATCGGTAAAAATACCTAATAGTCATAAGTATATGATAGAGTGAGAATTTGATGTTTCCATAGAAGGGAAAAGTTATCAGCATGTCATAAAACATAAGAATAAGGGATGAAGTTTAATTCTCGAGCCTAGGGGCAAAAGTGTAAATATGCAAAAGTTTAGGGGCAAAATTGTAATTTTTCCAAAGTTTGAGTTAAGGACTATTTTGAATAGTACATTAATTAAATAAGTAAAATATGATGTTTTAGATCCCGAAAAACGAGATTTGAATCTAGAATGAGAGAAAAATCAAAAATTGGGAAAGTTGGTAAAATGGCCGTTTTAGTATCGAGGTAAGTTCATATGTATAATAAGCATTAATTTATGCATGTTTCAATGTAAAATTGATATATTCATTATGATTTCGAGGTGTTGAAAGTATGTAAGTTGGTATGATAATAATACACAATAATGCAGTAATTTATATTTGAAAGTTAAATTTAGTGAATTAATTGAATTATATTAAATTAAATGATTATGGTGCCAAGTTTATGAATTGATTTAAAATATGTCTATGGTACATGAAGTGCATTGAATTATCATACGTAAATGTGATTTCTATGATTATGGATATTATGGGAAATTGTAAGTTCATATGATTTTTAATAAGGCAATGTGTAATTTAATGTTATTGCCTTGATATTAAATGAGATGTAAGTTTATATGTAAGTAATACATCAATATTACTTGTATTATGATATTTTATTATAATATTGGAAATATGTTTGTGGATAATTACTTGATTGGTGAAATTGTTGGAAAAGAGAGAGAAATCCCAGTTGAACCTTCGAAAAGATTGGATGATACAGATAATGTGTAGCTAGGTCACATGTATGGTGCTAAGTGCACATCATGTATACAAGAGACCTACAAGACATTATGATTTAGCTAGGTCGCATGGGTGATACTATGTGTACAAGAGAGCTACGGGATATATGTAGCTAGGTCGCATGCGTGGTTCCAGGTGAAGGATACCATGTAGACAAGAGAGCTACGAGATAAATTGGCTAGGTCACATGGGTGGTACTAAGTGTTCACCATGTGTACAAGAGAGCCAAACTATATGATGGATGGAGCTATATGCTGAAACCACCAAGTATCGAGGATTGATCTGAAGTGTTCAACGGGAGACTTTGTATGTATTGCTTTGTGAGTTTTGTGATGAATAAGTGCAGGAACTTGATTATGTGAATGATGTGTTCATTAAGTGACCAGGATGTGGTGAGGTTATAAACAAGTATGTTATACATGAGGATGATTTTATGGTGACCTTGTGATCATGGGACTATACTTGTGATGTATGAAATGTGGTGAAAATGATTTGTGATATGTATGTTAAAATGAGGTTAATACAAAGAAAGTGTGAAAGAGTGAATTAGCAATAAAACTGTTTTGGAAATTAGCAGTGACGTGATTTTGAAAAATCACCAAAAATACTAGAAATTGAATCAGAGACTGAATTAGATATCAAATTAAATCTTAATAAGTCTATTTTCATATAAAATAAATAGAGCAAGAAAAGGAGTTCTATATTTTGTGATATATATGTTTTTGTGAGACTGGTTCAGAATGATTATGTGATCCCCTGTTCTGACTTTGGAAAATCACAAAATTTTGGATAAAAATAATTAGAGGCTTAAACTTATATTTTTAAAATCCCTAATGAATCTATTTTCAAGATAAATCTACAAGAATATTATCTGAGTTCTGTACTGTGAGATAATTAATTTTTAGTGAAGAGAGGTCAGAACTGTCAGAAAGTGAAACAAGGTAAATTTTAATGAATAAACTGTACTAATTGGCTAAACCAAAAATTATGAAAATTTTATGGTGGAAAGATATGTGAGTCTAGTTTTAGGGGAAATTTACGGATCTTAATTTGGATATCTTTAGCTCGAATTATAAATAAGTAAGTGACTATGACTCGTGTGGACAGTTTGATGTGAGCATTTATTAGTAAATTGTGAAATCGTACTTACAAGAATGCTATATACATTAAGGATGTGGAATGGAGAGGAGGAGGAGGAAAATAAATATATGTGGAATACATGGAAACTATGGTATATGAAATATTGATATAATGAAATAAATGATATGTGTTTATAAGAAAACAGAAAGAGAATGATATGTATCATGACATGTATATATATATATATATATATGACTAGTCTCAATGTAATGCTTGTTGGGTATGGAGTTGAATTGAAATGTTTCAGGCAAACATGTTATTTTGCATATCTGAATTATGGTATTTTATAAAGATATGATCTAGTTTTAAATATGAATGCTTGATGATTAAGCTGAAGATATTTTGTAATATGATAATCTTGGTATAAATGTATAAGTAGTACTATAATAAACAAGGTAAAATGAGTATGAGAGACACATGTATGATGACATAAAAATGCTATGTTTGTGGTTTCATTGAGAATATTTAATCATTAAATAAATACCATGTTATATACTTTTGATTTTGTATAAGTGTGTAAGAGATTAAGGTTGACCAAAGCTTGGAAACTAGCCTAGGTATATTCCACACAGGCAGAGACACGACCATGTGTCTCAGCCGTGTATGGAACACGACTTTGGGACTCAGGCGTGTGGAGCCTTAAAGCATGAAATTTCCAAGATTTTCGTAAGTTCTCGGTTTAGTCCTGAACCCTTTCTAAAGTATGTTTTGGGCTTCGTAGACTCAAATAAGGGACTATGTGTAAATGAATGAACGTTTTGAAATATGAATGAAATTTTATGGCTCGTATTTTAGTTTAATGTTTGTATGTTTGTCCGATAACTCCTCGTACCTTATCTCGGCCTCGGGTACGGGTAAGGGGTGTTACATAAAGAACAAAAAAACTAAATGAAAATCATTTTACGAGCCTTGGGGCAAAACTGTAAATTTGCAAAAGTTTAGGGGCAAAAACATAATTATTTCATAATATGATTTTTGGGTCTATGTGAATAATGTGAGTCCTAAATAAGCTATATTTGTAATGATAGATCAAGAAAATCGAGATTCGGGCTTAAGTAGGGAAAGTACGAGATTATGGACTAAAATGAAATAATTAGCCGTGCTTGGATTAGAGGTAAGTTCGTATGATAATAATAATGCAATGTTATGTTTGAATTATAATTCTTTACTATTACCACATAAATTGTATGATTGAATACATTGGAAAAGTTGATGGAATGGTGTGTATGATGTCAAAATATGACATGGAAGAATATTACATGAAATGTAAGAAAATGATGATATGTGACAAGTGATATGTGAAATAGGTGATATATGTTATGCATATTTATAAAAGCTTATTTGATATTTGAGTTATGCCTTATTATGCTATGAATGGGAAGTTGGTACTATTGTAAGCATGAATAATACATGGTCGTTACATACGACATCACGAGCAAGTACGACAAAGTATGCCATATGCAAGTAAGGAAAATCTCGTTTAAACCTTAGGCATAGTTTAGAATACAAGTGACATGTCACTAGGAATTAAGAAATCTAAGCTCGTTGAGTTGGTCCAAGTTTGTGATATATGTGAAAAATCCAAACTTGTTGAGTTGGTCCAAATTTGCGGTATATGTGAAGCATCTGAGCTCATTGAGTTGGTCCTAGTTCATTATGGATGTGAGCAACCCAACTGTATAGTTGGTCCGAGTTCATAATGGATGCGATACATGTAATTAGGTTCCGGGCAATAGTATTCCATGTTCTACCGGTGGCTAGGTAATTCTTGAGTTGGTTGAATACCTGTCAGCTTGTGTGAGTAGCCCATGTAGTTACACCATGACCGATAACTTATATGAGCAAGGCTGTGAGTAGCTCCTTCATGAGCGTTACATGTTATGTGGTAGCTTTGGCTACGTTTGTATATGTGGCAGTTATGTGCGAGTTTCTGTGTATCCAGTAGTATTCCAAGTGTTCAACAAGCAATACAATGGATGATGTAAGGAAAGTCTCGAGGAGGACATATTACGGAAGGTATGGTTGTACACTATACTACGAGTGGTACAGGTATGTACACTAAGCTTATGATTATTGAGACTTTGAAATGTTGAGACATCGGTGAGCTAAGCTATATGAATTATGATTATAAATTTTGTTGCAATATCATGCTAACTTACATTATGTAATTGACCATGGAATCTGTAACACCCTAACCCGTATCCATCGCCAGATTAAGGTTACGAGGCATTACTGATCAAAACACAACTCAAAACAGGCAATTAAAACAATTTATGCTTCATGAATCAATCACATGAATACTCTTATCCTATTTAAGATTTCAAATTTTAATTACAAATACATATCATATACCAAGCATATACCAACCAACCCACTTATTAACTAAATATCAAAATAGTTTCATAGCTACTACTTATACACATACTAACAACAAATTGTACATACATTAAACCCATTTCATCTCTTATCTATTCGGCTAACAAAATTTACTTGTAGATATTCATTAATTTTCAAACAACTAACGAATTTATATAGCCATACGTATCATTATTTAAACCATAAACATATGCCAATACACCACATATAAATGACATGGATTTTTCTAACTAACGCATTACATATTATAACTCAATATGCATCCATCAATTACTCCAACCAAAACACATAACCAACCACCACACATATATATATACCTTGAGAATATATATATCATACTAATATATCATGTGGAGAAGTATATATATATATAGATATATATATGCGCAAGTGCCGAATCACCAAGTTGATAATTACCAATGTCCTTTAATACCAAATCATGTATAATACCTTAACCGAACATAACAACTAATTTCACATGTACTTAGCAATCTTGAATCTTGAATTTTCTTTTTTTTTTTTTGTACTTAGCAATTCCAGTTAAGTGTTAATTACGCAAGGGTAGGTCTTCGTCAAGGTTTGAGTTCGAATTAAGGGGTAGAAGAAATTATAATTTAATTATTATAAGAAATAGGGTTGGCAAGTAGTTGGGCTTTTAAAAAAAGATAGGGGAAAATAGAATCAAAAGAACCTTGTGGAGGAGCGGCTAAGTGACGCCACTTAGAGTGTAGGGACGCGGCGTTAATAGCTAGCAAGGAGGTCCAAGGTTCTAATCCTAGCTTAGTGTTTTTAGAAGTTTAATTTTGGCCTTCTAGAAGGTTGGAAGTGGCGTGGAAATGGACTCCAAGGGAAGTGATCAGGAGAGAAATCTGAGGAAAAGATTATCAAGGAGAAAAACGAGGAGATAAGAAGTGAGGAGCAAGTGGAGCCGAAATGGGAACTTGGGCTTGAGAAGTTCGGCCATAAAGGCTATAAATAGGTGCCGAATGTAAGGGTATGAGGCTAATTCTGAAATATTTTTCTCACCTTGTTGCCAAAAACCCTCTTCCCTAAAAGTCGAAAACCCTTTTTTTTCTTCCTTTTCTTTCTGCCGATTTCTCTAAAAGCCAAAAACCCTTGTTATCCTTTTTATTTTCCTTGTGCAGATTTCTCTGTTTCACTTTTGGGTTTAAAAGATTCTTCTTCCTCTTTCCCTTGGTGCCGAATAAGCAATTGTTGCCATTCAAATCTCTAGAGCCGAATACTCTTTGACCGAATCTAGTGTAAGTGTTACTCTTCCAATTGATTTTCATTTCTAAGTATCGAATATTATCCCTCACTCTTTCTAATCAACTGTGGTAGGGAATTAGTATCAGATCTCGGATCTTAGCTCATTGCTGAATTACTCCTAAGGGGTTGCGGTATTAGTAAGTATTCCTCTCCCATTGGCTAAGGTGGCCGAATATTCATAGTTAAGGTAAGGGGACTTGTGTTGGATACGAGTCATCTATTATTCTGGTTTTAATGAGTAAGATTAATGCAGATCTAGGGAGTACATGATCAAGGAAAGCTATTAACGATTGGTGTTCAAGGTAAGGTTAAGGTGAGGTTTTGATTTTTGGGTAGAATATGGATTAAACATACGATTAATGGAAGGGTGATATCATTGCAGGTTGGTGACTAAGGGAATCGTGGCACGCTTGCTTACCAGGTGTTGTACATACACTGCACACACACTATGAATCGGCAAAAGCCAAAATGTCGAAATGTCGAAAAACCAAAATGCTGAAAAGTCGAAAGTTTGGCTACTGTAGTCTTGCGACTGCACAAACACTCGTAAGGGGGAGACCAATAGGTTGCCTGAGACCCACGGGCGATTTCGTGGACTTAGGTTGTGATTTGGCCATACGGGCCAGAATGGGCTAAATGGGCCCGATGGGCTGTTCGCCCAATAATAGGCAAAAACTGAATAATGGTGCTATGTGATAGGAATTTACAAGTGAGCATAAATATGAATGTGCCTGGGCCTAACGGGCCATATAAATGTGATTTGGGCCTAATGGGCCACATATAGGTGGTTTGGGCCTAATGGGTCATATGAATATGATTGGGTTTAATGGGCCAGATACGGGTATGTGGATTTGTTTGGGCTCTGTAAGGGGTTTTGGGCCTAGTATATGATAACTACATATGACTTAATTAATATATTGCAACCATGGACAAGTCAAAAGGTTAAGTTGTGGCAACGGGTATATGCATGTCTAGGACTGGATTTAGGGAGAGCTTGGTACATAAGCGATCTTAATGACCTACCTCCTATTCTCTGGAATCCTACCTGGTGCATAGCATTTGTTCATCTTAGCTGCGAGACTTGTTAACGAGTCAAGGTAAGTGAAAACCATAATTAAAGGAAAATTATTGAAATGCCCCTAAGGGCAAAAATGACCAAAATACCCCTAGGTGTTGAATGTAAGTTTTATGGATGTGACATGCATACATATGATGTTCTACTTAGTTTGCATATAGGGTGGGAACTATGGAACGGAGGTAGTATATGAGGATCGCATGGTTGCCTAACAATCGTGGATCCATCGATAGCTTTTAAAGCCCAATATGTAAATGATGGTAGTTCCGCAACCGGACTACCATTGGTGTGTGGGCTGGGTGGGTTGATATTTATATCCTCACATGGTGTGACGGGAGACGAAGCTGGTGTGTAGCGGATGGATAATTTGGATAGGATTGCATTGCATGTTTGATGATTTCTCTTTGAATGCTTGTTTTTCATCGAGGGTTGTACACATTGAGTTTGTGAAAACTCACCCCCTCTTTTATTTTATTTTCAAGTGATGCTCAGTAGAAGGTTCGATGTTTGGAGGGACTCTGGGTGGCCAGCTAGCAAGATAATTCGGACTTGTTTTTTTTTAAGCATTTAAGTTTTTATTTCTTTTTAAGTGTATTCAGATCAGATTGTAATACGGTTTTCATTATGATATTGTTACTTGAATTATTATTATTATTTTCATTGTAATTACGAGAAGTTGAACATGGATTTCTTAAATTATAATATGTTTTCTACGTTTCCGCAACTAAGTTTTTTTTTAAATATCAAATGTTTTAAACAAGGCTTTCGTAACTGAAAGGTTTTCTTTTTAGTTAATGAGGGTTTCTTTTATCTTAAGAAGGGTGTTCAATGAAAACACGGTTTTTGATAAAATACGGTTTCTTTTAGGGGGTAAGTTGTAACGCCCCAAAAATCCTGAAATCCAAAAATCTCAAAATCTTGATTTTTTTTTATACTTAGCAATTTCGGTTAAGTGTTAATTACGCAAGGGTAGGTCTTGGTCAAGGTTTGAGTTCGAATTAAGGGGTAGAAGAAATTATAATTTACATATTATAAGAATCAGGGTTGGCAAGTAGTTGGGCTTTTAAATAAACATAGGGGAAAATAGCATCAAAAAAACCTTGTGGAGGAATGGCTAAGTGACACCACTTAGAGTGTAGGGAGGTGTCGTTAATAGCTAGCAAGGAGGTCCAAGGTTCGAATCCTAGCTTAGTGTTTTTAGAAGATTAATTTTGGCCTTTTAGATGGTTGGAAGTGGCTTGGAAATGGACTCCAAGGGAAGTGATCAAGAGAGAAATCTAAGGAAAAGATCAAGGGGCTATCAGGGAGAAAACGAGGAGATAAGAAGTGAGGAGCAAGTGGAGCCGAAATGGGACCTTGGGCTTGAGGAGTTCAGCCATAAGGGTTATAAATAGGTGCTGAATGCAAGGGTATGAGGCTAATGCCGGAACTGTATTCTCACCTTGTTGCCAGAAACCCTCTTCCCTAAAAGGCGAAAACCCTTTTGTTTTCTTCCTTTTCTTTCTGTCGATTTCTCCAAAAGCTGAAAACCCTTGTTCTCTATTTTATTTTCCTTGTGTCGATTTCTCTGTTTCACTTTTGGGTTTAGTCGATTCTTCTTCCTCTCTCCCTTCGTGCCAATAAGCAATTGTTGCCATTCAAATCTCTAGAGCTGAATACTCTTTGACTGAATCTAGTGTAAGTGTTAGTCTTCCAATCGGTTTTCTTTGCTAAGTATCGAATATTGTTCCTTATTCTTTCTAATAAACTATGGTAGGGAATTAGTATCAGATCTTGAATCTTAGCTCATTGCCCTCGAAGAGGATGGGAGAAGCCACAGAGGTAAGTGTTGGAAGAGGATGGGAGCTTGTTTCACTTGTGGGCCTATAGGGCATAGAATCAAGAATTTCCCTCGAACACTAGGTCAAGAGCTAGTAGTGGGTCAAGGTGGTGCTCAGCCACCAAGGGGTGGACAACTGCCACCAAGGGGTCGTGGACAGGCCAGGGGAGGTAACGAAAATGGACAAGGGCATGGAGCACCAGGCGAAAATGCAGGCCATGTTGAGGCGATACAGCCCACTTTGGTTTATGCTGTTCATCGCCGAGAAGACGGAGATGCCCCAGATGTGATAATGGGTATGTTTCTTATATACGAGTTACCTTACATATCCTTGATTGATATTGGATCGAAGAATTCATATGTTGTATGCAATAAGACTGAGTTTTTGGGTGATATATTTGAAATTATTACGAATGAGATGACTGTGGTAAGTCCGTTAGGGCAGTCTGTAGGAGTAAATAAGATGTTTAGGGAGGTACCCTTAGTAGTCCAAGGGGTTAACTTTTTAGCGGATTTGATGGAGCTGTCATTTATCGAATTCGACTTAATCTTAGGTATGGATTGGCTGATGAAGCACCGAGCCACCTTGGATTACGCTGCAAAGCGAATGGTGTTAAAAACGGTGGAGGATAAGGAGGTGGTGGTAATTGGTGAATGCCAGAATTACCTGTCGAATGTGATTTCGGCATTAAGGGCTGAAAAGTTAGTACGAAAGGGATGCGAAGCCTTTTTGGCTTATATTAGTGATACGGAGGCTAAGAGCCCTACTGTTAAGGAGTTGAAAATGGTTAGGGAATTTCTGGATTTTTTCCCGAGGAGCTACCTGGATTGCCACCCAACAGAGAAGTGGAGTTTGGAATTGAGTTTTTACCTGGGACGGCTCCAGTGTCTATCGCTCCTTATCGGATGGCACCAAAGGAGTTGGTAGAACTTAAGGCACAGGTCCAGGAATTGTTGGATCGAGGATTCATCTGACCAAGTGTGTCTCTATGGGGAGCACTAGTGTTATTTGTAAAGAAGAAGGATGGAACCTTGTGACTGTGCATCGATTATCAATAGTTAAACAAGTTAATTGTTAAAAACCAAGTACCCTCTATCGAGAATCGATGATATTTTTGATCAGTTTAGGGGAGCTTCTATTTTCTCAAAGATTGATCTGCGTTCAGGATATCACCAATTGAGAGTTAAGGAGGCAGATGTTCATAAGACAGCTTTCAAAACTCGTTATTGAAGAACGCACCTGCCACTTTCATGGATCTCATGAATCGGGTTTTCCAAAACTATTTAGATTGGTTCGTAGTAGTCTTTATAGATGACATTCTAATGTACTCAAAAGATGAAGAGGAGCATGATGCACACTTGAGGATTGTGTTCCAGACTTTGAGGGAGAAGCAGCTCTATGCCAAATTCAGTAAGTGTGAATTTTGGCTAAGGGAGGTTACTTTTCTAGGACATGTGGTGTCAGCCGAGGGGATTATGGTGGATCCTCGAAAAATTGAAGTGGTGCTAGAATGGAAAGCACCTAAGTTGGTATCAGAAATCTGAAGTTTTCTGGGCTTGGCAGGATACTATAGGCTATTTGTTGAGGGCTATTCAGTAATTGCTACACCCTTAACTAAGTTGTTGAGGAAAGGGGTACCGCTTGTTTGGACGGACAAGCAGCAGGAGAGTTTTGGAAAACTTAAGAAAGTTTCAACTGAGGCCCTTGTGTTGGTTCAGCCAGTGTCTGGGAAGGAATTTACGGTTTATAGTGACACGTCGTATGTGGGCTTAGGATGTGTCTTGATGCAAGAAGGAAAGCTGGTTGCATATGTATCACGACAACTTAAGACTCACGAGGTGAATTACCCAACCCATGATTTGGAGCTAGCTGTGGTGGTTTTCGCATTTAAGATATGGAGGCATTACTTTTACGAGGAGAAATGTATAATTTATTCGGACCATAAGAGCTTCAAGTACCTCCTTACCCAAAAGGAGCTCAACCTTAGGCAGCATAGGTGGGTGGAATTATTGAAGGATTATGATTGCACGATTGAATACCACCCTGGCAAAGCAAATGTGGTAGCCGACGCATTGAATCGTAAGGTTAAGTTGGACTTGAGGGCTATGCTCTCCCGTTTAAGTTTGTTGGATGATGGTAGCTTGTTAGCTGAGCTTCAAATAAAGCCAATGTGGGTCGAGCATATAAGGAGTAAGCAGTTGATGGATGAGACCTTGGGTGCTCGTCTTAGACAAGTAGAGAATGGGAAGACATCGGACTTTGGGATAAATAGTGAAGGAGTGTTGTGTTTCCATGGGAGAATGTGTATACCTAAGGACAATGATCTAAGACAGTCTATTCTGCGAGAAGCACATAACAGCCTCTATGCTATGCATCCTGGCAGAAACAAGATGTATCGGAACTTACGGGAGCTTTACTGGTGGCTGGAACTTAAGCGCGAGGTTATGGAGTTTGTAAGTAAGTGTTTGGTCTATCAAAAGGTGAATGCAGAACATCAGCTGCCTTCGGGATTGCTTCAGCTAGTGAAGATTCCACTCTGGAAGTGGGAGAGGATCACTATGGACTGTGTTAGTGGGCTACCCTTGACCCCTACTAAGAAAGACTCGATATGGGTCATAGTGGATCGGTTAACCAAGTCTGCCCATTTCGTACTGGTTCATACTGACTACTCATTGTAAAAGCTGGCTAGGCTGTATGTGGCAGAGATTCTAAGATTGCATGGAGAGCCAATTTCCATAATATCTGAGAGGGACCCACTTTTCACTTCGTGATTTTGGAAGAAGCTACATGAGGCGTTGGGTACTAGGTTGAACTTTAGTACGGCTTTCCACCCTCAAACTGATGGACAGTAGGAAAGGGTGATCCAAGTATTGGAAGATATGTTGAAGGGATGCGTGATTGAGTTTCGAGGTAGTTGGGAGGACTATTTACTGTTAGCTGAATTTGCGTACAATAAGATCTATCAAGCAAGCACTGGGATGACTCCATACGAAGCACTATATGGGCAAAGGTGTCGAACTCCAACATGTTGGACGGAGTTGGGCCCTGAGTTAGTAGCCGGTACTGAGGATAAGGTGAAATTGATCCGAGATCAGTTGAAGGAGGCCTCAGATAGGCAGAAGTCGAATGCTGACCTTAAGCGTCGAGAAATAGAGTTTGCAGTGGGGGACTTAGTTTTCCTTAAGGCCTCTCCTTGGAAGAAGGTATTAAGGTTTGGAGGGAAGGGGAAGCTAAGCCCAAGGTTCATTGGGCCATATCGGGTTGTAAGGCGGATTGGGCCAGTCGCTTACCAGCTAGAGTTACCTCAGGAACTAAGCCAGATCCATGATATGTTTCATGTTTCCATGCTAAGGAGGTATCGCTCGGATCCTTCACATGTCGTGGCGGTTGAAGAAATCAAGGTCAGGCCAGACCTAACTTTCGAGGAAGAGCCCATACAAATAATTGGTCGGGATGTCAAAGAGTTGAGAAGGAAGTTCGGTCCATTAGTCAAAGTGCTTTGGTTGAATCACAAGGGTGATGAGGCTACTTGGGAACCTAAGGAAGTGATGCGACATCAATATCCACAACTATTTGAATTAGGAAAAATTTCGAGGACGAAATTTCTTTTAAGGGGGTAGAGTTGTAACGCCCCAAAAATCCTGAAATCCAAAAATCCTAAAATCTTGAATTTTCTTTTTTTTTTTGTACTTAGCAATTCCAGTTAAGTGTTAATTACTCAAGGGTAGGTCTTGGTCAAGGTTTGAGTTTGAATTAAGGGGTAGAAGAAATTATAATTTAATTATTATAAGAATCAGGGTTGGCAAGTAGTTGGGCTTTTAAATAAAGATAGGGGAAAATAGCATCAAAAAAACCTTGTGGAGGAGTGGCTAAGTGATGCCATTTAGAGTGTAGGGAGGTGGCGTTAATAGCTAGCAAGGAGGTCCAAGGTTTGAATCCTAGCTTAGTGTTTTTAGAAGTTTAATTTTGGCCTTCTAGAAGGTTGGAAGTGGAGTGGAAATGGACTCCAAGGGAAGTGATCAGGAGAGAAATCTGAGGAAAAGATCAAGTGGTTATCAGGGAGAAAAATGAGGAGATAAGAAGTGATGAGCAAGTGGAGCCGAAATGGGAACTTGGGCTTGAGGAGTTCGACCATAAGGGTTATAAATAGGTGCCGAATGCAAGGGTATGAGGCTAATGCCGAAATCTTTTTCTCACCTTTTTTGCTAGAAACCCTCTTCCCTAAAAGCCGAAAAACCTTTTATTCTCTTCCTTTCTTTCTGTCGATCTCTCCAAAAGCTGAAAACCCTTGTTCTCCTTTCTATTTTCCTTGTGCAGATTTCTCTGTTTCACTTTTGGGTTTAGCCGATTCTTCTTCCTCTCTCCCTTGGTGCCGAATAAGCAATTGTTGCCATTCAAATCTCTAGAGCCGAATACTCTTTGACCTAATCTAGTGTAAGTGTTACTCATCCAATCGATTTTCTTTGCTAAGTATCGAATATTGTCCCTCACTCTTTCTAATCAACCGTGGTAGGGAATTAGTATCGGATCTCAGATCTTAGCTCATTGCTGAATTACTCCTTAGGTGTTGCAGTATTGGTAAGTATTCCTCTCCTATTAGCTAAGGTGGCCGAATATTCATAGTTGAGGTAAGGGGACTTGTGTTGGATACGAGTCATCTATTATGCTGGTTTTAATGAGTAAGATTAATGCAGATCTAGGGAGTACGTGATCAAGGAAAGCTATTAAGGATTGGTGTTCTAGGTAAGGTTAAGGTGAGGTTTCGATTTTTGGGTAGAATATGGATTAAACATAGGATTCGTGATATCCTTGTAGGTTGGTGACTAGGGGAATCGTGGCACGCTTGGTTACTAGGTGTATACATACACCGCACACACACGATGAATCGGCAAAAGCCGAAATGCCAAAATGTCGAATAGTGGAAATGCCGAAAAGCCGAAAGTTTGGCTACGGTAGTCTTGCGACTGCGCGAACACTCGTAATGGGGAGACCAATAGGTTGCCTAAGACCCACGGGTGATTCCATGGGCTTAGGTTGTAATTTGGCCATACGGGCCAGAATGGGCTAAATGGGCCCGATGGGCTGTTGGGCCCATAATAAGCAAAAACTGAATAATGATGCTATGTGATAGGAATTTTCATGTGAGCATGAATATGAATGTGACTGGGCCTAACGGGCCATATAAATGTGATTTGGGCCTAATGGGCCATATACAGGTGGTTTGGGCCTAGTTGGCCATATGAATATAATTGGGCTTAATGGGCTAGATACGGGTATGTGAATTTGTTTGGGCATTGTAAGCGGTTTTGGGCCTAGTATATGATACTACATAAGACTTAATTAATATATTGTGACCATTGACAAGTCAAAGGGTTAAGGTGTGGCAATGGGTATATGCATGTCTAGGACTGGATCTAGGGAGAGCTTGGTACTTAAGCGGTCTTAATGACCCACCTCTTCTTCTCTGAAATCCTACTTGGTGCATAGTATTCATTTATCTTAGTTCATGGGACTTGTTAGCGGGTCAAGGTAAGTGAAAACCATAATTAAGGGAAAATTACCGAAATGCCCCTAAGGGAAAAAATGACCAAAATACCCCTAGGTGTTGAATGTAAGTTTTATGGATGTGACATGCATACATATGATGTTCTGCTTAGGTTGCATATAGGGTGGGAACTATAAAGCGAAGGAAGTATATGAGGATCGCATGGTTGCCTTAAATGAAGGTAGTTCCGCAACCGGACTACCATTAGTATGTGGGCTGGGTGGGTCGATATTTATATCCCTACGTGGTGTGACGGGGGATGGAGATGGTGTGTAGCGGATGGATAATTTGGATGGGATTGCATTGCATGTTTGATGATTTCTCTTTGAATGCTTGTTTTTCATCGAGGGTTGTACACACTAAGTTTGCGAAAACTCACCCCCTCTTTTATTTTATTTTCAGGTGATGCTTAGTAGAAGGTTCGATGTTTGGAGGGACCCTGGATGGCCGGCTAGCAAGATAATTTGGACTTGGTTTTTTTAAGCGTTTAAGTTTTTATTTCTTTTTAAGTGTGTGCAGATCAGATTGTAATAAGGTTTTCATTATGATATTGTTACTTGAATTATTATTAGTATTGTAATATCCCGAATTAGGGCCTAATCGGAATAGTGGTTTCGTGACCATAAATCCGAGATAGAAATAATTATTTTATAATTATTTTGAGGTTTATGATATGATTGCATGATTGTGTGAAAATTTCGTGATGAAATTCTATGCCTAAAGTGCTTAAATTGAAAGTAGGGACTAAATCGAATAAGTTGCAAAACTTGCATTCTAGAAGTTTTAGTATGAAATTTTTTTGGAATATTAATGAGGAGGTCTTAAATAGCAATTTGACCAATTTTAAGTTCATGGACAAAATTAGGACATGGAAGGAATTTTTGGAAAGTTTAGTAGTAAGGGTATTTTGGTCATTTAGTTATTAAAATGAATTAAAACAAAATTAAAAGCCAATTTTGTCCATCTTCTTCATTAGGCCGAAATTTCAAGGGTTCTCCATAGCTAGGGTTTGTTTCAAGCTTCCAAGCTCCATAGTAAGTGATTCCAAGCCCGCTTTTAATGATTTTACGTTTTGAGATCCCGGTAACTCGATAAAGCTTATGTTAGCAATAATTTAACCTAGGGTTTATATTTGGAAAAATACCCATAGGTGAAATTTGTGTATTTTGATGTTTTATGATAGAATATGGGGTTTTAAATTATGTTAGACAACTTGTACTACTCGATTTTAAGCAAAAGCGAGTAAAGGGCTTAATCGGTAAAAATACCTAATAGTCACAAGTACATGTTAGAGTGAGAATTTGATGTTGCCATAGAAGATAAAAGTGATCAGCATGTTGTAAAACATAAGAATAAGGAATAAAGTTTAATCCCGAGCCTAGGGGAAAAATTGTAAATATGCAAAAGTTTAGGGGTAAAATTGTAATTTTGCCAAAATTTGAGTTAAGGATTAATTTGATAATGTGAGTATTAAATAAGCTAAATGTGTTATTTTAGATCAAGAAAGACGTGGAATCGACCTCAATCGAGGAAAAGAAAAGATTGTGGGCTAAATTGCAAAATCTTTGTATTTTGGTACCAAGGTAAGTTCATGTGTAAATAATGTAGCATAATTGTTATTTTTAAGTTATTGATATTAATTATGTGTTATGCTGAATTTCATTATGAAATGTATGCTTTATGGTTAATTTCAAATAATATGTAAATTATGTGAGTTACTTGTTAAATATAATTGTTACCGAGTATTGATTTCGGCATTCTACGGAAGACGGAAAGGATAAGTGTTCGAGAAAAATCCCGTTTGAACCTTAGGAATAGATTAGGATACAAGTGACATGTCACTAGGATGGTTGAGCATCCGAACTCATTGAGTTGAGTCCGAGTTCACTTATGGATGCGAATGTCCGAACTCGTTGAGTTGAGTCCGAGTTCGTGAGATGTAACTAGGCATCCGAACTCGTTGAGTTGAGTCCGAGTTCACTTATGGATGCGGATGCCTGAGCTCGTTGAGTTGAGTCCGAGTTCGCTTATGGGCGGGTTACATGATTTCTTGATTGAATATGTGGCACTTATATGCAAATTATCCATGTATCTGAATTATATTCCGATGTGTTCAACGGGTAAAGTTTTACTCAAATGGAGGAATACTCGAGATGAAAAGAGACGTATTGGTAAGTGATGAGAAATGGATATTTTGGACAGGTATGTATTTAACCCTCGGGTTGAGTGTTGATTACAACCACGATAAGGTAATAAGATGATGAAAAATGATTAAAAAATGTGATAAGTGTGTTGATGATATATGCTAATGTTGATTAGTTTGATTGTTTGTTATGTTATTTATTATTTACATATGAACTTACTAAGCATTTATGCTTACTCCCTCCTTCTTACTCATTGTAGTTTTGGACAAGCCAGTTCAGGAGTCGGGATAGGTCGAGGCTCACCACACTATCCTAAGATTTTTGGTAAATGGATTGTAAATTTAAGTATGGCATGTATAGCAATATACTTATTTTGTGTAAATGATCTTATGATATGGTGACAGAATGGTTGAGAAAATATTTGATAATGATAAATTATGAAAATGGTAAGTTTAGATTATGTTTGATGTTAAGGAAAATTATTAAGATACTTAGTGCATAAAAACTCATAAGAGGGATGAAATTTGCCATAAACAGAATACTGCAGCAACACTGATGCGAGTTTGAAAATTTACTAAAAATCATAGAAATTGAATTTAGTGATGGATTACATATCAAATTGAATATTATTATGTCTAGTTTCAAATGAAACAAATTAAACAGGTAAAGGAATTATATGTTTGAAGATATTTGAATTTTAGTGAAACAGGGTCATAGCGGTTTCTGAATCCCCTGTTCCTAATTTAGAAATTCACCATAACTTGTAAAGATATAATTAGGTGGTGTATTTTATATCCTAAGAATCCTTATTTAGTCTAGTTTTAGTAGAAACAAACCTCATAGTCATATGAATTTTTTATAGAGAGAAATGTGGTTCGTAGTAAACAGAGGTCAGACCAGTCAAGTCCTGAAACAGGGGTAACTTTAACTAATAAACTGTACTAATTTGCCCAACCAAAAATTTTATAAAAAAATTAATAGATAGGTATATGAGTCTAGATTCAGGGAAAATTTATGGATCTTAATTTAGAGTTTCGTAACTCGAGATATGATTTTTATTCTGACTGTGACGCAAGTAGCTTAAAAGCTGTGAATGTAGAAACAAATAATCCAAAGTTCTAAAAATGTTAAACTAAGCTTAGTAACACCTCATACTCGACTCCGGCGACGGTCTCGGGCGTGGGGGCGTTACAAGTATTTTCATTGTAATTACGAGAAGTTGAACATGGATTTCTTAAATTATAGTATGTTTTCTGCGTTTCTGCAACTAAGTTTTTTTTTGTTTTAAAATCAAATGTTTTAAACAAGGCTTTCATAACTGAAAGGTTTTGTTTTTAGTTAATTGGGGTTTCTTTTATCTTAAGAAGGGTTTTCAATGAAAACACGATTTTCACTAAAATACTTCAATGTGACGCACCAGATTCGGCAATAGCATCGTGGCCGAGTTTGGGGTGTTACATCACATGTATATTTCATCTACGCATAAACCATTGCCAAATCAATCACATATACATCCATAATTACCAATACCAAATTACTAAAACCAAGCTCATAATATAAATATAACACACAAATTTATTTGACAAGAAGATCTATCCACAACATTTCCTATCATACCTAATTTACATTTCAAATATATCATAAAATATACCTATCATAATATACCCTGTTAACATTCTTATACCAAAACTGAATGCATGAAAGCATTAATATTAAGTCACATAACAAAACCTTATTAAAGCATATCAACCAAGATTCACACATATATATATATATAAGCAAAAGTTGAACATCAAAATCAAACATGACCATCATCAAAACAAAGCATTAAATCCAAAAATAACAAATTAATAAGCCATTTTCACATGGCTCATGATTACATTAACCAAAATCAAACATTTCAAAATATAATCTAGCCTATACATGCCATAGTTTCGAAAATTCAGGTTATAAAATACCGAAGATAGTCGATAGTGTGATAGACTTTGTTGACGATCCCCGAGCTTGTAACTAGATCTCAAAATCTATAAAACAGAGATAAACATAACATACAGTAAGCTATTTAAGCTTAGTAAGTCATAAGCAAATAACAACACAATAACATTATCAACTTATTTTAACCAAACCAAGTTATACTATCATAGTTACATATAATATCAATCTCAACATTTCATATTTAACATATGCTTTCATAAATAATCTTATCTTAACCGATTGTATATATATACACATTCAAAGTATTATTAAATTTCAAAGACATAACATCATTATATAACCGAATGTGTTCACACACGTATACATGTACTTATGAACCAAAATATGACATCACATACATATACATAACCTATAGCCAAATATACTTTGCAAGAGCACATATGTTCACAATAATAACTTATATAATTTGCATCACATATCAAATGGCCAACTTACCTTATTTTCAAATAGGTAATCAACTAACTCATACCTGATCATTTTATGCTCGTTTTACACCTTCATTCATAACTTACCATTGCCCGTTGAACCATTCAGAATTGAATAGGATACTCAGATAATCACATATACCATACAATGCCAACGTCCTAGACATGTTTTTACATGCTATTTCATATTGATGCCACTGTCCCAGACAGGGTCTTACACGAATCAAATATGATGCCGATGTCCCAGACATGGTCTTACTCATAACCACATATCAATGCTAACGTCCCAGATGTGGTCTTACACGAGAACACATATCAGGAATACTGTGTCATGACATATGTATCCTAGCTATTCCTAAGGTTCATACGGGCTTTCGAACGTCTTAACTTGATCGAGACAATTTTGTAAACATAATTCCCAAGCTTATTTGCATTTGGCCAACATATATATAAGTTCATATATTTCATTTCAGCATATAAATGTCATATTTATTCAAAATTAACAACAAGTATTTGCTTATAAACTGACCTCGGACGATGAAAATCAAAACGGGACGACTAGTCGATAATTTTAGTTTTCCCTCGATCCAAATCTGATTTCTTTAGTTTTTGATCTAAACATATTCAAATTAAACTCATTCAAACATATTTTCACTCAATTTAGTCCAAAAAAAACATGGCAAATTACTATTTTACCCCTGACATTTTGCACTTTTTACAATTTAGTCCAAATTGCACAAAACACAAAACATGCAAAATTTGCATATACCATGCTTAGGCCAAATCTTCCTTATGTTCATAAAAGTCCAAATATTTCATTTATTTCATATTTTAGTCTCTCAAATTATTATATTTTGCAATTTTGTCCTAATTACTCAAAATCATAAAAAATTCCAATACAAAACATGTTAATCCAAAACATGTTAATCCAAAACATATCTTTCATATTTCATCAACTAACATCACATAGCTCAAATATTCATCAATGGCATAACTCAAAACATTCATCAAAATCAAAAATTCAAGCATAGGCTTTGTAGATAACATAACAACGATCTCAAAAACCTAAAAATTATCAAAAACCGAGCTAGAACTCACCTTGAATCAAGCTTGAGAATGACCGAATACCCTAAGATTTTATTATTTTCTTTCTTTTTATTATTCGGTCACAAGAAAAGTATGAACAAAGTTATTTTAATTATGTTATATTATAACATATACTAACATATTATTTAATTTACCTATTTAACCTTTATTATAAAATATAAAACCATTATAAATCATGGACATTACCATATGTGACTAATCCATATGGTTAAATTGCAATATAAATACCTCAATTTAAAAAGACAACAACAATTTGGCCCTTTTACAATTAACCATCAAATTTTCATTTTACATGATTAAGTCCTTTTATTTAATCGGGCACTCAAATGACAAAATTAAAGTACGAAAATTTCACACACATAAATTCACACATAATAAACACAAAAAATAATTTTTAAATATTTTTCTTGTAACAGCCCGATTTAGGGCCAAGACGGAACAGTGGTTTCGAAACTACAAATTCGAGGTTGAAAAAAAATTAAAATTATTTTGATTAAGTTTTAGTGTTTATATTATGATTGCATAATCGTGTGAAAATTTCGTTGCGAAATTTTATCAATTGGGTGTTTAACTTGACGTTTAGGACTAAATTGAAATAGGTGAAAAATGTGTGTGTTCTAGTTCATAAAGTACTTGATTGAAATGGGGGTTTTACGTAGAGGTCCGTAAATGGAAATTAGACCATTATACTTTATATGAACAAAAATTTGGACATGGATGGAATTTTTAGAAAGTTTAGTAGTAAGGGCATTTTGGTCATTTGCATAATAAATGAAATAAAATGGGAAAAATAACACAAAAATGTGTTCATCTTCATTTAGCTCCGAAACTTGCATGTTCTCCATAGCTAGGGTTTGTTTCAAGCTTTCAAGCTCAATAGTAAGTGCATTCAAGCCCCGTTTTTAATGTTCTTTACATTTTTGAAATCCTCGTAGCTCGGTTTACCTATTTCTACCATTATTTTGAGTTAGGGTTTATGTTTAAAAATTTACCCATGAATGATATGCATGTATTTTGATGTTTTATGGTAGAATATGAATGTTTGAGGTTAGGAGAACGATCTTTTCTAAGCGATTTTTAGCGAAAACGAGCAAAACGGTATAATTGGTAAAAAAATACCTAATGCTCATAAGTGCATGTTAGAGTGAGAATTTGATGTTGTCATAGAAGAGAAAAATGATCAGCATGTCATAAAACATAAGAATAAGGGCTGAAATTAAATTTCTGAGCCTAGGGGTAAAATCATAATTTTGTAAAAGTTAGGGGGCAAAAATGTAATTTTTCCATAATGTAATTTTTGGATTGAAGTAAAAATTATGAGTATTAAATGAGCTAAATGTGTTGTTATAGATTAAGAAAGGCGTGGAATCATCCTCAAACGGGGGAAGGAAAAGGTTTTGGACTAAATTGCAAAATTTCCATATTTTGCACCGAGGTAAGTTTGTATGTAAATAATACATTAACTTCATTTACATTTTTATATTTCAGCCTATTATATATATTTTAGCTGATTTTGAAGCATAAATCGACTATTGGAAGAATGGAAATAAGTAATAGAGAGAAAAATCCCGGTTGAACATTCGGAAAGATTGAATAATATAAATGGAGCGTAGCTAGGTCACATGTATGGTGCTGAATGCACATCATGTATACAAGAGAGCTACGAGATACTATGTAGTAGCTAGGTCACATGTGTGATACGGGGTGTATCCCATGTAGACAAGAGAGCTACGGGAGAGATAAATGTAGCTAGGTCACATGTGTGATTCCAAGTGAAGGACACCATGTAGACAAGAGAGCTAGGAGATAAATTGGCTAGGTCACATGGGTGGTACTAAGTGTTCACCATGTGTACAAGAGAGCCGAATTATATGAAATATGATGGTGGGGGTTGTGTGCTGAAACCATCAAGTATCGAGGATTGATCCGAATTGTTCAACGGGATGGTTTTAAGGTGACATTGTAATCATGGACCTATTCTTGTGATGTATGAAATGTGGTGAAAATTAATTGTGATATGCATGTTAAAATGAGATTAATACAAAGAAAGTGTGAAAGAGTGAATTAGCAATAATACTGTTTTGGACAGTCACAGTGACGTGAATTTGAAAAATCACCAAAAATAGTAGGAATTTAATTAGAGGCTGAATGAGATATGAAATTAAAGCTTAATGAGTCTATTCCCATGTAAAAGAAACAGAGCAAGTAAATAAACTCTATATTTTGAGATATTTATATTTATGTGTGACTCGCTTAGAATGACTATGTGATCCCCTGTTCTAACTTTGAAAAATTAGTAAAAATTGTACAAAACAAATTAAGAAATATAGTTTATATGTCTAGATTCATTATTGAGTCTAGTTTTAAATGAAATAGATTTCATGGCTATTTCAATTGTGTTCTGGGAGAAATTCAATTCATAGTGAGCAGAGGTCAGATCAGCCGAGCTGTATAACAGGGGAAACTTCAACTAATAAACTGTACTAATTGGCTGGACCAAAAATTTTAGAAAAATTTTAATAAGAATTAATATGAGTCTAGTTTCATGAAAATTTTACGGATTTGAATTTTGAGTTTTTAACTCGAGATATGATTTATTTAGTGAATATGACGCAGGAGAGACAGCTTGACCAAAGTAGAGTAAATAGTAAAATTAAAAAGTAGATACACTTGAGTTATTGTGTAAACATATTAAATTCTTTATTCATTATTTATATACTTGCTTACTAAGCTATAAGCTTACTTTATTTTCTCTCTTTTGTCTTATAGTGTCGTCCAGCTTGCACAGGAGTCAAGGATCGTTGAAGATCTGCCTACACTATCAATACTTTTGGGTATTTGAACTGAACATTTTGAATTATGGCATGTATAGTAGACTTAGTTATTTTGTTACGTGTCATAATTGTCTAGGTTTAAAATATTAATTATAGTATTTGACTGATTATTTTGTACGAAGTGTAACACCCCGAACCCGAGACCATCGCCGGTGTCGGACACGAGGGGTTAGCAAGCCAAGTTCACTTGTTTTGCCCATCCATTGGACATTTCCAGTCAGGCTGGAAAAACTGCGTCACTGTCGCCTTAAAAATCATATCTCGAGTTTCAAAACTCGGAAACTGGTTTCGTAAATTTTCCCTGAATTTAGACTCATATATCCATCCATGGATTTATTTTTAGAATTTTTGGTCGGGCCAATTGGTACAGTTTATTAGTTAAAGTCACCCATGTTACAGGGATCGACTGCTCTGACCTTCGCGCGGTATAACTTGAATATCTCTCTGTACAGGGCTTTAATGCTGGTGCTGTTTGTTTCTAATGAAACTAGACTCAAAATGAAATCTTTACATATAAGGTATGTCTCCTAATTATTTCTGGATAATTTATAGTAAATTTTTAAAGTTGCGACAGGGAACCCAGAAACCGTTCTGGCCCTGTCTTACAATAGCTTTAATAACTCTTAACATGTAACTCCTATGACAATTTCGTTTCTTCCATATGAAAATAGACTCATCAATGTTCATTTACATAGCTGATTCACTATTTAATACCATTCCTACAAATTTTGGTGATTTTTCACATTCACGTTACTGCAGCTGGCAGCATCTGTTTTAAGGTAGGTCTTACCTATTTTGTAGTCTCCATGAACCAACTAGTCTTGCCTTACATAGGTCCACATATGATCATTTTAACCATGCCAATGGCTGATCATGTGACCAACATTCCCATTTCCAATTCATAGTCACATCATGACACCATATATATATATACAAACCGCAAATAGTTTAAGTTGATACTTCACTATTACGAGCCATTTTCGCATGGCCGTACACATATACATCATAACATATTTAAACCAACAAGGGTAGTCCTATACATGTCATTTCAAGTTCAACCAAGAATTTATACCAAAATGGGGGCTTGATAGTGTGGATGACTTCGACTTCAACGATCCCGAATCCGATTGCTATCGAGCGAAATCTAGAAAACCGAGAGCCAAAGTAGCGGAGTAAGCATTTTATGCTTAGTAAGTCTCAAGGAATATAATCAACTCTAATTACAGCAATACATTCACATAGTTAAATGCATCATTTCATTAATGCACATTCACATAATCATACTTACTTCACCATCCCAACTCTTATGTTCATACACAAATAACGGCTTCATTAAGGCCGATAACTCGTTCCATCATAGGAGCGGATATTCACACGCTCTTACTCCTAGCGCGCAAAGCACACACCGCACTTACCTTGTCATTGGGAAATTTCACAAGTGCATTAGCTGAAATTTTCCAGCAAGCTTATAATTTTCAAATCACATACCTTCGGAGTTTAACCGGATGTCGCTACTCGATCAATCGCCTTCGGGACATAGCCCGGTTATGGTAACCCGCACCAAGGCCTACGGGACTTAACCCGGATATCACGATTTGCACAAATGCCTTCGGGTCTTAGCCCGGATTTAACAACTTGCACGAATGCCTTCGGGTCTTAGCCCGGATATAGCTACTAGCACAATTGCCTTCGGGTCTTAACCCGGATATAATTTTCAGCATAATTGTCTTCGGGGCTTAGCCCGGATATCATTCAATTTCTCATGCACACATACATCAATAATCATTGGACATACATATTTCATTTTCCTTACTAAGGCTCAAACACAATTATAATCATTAGCATATTTGCCTTGGGACTTAGCCCGGTGGAATTCAAATACTCATACACACATAATCAATAATCATACACACCCATATTTCATCTCACATAATTCAAGTAAGGTCACTTCTTGAGGACTTACCTCGGATGTTGTCGAACGGCTTTTACGGCTATTCGATCACTTTTTCCTTCCCCTTGTCCAATTGTGGACCTCTTAGCTCTTGAGCTAATTCAAACAAATTCAATTTATTAAAACCTCATTGTGCTAGCTTATGGCCGAATATGACAAGGAATTTAAATGGTCATATGGCCACTCTTTAGCTTGAATACACAATGGTCATGCACATTTTATACTACATCAAGCAATTCAATACAATTTATTTGAGCATCAAGGAAATGCTAAGGCCTTCAATAGGCTACCCAAGGTCGAATATTCATGTACATGTTGAGGCCAATTATGCACTTAATACCTCACAAAAACAGCATGCATTTTACTAGTTAATGCTTTGCATATTGTGGCTCAAAACTTATAATATAGCATCAAGCACTTATATGTGTGCTAGGCCGATTTGTGCTTGCAATTTCACAATTATTCTTCAACATCTTCTTCTTTAAACAAACTTATTCATCACTTCCTTCATAACCAAAACATCATGTGCAAACATATATATACATATATGAGCATGGCAATTTCAAGGTGTCCATAGCCATCCAAAACACAAATTTTAACTAACATGCAAGAAGCATGAACCATGCTCATGAATGCATCATGGCCGAATATGACAATCATGCTCCTTTTCAACTTCAATCATGATAAAACAAAAGAAAGCTCAAAATCTTACTCAAGAGTAGACAATCCATCATTGCATGCATCATCATCAAGCTTCACACTTAGCATGCAATGGCTTTATCACCATAACAACTTTGGCCAAATACCATTTCCATGGCTTAACAAAGATTTGAGCCATGGCTAACATGCACATCAAGTTAGCAACCAAAACATGCATGAAACTCCTAACACAACCTCATACATACCTTAATCTTGATGCAAACTTAGCCAAATCTCCTTCTAGATCTCTTCCAAACCAAGCATGAAGCAAAAATCCTCCTTCTTCCTTAGTTTTGGCTCAAAGAAAGGATGAACAAAATTTTTTTCTTTCCTTCTCTACAACTCACGGCAATGGGGGGGGATTACCACACTCACACACATTTTTTTTTCATTTTTTTTATCACCCATACACCTTTGTTTATTATTTTACCCTAATGCACCAACAAAACATGTTTCATGACATGTTTAGCCCATCCTCCCTTGTCATGGCCGGCCACCACCTATAAAAGGGGGAATTTGACATGCAAGTCCATTATTTTGCATGCATGCTTTAATTAGTCATCACACATTTCCCTATCATACTTTCAAAGTTCATTACTAAGTCCTTTCTTGTGGAATTCACCCTTATAACACTAAATCAATCATCATAAAATGTCATACATGAGCACACACATATTATAGGCATCAAAATAAATTTTAATTATTTTATGCCTCGGTTTTGTGGTCCCGAGACCACCTTCCGACTAGGGTCAATTTTGTGTTGTCACAACTCTCCCCACTTAAGAAATTTTCGTCCCCAAAATCTTACCGTAAATAGGTTTGGATATCGCTCTTTCATAGAGTTCTCGGTCTCCCAAGTAGCTTCTTCTATCCCGTGCTTGAGCCATAACACTTTTACTAGCGGAACCCGCTTGTTTCACAACTCTTTCACTTCTCGTGATAGGATACGAATCGGTTCTTCCTCATAACTCATATTAGCTTGAATTTCAATTTCTGATGGACTAATCACGTGCGATGGATCGGATCTATAGCGTTGAAGCATCGAAACGTGAAAGACATCGTGAACCTTTTCGAGTTCGGGGCAAAATCAAACGATATGCCATCGGATCGACTCGCCGGATATCTCGTATGGCCCAATGAACCTCGGGCTCAACTTGCCCTTACGGTGAATCGAGTATCTTTTTCCAAGGCGATACCTTGAGAAACACTTTATCACCCACGATACTCGATATCCTTACGCTTCAGCCCGCGTGCATTTACTTCGACGATCGGAGGCTATCTTCGACTTTCACGGATTACTTTCACTTTCTGCTCAGCATCTCTAATCAAATCCACCCAAAATCTTGCTTTCACCAAGCTCACCCAAAACAATGGTGTACGGCATTTACGACCGTACAAGGCCTCGTAGGGTGCCATCTTAATACTTGATTGAAAGTCGTTGTTGTAAGCGAATTCAATCAACGGCAAATACCGTTCCCATGAACCACTAAACTCGAGGACGCAACATCTTAACATATCCTCAAGTATCTGAATTATCCGCCGGATTGACCATCGGTTTGGGGGTGAAAGGCGGTCTTGAAATGCAACTTGGTACCCAAAGCCTCTTGCAATTTCTTCCAAAATCGCGATGTAATCTTGGGTCTCTATCCGACACGATAGAAATAGGCACCCCATGCAATCGAATAATTTGGGAGACGATAATTCGCCAATTTATCGAGCGAAAAATCCGTGCGGACAGGATAAAATGAGCGAGACTTGGTCGGTCTATCAACAATGACCCAAATCGCATCTTTCTTACTTGCCGACACCGGTAATCCGGATATAAAATCCATTGTCACTCAATCCCATTTCTATTCGTATCATGATTGGTCAAGTAATCCCGATGGCACTTGATGTTCCGCTTTCACTTGTTGACATATCGACACCTTGAAACAAATTGAAATGTCTCATTTCGCATCGCCACCAAAATTGGCATTTCGGTCATTGTACATTTTAGTACTACCCGGTGGGTTGACATTCGACTCATGTGAGCCTCGCTCAAAATCATCGAAACAAGTTCAATTCCTTGGAATACATAATCGACCCTTGAATGTCAAGCGGTCATTGTCGTCAATCCAAAATTCGATTCTTCATCCGAAACACATTCGCTCGCTTAGCGACCAATTCAGCGTCGACCTTCGAGATTCAAGTATTTGATGAATCAATAACGGTTTGGCCTCTAATTCGACTACTAGCACCTCCTCGGTGAAACGGATAAATGAGCATCCATCGCTCTCAAAGCGGCATAAAGCCTTACGACTTAAAGCATCGGCCACCACGTTGGCCTTTCCCGTGATAATCAATGATGAGTTCATAGTCTTTCAACAACTCAAGCCAACGTCTTTGTCCTGTGTTTAAATCTTTCGAGTCATCAAATATTTTAGACTCTTGTGGTGCGAATAAATATGACACCTTTCTCCAAACAAATAATGCCGCCATATCTTCAAGGCGAACACTATGGCGCTAGTTCAAGGTCATGGGTCGGATAGTTTCTCTCATGCGGCTTTAGTTGTCTCGACGCGTAAGCCACAACTCGACCTTCTTGCATCAACACACAACCTAACCCAAGCAAGGATGCGTCATCAGATATGACAAACTCTTTACCGGACTCCTACAGTACTAGCACTGGGGCCTCGGTTAAACAAGTTTTAGTCGATCGAAACTTTCTTGACAAATGTTCGACCACTCGAACTCAACATCTTTTGGAGTAGTTTCATCATCGAGCAGCAGCTATCATCGAAAAACCTTTCACAAATCGTCGATAGTATCCGCAAGCCCCAAAAGCTCCTAACTTCGGTAACATTCCTTGGAGGTTTCCAATTGACTATGGTCAAATTTTGTTCAGTCCACCGACACCCGATCGGACACCATGTGCCCCAAAAAAAGCTAACCTCTTTCACCAAAATTCACATTTACCGAACTTTGCGTGATAATCGCTTATCTCGTAAGATTTGCAACACTAGCCTCAAGTGTTCAAAGATGTTCGGTTTCATCTCTCGAATTGACCTAAATGTCATCGATAAATACAACTACGAACCGATCCAAGTATGGCCTGAAAATTCTATTCATTAAATCCATAAACACCGTAGGGCATTAGTGAGCCCAAACGGCATCACCAAGAATTCGTAGTGACCGTACCTCGTTCTAAAAGCGGTTTTGGGTATGTCCGATTCTCGGACCTCAACCGATAGTACCCGACCTTAAATCTATCTTTGAAAACACCAAGGCTCCCTTTAATTGATCAAACAAATCGTCAATTCGTGGCAACAGATATTTATTCTTTATCGTCACTTTATTGAGTTGACGATAGTCGATGCAAAACCTCATGCTTCCGTCCTTCTTTTTCACAAACAATCTTTAGTGCGCCCATGGAGAAAAACTCGGTCGAGCGAAACCTCTATCCGTCAATTCTTGCAATTGGACCTTCAATTCCTTTAACTCCGTTAATGCCATACGATACGGAGCTATCGAAATTGGAGTGGTACCAGGTACCAATTCGATGCCAAATTCTACTTCGCAAATAGGTGGTAAGCCCGGCAATTCTTCGGGGAAAACATCCGGGTATTCACAAACCACGGGCACAGATTCACAAACCACGGGCACAGATTCGGGTTTCTTTTCTGATTCCTTGTCATCGAGCACGTACGCAAGGTACGCTTCGCACCCTTTTCTTACATATTTCGGGCCAACATCGATATTACAAATGGCAACTCCTTTAAGTCCGTAGACTCAACCCAGATTATCTTGTTATTCGCGCTCCTCAAATCGATAGTCTTGCTCTTGCAATTTACAACCGCATCGTGCATGGTCAACCAATCCGGACCAAGAATAACGTCGATCTCATCGAACGGCAAAAGCATCAAGTCCGCGGAAAACAAGAACCTCGTAACACTAGGGGACTTTTCTTGCACACTTTGTTGACAAGCACGTAATGACCCAAGGGGTTTGATACCCGAATTACAAACTCGGAGACTCAATAGGCAAGTCTTCTTTGGATGCTAAGGTTTCACATATATATGAATGAGTAGAACCGGGGTCAATCAAAGCAATCACATTTGTATTGAAAAGAGTGAAAGTACCGGTAATGACATCCGGAGAGGCAAGCATCCTCGGCGTGCGCGTATGGCATAAGTCCTCGCAGGAGCACGAGCCTCGGATCGATGGTAGCATCTCTAGATCCTCTCGACCGCCAATCGACATTGCCCATATTTCTAGGTGGCCTACCTCGAGCAGCGTAGCACCGGGTTTCCACTCGACTCACATTCTGCTCAAGCATCCCGAGGCAATCCTTCATAAAGTGGTCGGCCGATCCACACTTATAGCGAGAGCGATCGCGAAACCAACAGCTCCCGAATGCCATTTGCCACAATGTTGACACTCGCCTCTCTCGGCGATCATTTCCACCATCGGCGATCAAGTGACTCGTGTGGTCACAAGGGTCGATCGCGTCCTCGTCTAGAAAAGCCCAAAGCGCCTCTAGACCGGTTCACATCATCTCGAAATCTCTTGATTGCTGTTGAAGAGACTTTCCGAGGACCTCTTCGAATTCTCCAATTCCCACATCAGCTTTTGTTTCTCCTTTCTAAGCTCTTCGACTTTACAAGCTCGCTCAACAAGTACTACGATCTCTCGTATTTCGAGAATGCCAACGAACATCCTTATATCATCATTCAGCCCATCCTCGAGCGTTTACACATAATAGCTTCGGACGAAATGCATTCTCGCGTGTATCGGCTAAGCCTCACAAATTTTCGTTCATAGTCGGTAACCGACATAGAACCTTGCTTAAGATCAAGAAATTCCTTCGCTTTTGGTCGATGAATCTCGATGATATACTTTTTTTTTTGAACTTGGTTTGAAAGAATTCAAGTCACTTGCTCTCTAGGTACCACGAAGTCGAGTACTCCACCAATAGTAGGTGGAATCACGTAGCAAGGAGATGGTACACTTTAAGCACTCATCGGTGTACAAGATAGCTCATCGAGCACCGGATAGTGTTGTCCAACCAAAATTCAGCTCGTTCGGCATCATCATCATCCGTAGCTTTAAATTCAGTGGCCCCATGTTTTCGAATCCTATCGACCGGGCTTACTTGACCTTATTTGGTCGATTCTGGAGGTATTGTAGGTCTTGGGGTTGCATTTGTCGGGAATGGAGGTTGTGGGACAGTAGTGTTAGTTCGAATGTATTGATTAAACCATTCGTTCATCACACTATAAAAGGCTTGCCTAGCCTCATCATTCGGATTGTTGGCCATAGGTTGAGAGTCCGCCGGCGCTGTCCCTTGTGCGGAGCAGGCGCCACACTCTCCACATCATCAGCTATTGCTCGGTTGGGATCGGGATCCATTGCTATAAACAAACTCAAAGTCAAATTGTCGAAATCACCACACTATCGATTCATCATTTAATGGCATGTATAGCTAGACCCCAAACACCTCACGGTAGTCCTAGAATCGACTAAACCGTGGCTTTGATACCAATAAATTGTAACACCCGAACCCGAGACCATCGCCGTGTCGGACACGAGGGTTAGCAAGCCAAGTTCACTTGTTTTGCCCATCCATTGGACATTTCCAGTCAGGCTGGAAAAACTGCGTCACTGTCGCCTTAAAATCATATCTCGAGTTTCAAAACTCGGAAACTGGTTTCGTAAATTTTCCTGAATTTAGACTCATATATCCATCCATGGATTTATTTTTAGAATTTTGGTCGGGCCAATTGGTACAGTTTATTAGTTAAAGTCACCCATGTTACAGGGATCGACTGCTCTGACCTTCGCGCGGTATAACTTGAATATCTCTCTGTACAGGGCTTTAATGCTGGTGCCGTTTGTTTCTAATGAAACTAGACTCAAAATGGAATCTTTACATATAAGGTATGTCTCCTAATTATTTCTGGATAATTTATAGTAAATTTTTAAAGTTGCGACAGGGAACCCAGAAACCGTTCTGGCCCTGTCTTACAATAGCTTTAATAACTCTTAACATGTAACTCCTATGACAATTTCGTTTCTTCCATATGAAAATAGACTCATCAATGTTCATTTACATAGCTGATTCACTATTTAATACCATTCCTACAAATTTTGGTGATTTTTCACATTCACGTTACTGCAGCTGGCAGCATCTGTTTTAAGGTAGGTCTTACCTATTTTGTAGTCTCCATGAACCAACTAGTCTTGCCTTACATAGGTCCACATATGATCATTTTAACCATGCCAATGGCTGATCATGTGACCAACATTCCCATTTCAATTCATAGTCACATCATGACACCATATATATATATACAAACCGCAAATAGTTTAAGTTGATACTTCACTATTACGAGCCATTTTCGCATGGCCGTACACATATACATCATAACATATTTAAACCAACAAGGGTAGTCCTATACATGCCATTTCAAGTTCAACCAAGAATTTATACCAAAATGGGGGCTTGATAGTGTGGATGACTTCGACTTCAACGATCCCGAATCCGATTGCTATCGAGCGAAATCTAGAAAACGAGAGCCAAAGTAGCGGAGTAAGCATTTTTATGCTTAGTAAGTCTCAAGGAATATAATCAACTCTAATTACAGCAATACATTCACATAGTTAAATGCATCATTTCATTAATGCACATTCACATAATCATACTTACTTCACCATCCCAACTCTTATGTTCATACACAAATAACGGCTTCATTAAGGCCGATAACTCGTTCCATCATAGGAGCGGATATTCACACGCTTACTCCTAGCGCATAAAGCACACACCGCACTTACCTTGTCATTGGGAAATTTCACAAGTGCATTAGCTGAAATTTTCCAGCAAGCTTATAATTTTCAAATCACATACCTTCGAGTTTAACGGATGTCGCTACTCGATCAATCGCCGGGACATAGCCGGTTATGGTAACCCGCACCAAGGCCTCACGGGACTTAACCCGGATATCACGATTTGCACAAATGCCTTGGTCTTAGCCGGATTTAACAACTTGCACGAATGCCTTGGTCTTAGCCGGATATAGCTACTAGCACAATTGCCTTGGTCTTAACCGGATATAATTTTCAGCATAATTGTCTTGAGGCTTAGCCGGATATCATTCAATTTCTCATGCACACATACATCAATAATCATTGGACATACATATTTCATTTTCCTTACTAAGGCTCAAACACAATTATAATCATTAGCATATTTGCCTTGGGACTTAGCCCGGTGGAATTCAAATACTCATACACACATAATCAATAATCATACACACCCATATTTCATCTCACATAATTCAAGTAAGGTCACTTCTTGAGGACTTACCTCGGATGTTGTCGAGCGGCTTTTACTGGCTATTCGATCACTTTTTCCTTCCCTTGTCCAATTGTGGACCTCTTAGCTCTTGAGCTAATTCAAACAAATTCAATTTATTAAAACCTCATTGTGCTAGCTTATGGCGAATATGACAAGGAATTTAAATGGTCATATGGCCACTCTTTAGCTTGAATACACAATGGTCATGCACATTTTATACTACATCAAGCAATTCAATACAATTTATTTGAGCATCAAGGAAATGCTAAGGCCTTCAATAGGCTACCCAAGGCGAATATTCATGTACATGTTGAGGCCAATTATGCACTTAATACCTCACAAAAACAGCATGCATTTTACTAGTTAATGCTTTGCATATTGTGGCTCAAAACTTATAATATAGCATCAAGCACTTATATGTGTGCTAGGCGATTTGTGCTTGCAATTTCACAATTATTCTTCAACATCTTCTTCTTTAAACAAACTTATTCATCACTTCCTTCATAACCAAAACATCATGTGCAAACATATATATACATATATGAGCATGGCGAATTTCAAGGTGTCCATAGCCATCCAAAACACAAATTTTAACTAACATGCAAGAAGCATGAACCATGCTCATGAATGCATCATGGCGAATATGACAATCATGCTCCTTTTCAACTTCAATCATGATAAAACAAAAGAAAGCTCAAAATCTTACTCAAGAGTAGACAATCCATCATTGCATGCATCATCATCAAGCTTCACACTTAGCATGCAATGGCTTTATCACCATAACAACTTTGGCCAAATACCATTTCCATGGCTTAACAAAGATTTGAGCCATGGCTAACATGCACATCAAGTTAGCAACCAAAACATGCATGAAACTCCTAACACAACCTCATACATACCTTAATCTTGATGCAAACTTAGCCAAATCTCCTTCTAGATCTCTTCCAAACCAAGCATGAAGCAAAATCCTCCTTCTTCCTTAGTTTTGGCTCAAAGAAAGGATGAACAAAATTTTTTCTTTCCTTCTCTACAACTCACGGCAATGGGGGATTACCACACTCACACACATTTTTTTTTCATTTTTTTATCACCCATACACCTTTGTTTATTATTTCACCCTAATGCACCAACAAAACATGTTTCATGACATGTTTAGCCCATCCTCCTTGTCATGGCCGCCACCACCTATAAAGGGGAATTTGACATGCAAGTCCATTATTTTGCATGCATGCTTTAATTAGTCATCACACATTTCCTATCATACTTTCAAAGTTCATTACTAAGTCCTTTCTTGTGGAATTCACCCTTATAACACTAAATCAATCATCATAAAATGTCATACATGAGCACACACATATTATAGGCATCAAAATAAATTTTTAATTATTTTTATGCCTCGGTTTTGTGGTCCCGAGACCACCTTCCGACTAGGGTCAATTTTGGGTTGTCACACGAAGCCTTTGAAATTGGTTAGTATTGTTAAAGGCATATGTTATAACGATTCATGATCTAATTGCACGCCATATTTTTGTCTCGGTTTTATTAAATAGTATGTAATATGATTTGTTAATACCTCGTACCCTGTTCTGGCGAGGGATACGGGTAAGAGGTGTTACATTTCTAACTCAGATTCATGGTCTTGAAATCACCGTTCCGATTAGGGTCTAAATCAGACTGTTACAGAATCCATGAGATGGTGCGTTCATGGTTAGTTGAAAAATGAACTTATGAATGTTATCATTATATTGCACTAAAACAGTTTTGGATAGCAGCAGTAGTCCGACTTTGAAAATCCACCAAAAATTGTGGAAAATGGATTAGAGACTGAATAAAATATGAAATTAAATTTTATTGAGTCTAATTTCAATAGAGGAAATGGTGTAAGCAAAAAAAATTTATATTATGAGATATTTGAATTTTTGTGAGACAGAGTGAGAGTGATTTTGGGCTCCCCTGTCTTAACTTTGGAAAATCACTAAAAATTGTACAAAAATAATTATAGGTTGGAATTTATAAGACTAAATTTTTAATGAATCTATTTTCAAGAGAAACAGATGTAACATCATCTGAATCCTGTACTAAGAGATAAAAGAATTTTGGTAAAGAAAGGTCGAAGCTATCAAACAGCAAAACAGGGGTAATTTTGAAGAATAAACTTTACTTATTGGCTAGATCAAAGATTCTGAAAATTTTATGATAAGAATATATGTGAGTCTAGTTTTAGGGTAAATTAGCTGATCATGATTTGGAGTTCCGTAGCTCAATTTATAAGTAATTTAGTGACTATGACTCGAGTAAATAGCTTGACTTGAACATAACTAAAAGTGAAATTG
This sequence comes from Gossypium arboreum, assembly GCF_025698485.1. Classification (NCBI taxonomy): domain Eukaryota; kingdom Viridiplantae; phylum Streptophyta; class Magnoliopsida; order Malvales; family Malvaceae; genus Gossypium; species Gossypium arboreum. Next base: position 74,915,036 of record NC_069079.1, on the reverse strand, counting down.
TGATTGTATTACCTTGGGAAACATGTTGATTAAATTGCTTATTATTTTCATATGGGCTTACTAAGCAATAAAGCTTACTCCCTCCTTTCCATTTCTTTAGTGTTGTCAGGTTAGCTCGGGGTTGGAGATCATTTATCTGTTGAACCATTAGGGATATAAATCGGATACTTAAGAATCATAATCGATAAGTACCTATACCATGGCCCGTAGCCAAATCAAGGTAGCTCCTCCCAAAATACCTATATCTTGCCCCATAACCAAATCAAGGTATTATTCGCACCCGAAGTGCCGATATCATGTCCCGAAGCCAATGTATTAACTTAATGACATTTCATTATCATCATAACTGTAGTTAAGATTCAAGCGGGAAGTTTCACTTGTCGATTTCATTGTCGAACACTTTTGTATAGTCATATTCACAATTTAAACATTATCCGCAATGTCATAAACACATTTTATGAAATGTTAAAGCATATAACATTCATTTATAAATGAAATTAAACACATGAACTTACCTCATACTCGTAATTGACGAATCAAATCGATTACTCGATAACCTTCAATTTTCCCCGATCTAAATTTGATTCCTTTCTTTCTCGATCTATATCAATTCAAAATTAACTCTTTTATTCATCAACTCATTCAATTACATCCACAAACACATATTTGCGTATTCTTGCACTTTAGCCCCTAGAGTTTCACATTTATTCAATTTAATCCCTATTTCATAAATACACAAAATTTACAAAATTCAATATGGCCCATGCTTAACTGAATTCTCTATAAGTCCCTAGCAGCCCATATTTTTCATTTATTTAACAATTTAACCCCTTAATTTACACTTTTCTAAATTTAACCCCTATTTGACATTTTTGTTAAAAATCACTTTCCAAAACAAGTATATTAAACACCAAGCTTGCATAACTCATCCTCAAACATCATAAAAACTCATGGATTCATCAATGGAATTTTTAAAAATCACTAACAATTTCAGAAATTAAGGTACGGGCTAGCTAGTACTCAAAGCAACAATCACAAAATTGTACAAATCATCAATAACCGAGCTCAAAACATACCTCAATTAAGCCACACAAGTGCCAAATGGTTTAAGCATTCAAAACCCTATTTCTTTCTTCAATTATGAGAATATAAGCTGTAAATTTTTCTTCTTTTATTTATGTTCACTTAATACTTTGCTTACCATTTTACCCTTGATTAATAAACCATTTAATCATCAATTAAAAGGCCATTTATGTCCATCTCCACTATCAATGGTCTAATTACAACATAAGGACCTTTCATTTAATAAGCCATAGTAATTAGGAACTTTTAACAAATAGAATGCAACTTTTGCATTTTGCTCGATTAGGTCCTTTTCTCAAATTAAGCACTCAAACACTAAAATTATTTCACAAAACTTTCACACATATATAATCACATGTTGTAAACATCAAAAATAATATTAAAATAATTTTTTGACCTCAGATTTTTTTCTAGAAACCAATGCTCTGATTTAGTTAAAAACCAAACTGTTACAACTCTCCCCCTTAGGGATTTTCGTCCCCAAATATCTCACCAGTGAATAGGTTTGGATATTGCTTTCTCATGGCATCCTCGAGTTCCCACATAGCTTCTTCAACTCAGTGTCGATGCCATAATGATTTTATTAACGCTATTCTTTTATTTCTCAATTCTTTGATCTCACGAGCTAGAATTCAATTCGGTTCTTCAGTATACGATAAGTCGGACTGAATCTCAACTTCGGTCAGGGAAATAACATGCAAAGGATCAAATCTGTATCGTTGAAGCATTGATACATGAAACACATTATGAATCTTTTCTAATTCAGATGACAATGCTTGCTAATAAGTCGCTGGTCCAACTCGCTCGAGAATTTCATATGGCCTAATGAATCTCGGACTCAATTTGCCTTTACAACCAAATCGAAGTATTTTATTCCACGGTGACACTTTAAAAAAAACTCTATCCCCAATATGAAACTCAATATATTTTCATTTCAAGTTTGCATAAGATTTCTGTCGATCTGACGCTGCTTTCAGACTATCACGTATTACTTTCACTTTTTCATCTGTTTCTCTAATCAGATCAACCCCATAAAATCTTATTCTCACTAAGTTTAGTCAAGTACAAAGGTGTTCGACACTTTCGACCGTATAAAGCTTAATAAGGTGCCAATTTAATGCTCGATTAAAAACTGCTATTATATGTAAATTCAATTAACGAAAAATACTTTTCCCACGTACCTTCAAACTCAAGAATGCAACATCACAACATATCCTCGAATATCTGTATAACTCGCTCGGATTGACCATCCGTTTGCGGGATAAATACGGTACTAAAATGTAACTTTGTACCCAGTGCATCTTGTAGTTTCTTCTAAAACCTCGATGTGAACCTCGAATCTCTATCTAAAAAAATAGAAATAGGTGCTCCGTGTAATCTTACAACCTCAAAGATATACAACTCAGCTAATGTTTCAAGTGAATAGTCTGTTCGTACTAGAATGAAATGAGCCAATTTTGTCAATCTATTATCTATAACCCAGATCATATGTTTCTTACTCAGATATAGGGGCAATCCCAACATAAAATCCATAGTCACTCTATCCCATTTCCACTCGGAAATCATAATCAGCTGCAATAAACCAGACGGTACCTGATGCTCAGCTTTAACTTGCTGACAAATTAAACATTTAGAAGCAAATTCTGAAATGTCACGTTTCATACCATGCCACCAATAGAGCTATTTCAAATTGTTATACATTTTCGTACTTCCAGGATAAACAGATAAACAACTACTATGTGCTTCGTTCAAAACCATATGAATCAACTTTCAGTTTCTTAAAACACATATTTGGCCTCTGAATCTTAAACAATCATCTGAATCAACTTGAAACTCTGAATTGCATTGAGCTGGCTTTGCTAACATTTCTTTATCAACTTTCTGAGCTTCACAAATTTGCTGTAAAAATAATGGTCTCATTTTCAACTCAGCTACAATCAGTCTGTCATCCAATAGAGTCAACTAAGTATTCATTGCACGTAAAGCAAACAAAGATTTCTGGCTTAATGCATCAGCAGTAACATTTGCTTTTCCCGGATGGTAGTCAATCACTAGCTTGTAATCTTTTAGCAATTCTAGCCATCCCCTCTATCACGAATTCAAAACTTTCTTAGTCATCAGATATTTTAAACTCTTGTCGTCTAAATAAACATGACATTTCTCACCAAACAGATAATGGCGCCAAATCTTTAACACAAACAGAATGGCTGCTAACCCTAGATCGTGCCTCGGGTAATTCTTTTCATGCGGCTTTAACTGTCTCGAGGCATAAGCTATGACTTTGCCTTCTTGCATCAAAACATAGCCCAAACCATTCAAGGATTCATCACTATAAATCATGAATTCGTTACCCGATTCTGGTTGTACTAACACTAGAGCTTCAGTCAAAAGAGTTTTCAACTGATCAAAACTTTACTGAGATTTTTCAGACCATTAAAACTTTACATCTTTTTAAAGGTATCTCGTCAACGGAGTTGCAATCATCGAAAAGTCTTTCACAAATCGTCTATAATAGCCGGCTAGTCAGACACATTTCTCAGATGCCTCCAATTTATTGTTGCAGAAATCTTGCTTGGATCAACTCGAATACCCAATGCTGATACAACATGCCCTAGAAAACCAACTTCACGCAACCAAAATTCACATTTGCTGAACTTTGCAAATAACTGCTTATCACGCAGAGTTTACAATACAACTCTCAAATGTTCGGCATGCTCAGCTTCATCTCTTGAATATATCAATATATCATCAATGAACATAACTACAAATCGATCTAGGTACGGTCTGAAAATCCAGATCATTAAGTCCATAAAGATAGCAGGTGCATTCGTTAATTTGAAAGGCATTACTAAAAATTCATAGTGAGTATACCTTGTTCTAAATGCAGTCTTCGGTACATCTGAGTCTTTAACCCATAACTAATAATAGTCCGATCTCAAATCTATCTTTGAAAACATTGTAGCCCCTTTTAACTAATCAAACAAATCATCTATTCTGGGCAGAGGATATTTATTCTTGATCGTCACTTAGTTAAGCTGTCGGTAGTCTATACACATTCTCATCGTGCCATATTTCTTTTCCACAAACAACACAGGAGCACCCCAAGTCGAGAAACTCGGTCTTGTAAATCCTCTATCTGTCAACTATTGCAATTGAGATTTTAATTATTTTAACACTTTCGGTGCCATTTTATACAGAGCTATCGATATCGGTGTCTTACCTAGCATTAACTTAATACCAAATTCAACCTCTCGTATTGGTGGTAAACTCGGTAACTCTTCAAGAAACACATCTGGATACTCACACAAAATTGGCACTATTCAATCTTCTTTTCAGTCACTTTTGTATCAAGCACATATGCAAAATAGGCTTCACAACCCTTTCTCACATATTTTCGAGCCAACATCAATAAAATCACCGCTAGTAAGCCATTTAAATCATCTGATTCAATTCGGATAATCTTATTACCTCAAATCTATCGTCTTTCTTTTACAATTCACAACAACATCATGCAACATTAGCCAATCCATACCCAGGATTATAGCAAACTCATCAAATGGTAACAACATCAAATCAACCGGAAAGTAATTATCCCGAATCATCAATGGACAATTCTTGCACACATTATCAACAAAAACACACATTCCTGAGGGGTTCAGTACTTTAATTACAAATTCAGTAGACTCTACAGGCAAAGTCTTACTGGATACTAAATTCACATATACATATGATTGGGTTGATCCCGGATCTATCAATGCAATAACTTTAGTATCATAGAGAGTAGAAGTACCAGTGATAACATCTGGAGATGACGTTTCTTCGCGAGCACGAACAGCGTAGGCTCTAGCAGGTGCTCTCGCCTCGGGCCTCCCACTAGAGTTTTTAGCCACTTTCTAACTACCACTCACATTTCCCGTGTTTCTAGGTGGTCTACCCCTATTTACAGTGTTACTCGGCCTCGTGTTCTAAACATCCTCTTTTTTCATCAACTCTGGATAGTCACATAAAATGATCCAACAATTTACATTTTAATAGGATTTATTTATTTTGCTCCAGCATTCTCCAAAATGTCATAGCCCACACTGCTGACATTCGGGTTTGTTGTCTCTTACACTGCCAACACTAGCTACTGATGTAGCTTGAGCTTTAGAACCAGAGTGTTGTTTAGCACGATCCTTGTTCAGATATCCAATCAAAGCATTTGGGCTATTATACGAATCTCTATATTTTTTGATAAAGACTGATATGGCTTATTTATCAATCTCTTTCTGGTGTCTCTAGCCTCATAATCTGCTTTACTCTTTTCTTTGCTAAGATCTTCAGCTTTACAAGCCCTTTCAACTAAAACAAAAAATTCTTTAATTTCTAGAATCCCAATGTGACACCCCGAATGTGACCCTAGTCGGAGAGTGGTTTCGGGACCACGAAACCGAGTCACAAGAATAATTAAGTGTTATATTCCGTACTTATTGTATGTGGAATTGGTATGCGTAAATATTTCGTGTCTCGATTTTTATTAATTAGGTGCTAAATTATAAGAAAGGACTTAGTAGTGAACTTTGAAAGTACGATAGGAAATAGGTGATGACTAATTAAAGCATGCATGCAAAATAATGGACTTGCATGTCAAATTCCCCTTTCTACAAGTAATGGCCGCCATGACAAAGAAATATGGGTCAAACATGTCATGAAACATGTTTTGTTGGGCATTAGGGAGAAATAGTAAACAAATAAGCATGGGTAAGAAAAGAATGAAAAAAAAATGTGTGTGAGAGAGTGGCATACCCCATTGCCGTGAGTTGTAGAGAAGGAAAGAAAAATTTTGTTCATCCTTTCTTTGAGCCAAAACTAAGGAAGAAGGAGGATTTTGCTTCATGCTTGGTTTGGAAGAGATCTAGAAGGAGATTTGGCTAAGTTTGCATCAAGATTAAGGTATGTATGAGGTTGTGTTGGGAGTTTCATGCATGTTTTGGTTGCTAACTTGATGTGCATGTTAGCCATGGCTCAAATCTTTGGTATGCCATGGAAATGGTATTTGGCCAAAGTTGTTATAGTGATAAAGCCATTGCATGCTAAGTGTGAAGCTTGATGATGATGCATGCAATGATGGATTTTCTACTCATGAGTAAGATTTTGAGTTTTCTCTTTGTTTTATCATGATTAAAGTTGAAAAGGAGCATGATTGTCATACTTGGCCATGATGCATTCTTGAGCATGATTCATGCTTCTTGCATGTTAGTTAAAAGTTTGTGTTTTGGATGGCTATGGACACCTTGAAAATTCGCCATGCTCATATATGCATATATATGATTGCACATTATGTTTGGTTATGAACTAAGTGATGAATATATTGATTTAAAGAAGAAAATGTGGAAGAATGCTTGTGAAATTGCAAGCACAATTCGCCTAGCACACATATAAGTGCTTGATGCTATATTATAAGTTTTGGGCCACAATGTGCAAAGCATAAATTAGTAGATTGCATGCTGTTTTTGTGAGGTATTAAGTGCAAAATTGACCTCAACATGTACATGAATATTCGCCTTGGGTAGCCTATTGAAGGCCTTAGCATTTCCTTGATGCTCAAATAAATTGTATTGAATTGCTTGATGTAGTATAAAATGTGCATGACCATTGTGTATTCAAGCTAAAGAGTGGCCATATGACCATTTAAAATCCTTGTCATATTCGCCATAAGCAAGCACAATGAGGTTTTAATAAATTGAATTTGTTTGAATTAGCTCAAGAGCTAAGAGGGCCACAATTGGACAAGGGAAGGAAAAGGTGATCGAATAGCCGAAAAAGCCGTTCGACAACATCCGAGGTAAGTCCTCAAGAAGTGACCTTACTTGAATTATGTGAGATGAAATATGGATGTGTATGATTATTGATTATGTGTGTATGAGTATTTGAATTCCACCGGGCTAAGTCCCAAGGCGAATATGCTAATGATATTAATTGTGTTTGAGCCTTAGTAACGAAAATGAAATATGTATGTCCAATGATTATTGATGTATGTGTGCATGAGAAATTGAATGATATCCGGGCTAAGCCGAAGACAATTATGCTGGAAATTATATCCGGTTAAGACCGAAGGCAATTGTGCTAGTGGTTATATCCGGGCTAAGGCCCAAGGCATTCGTATGAGTTATTCTATCCGGGCTAAGACCAAGGCATTTGTGCACGTGATTATATCCGGTTATATTCCGAAGAATCTTGGGCTGGAGGTGAGTGTTGGTTGCTGAAATGAATTTAATTAGTACACTCGGACAGCCCAAAGGATAAGGTACGTTATATGTGCATTGGAAAGTCGGCGTGTTTGAGCAACATTCGCTCAATCGACTAATGAATTTCAGTTATTGAATTGATTGATGCTTTGCGAACTTATACAATGATGAAGTATGAAGTAAGAATGTGTATTAATGAAATGATGCATTTGGCTATGTGAATGTATTGCTGTAAATTATAGTTCATTATATTCCTTGAGACTTACTAAGCATAAAAATGCTTACCCGTTGCTTTGGCTCTTAGTTTTCTAGATTTCGCCGAGGCAATCGGATTTGGGATCGTTGAAGTCAAGTCATCCACACTATCAAGCCTCCATTTTGGTATAAATTTTGGTTGAACTTGAGATGGCATGTATAGGACTACCTCTTGTTTGTTAAATACGTTGTAATGTAAGTTTGTATGGCCATGCGAAAATGGCTCGAAAGGGAGCATGAACTTAGACTTATTGTGGGTTGTATGTATATATATTTGGGGTCATGATGTGGCTATGGTTTGGAAATGGGAATGTTGGTCATATGATCAGCCATTGGCATGGTTAAAATGGTCATATATGAACCTATGTATGGCAAGATTAGTTGAATCATGGAGACTACCAAATAGGTAAGTCCTACCTTCAAAACAGATGCTGCCAGCTGCAGTGGCGTGAATGTGAAAAATCACCATAATTCATAGGAATGGAATCAAATAGTGAATAAGCTATGTAAATGAACCTTGATGAGTCTATTTTCATATGGAAGAAACGAAACGGTCATAGGAGTTACAGGTTAAGAGATATTAAAGCTATTGTGAGACAGGGCCAGAATGGTTTCTGGGTTCCCTGTCGCAACTTTAAAATTCACTATAAATTATCCAAAAGAATTAGGAGATATACCTTATATGTACAGATTCCATTTTGAGTCTAGTTTCATTAGAAACAAACGACACCAGCATTAAAGCCCTGTGCAGAGAGATATTCAAGTTATACCGCGCGAAGGTCAGAGCAGTCGATCCCTGTAACTTGGGTAACTTTAACTAATAAACTGTACCAATTGGCCCGACCAAAAATCCTAGAAATAAATCCATGGATGTATATATGAGTCTAAATTCAGGGAAAATTTACAAAACCAGTTTCCGAGTTTTGAAACTCGAGATATGATTTTTAAGGCGACAGTGACGCAGTTTTCCAGCCTGACTGGAAATGTCAAATTGGTGGGCAAAAACATGTGAACTTGGTTTGTTAACCCTCGGGTCCGACACCGGCGATGGTCTCGGGTTTGGGGTGTTACACCCAACTAATAACTTTATATCCTCTTTCAGTCCATCAATGAATCATTTACACATAATCTCTTCGGTGGAAACATATTCCAGGGCATACTTGCTTAATCGAACAAATTCTCTTTCGTACTCAGTAATAGTCATTCGGCCCTGTTTCAATTCCAGAAACACTTTATGTTTCTAATCGAGAAATCTCTGGCTTATATACTTCTTTCAAAACTCAGATTGAATGAACTCTCAGGTGACACGTTCCATCAAAACTACTGATATCAATGTTTTCCACCAATGATATGCATTATGTCTCAGTAACGATACAACACATTTAATGCATTCATTAGGAGTACAGGATAATTCATCAAACACTCTAATTGTATTCTCGAGCCAGAACTCAGCCCTCTCACCATCATCATCATCTGTAGCCCAAAACTCTTTGGCCCGGTGTTTACGTATCTTATCCACTGGTGGCTTACTTAATTGAATTGATCTAACACTTGAGGCACAACGGGAACTTGTTGAGGAACAGGTAGGGTGGAGGTTGTTGAGCAGCCGGATTTGTTCGCACGGACTCTGTGAACCACTCACTCATCATTTGGAAGAAGGCTTGCTCAGCTTCTCCCCCCTGGCTACTAGAAATAGGCTTAGAATCGGTTGGCCCTACCCCTTGAGCGGGAGTAGGCGCATTACTTTCAACATCAACAGCTATGGCGCATTACTTTCCACATCAACAGCTATGGCCCATCACTCTCCCCCTTGGCTACTAGAAATAGGCCTAGAATAGACCATTTATAAGCCATATTGCCACCCTTTCCACAAGCAAACAAATCAACCAAAATTGCATCATTTCAATACATTTTTAATAAACTAAAAACATGCCAAATTAGTCACATATCAAACTATATATCATCAACCAATTCAACTACTAAATTTCCATATACAAATATATCAAATCCATCAAAATTTACCATTCCTGAAATATTGCTAATTAACCAAATCAATATCCATTTAACTATATCCACAACTATGGCAAACATACCAAAACAAGCCAACATATATGGGAATATATGCATCACATATATCACTTATCAAGCACACAACTTAAGAACATACAAACATTTACAACATTAACAAGCCAAATCACATGGCTAACATCATAGCACAAAACATACCAAAATGACACTAGCCTATACATGCCATATACCATATATACAAATCTTTCAAAGTACCAACAAAATGATCGATAATGTGATGATGCTCCTGACGAACCCCGAGTCCAAGCTAGCTTTGACTATCTAAAAAAAACATAAACAAATAACACACAATAAGATTTATAGCTTAGTAAGTTCATGGTTAAGCAATTTGATTCATCAAATAATATAATTCAACCATTTGCACATTACCAAATCAACTTTACATTAACACAAACCTTATTCATGTCTCAAACATGATTAAATACCATTTCATTAAACTTTCTCAATGTAGTACTCGAATAGGTTCTATACATAACCGTATTACCTCGTATACCTCTTTCTCAACCATGGCAATAATTTATCCGTTGAACCATTAGGCATATAAATCATATACTTAAGAATCACAATTTATAAATACCTATACCATGGCCCGTAGTCAAATCAAGGTACCTTATCCTAGAGTACCTATACAATGGCCCGTAGCCAAATCAAGGTATTATTCGCACTCGAAGTGCCGATATCATGGCCCGAAGCCAATGCATTAACTTAATGACATTTCATTATCATCATAACTGTACTTAAGATTCAACCGGGAAGTTTCATTTGTCGATTTCATTGTTGAACATTTCTGTATAGTCATATTCACAATTTAAACATTATCTGCAATGTCATAAACACATTTTATGCAAAGTCAAAGCATATAACATTCGTTTATAAATGAAATTATACATATGAACTTACCTCGTACTCGTAATTGACGAATCAAATCGATTACTCGATAACCTTCGATTTTCCCCGATCTAAATCCGATTTCTTTCTTTCTCGATCTATATAAATTCAAAATTAACTCTTTTATTCACCAACTCATTCAATTACATCCACAAACACATATTTGGGCATTCTTGCACTTTAGCCCCTAAAGTTTCACATTTATTCAATTTAATCCCTATTTCATAAATACACAAAATTCATAAAATTCAATATGGCCCATGCTTAGCCGAATTCTCTACAAGTCCCTAGCAGCCCATATTTTTCATTTATTTGACAATTTAACCCCTCATTTTACACTTTTCTAAATTTAATCCTTAATTGACATTTTTGTCAAAAATCACTTTACAAAACATGTATACTAAACACCAAGCTTGCATAATTCATCCTCAAACATCATAAAACTCTTGGATTCATCAATGGCATTTTTCAAAATCACTAACAATTTCAGAAATTAAGGTACGGGCTAGCTAGTACTTAAAGCAACGATCACAAAAATGTAGAAATCATCAAAAATCGAGCTCGAAACATACCTCAATTAAGCCACACAAGTTCCGAATGGTTTAAGCATGCAAAACCCTATTTCTTTCTTCAATTATGAGAGTATAAGCTTTAAATTGTTCTTCTTTTATTTATGTTCACTTAATACTTTGCTTACCATTTTACCCTTGATTAATAAACCATTTAATCATCAATTAAAAGGGCATTTATGTCCATCTCCACTATCAATGGTCTAATTACAACATAAGGACCTTTCATTTAATAACCATAGCAATTAGGCACTTTTAATAAATAGAATTCAACTTTTGCATTTTACGCGATTAGGTCCTTTTTCTCAAATTAAGAACTCAAACACTAAAATTATTTCACGAAACTTTCACACATATATAATCACATGCTGTAAACATAAAAAATAATATTAAAATAATTTTTTAACCTTGAATTTGTGGTCCAAAAATCATTGTTCTGATTTAACTAAAAATCGAGCTGTTACATCGTCTTAGAATATCTTCAGGGGTATGTCGCAACACTCTCAGGCTGTGTCATGACATTTCAGACAGTCTTAAGATTTCTACATTCTACTCCCTATGTTGCGACATCGATCATCCTGTGTTTCGATGTAGTGACAAGTATTAGTTTAGTACGCCTTCTAAAAGTCTCCTACACACTCACAAAGTGTGTTAGCTCACCCTTAGGCCTCATTTAGCCTTTAAGGTCAATAAAAGACTTAATTTGCACATTTTAATCACTAATTAAAAAATTAAGAAAACACAATTCAAACCTACTAAAAATGCTTGTTTTGAAGCTCCTAAACTGCAATAATTAGTTTAATCTACTACATAAAATTACAGCAGATCAAACTCCCCCACACTTTAGCCATTGCTTGTCCTCAAGCAACATGAACAAAAATAAAAAATAAAAATGACGATCCTTGAGCAAATATGATACAAATATTAACTTCGGAGCACATGACTTAGGCAATTTACATTCACTCATAACTTTAACATGATTAATACTTGATTTACCACTTTTGACCACAAACATGTAAGTTCAAGATGTTACAAAGTGTACAAGTATTAAGAGCCTCATCTGTAGGAATCCATCAATAAATTATACAAGTACTTTGGTTATCTGAGCAGAATACAAATAGTCTTTTATGCGTATGTTGAGTATGATGTCCACTCGTGTATAATGATATTTAGGTCACATAGGATTTTTTGGCTTTATAACGTTCTAAGGCTTAGGACAAGCATGGAATTCAAAGATAGTAAGCATCAAAAAGGTTATAAGCACAAAAATAGTTTAGCACATCGTATCGATTCCTATTCTTTCCCCCTTAGTGAGCCTTACCCACTCACCACCTTATTTCACCTTCCCTCACCTTCATTGTCTCTACATATATAGGAAATCATAGCATGAAATAATAACTACGACTAGCCTATGAGTTTCTGTGCCCTAATGAACGAATTTCTCTTACTTTTGTGACTTCGTCACTTTATTTTTCAGCTCATCTCACTCAAGATTACTTTTTTTTCAAGAACATTTTCTACTCGTATTACTTTTTCTTTTTGTGTTTTTCTTTTGTTTTGCTCTTTCAGGCTAACCTATAGTTCCCATATCACACTAATCTTTCTTATTTCACTCTATTTTTTACAAACTCCACCATGATGTGTATACTTAACCCTCAATACATATGTCTAGACGTCTACAGTCGTGCAGTGTAGGACCAAAGAAAAGGGGCAAATACAAATTATTGTTTTTTGGCTTGGGTTTGCAATGAGGTTCATTAAGAAGTGTCAATAGGCTCACAAAAATTAGTACTAAAGGTGAACATGAATAGGTCAACTTTTTGGCTCTGGATGTCTTCCAAATAATGCCTTAGGCCATCCCTTAATATCTCAATATGAAGATATTTAATCCACGAAAAAAACTTACATTCAACCCTTTATCATTCATACTAGCTTGCCCATTTCGTTGTATTTTCTATATTATTTGTTACAATTGATTGCTTAATGCCTATTTATAGTGTAACATATAGAACTTAGTAGTCTAATATTATAATAATAATTTAAAATCACCTATCATCATTCCAAATTTATTTGCAAACACAAGAAACTTATGGTACATGCTCTAAACCAATCACTTATATTTCTACAAGCTCAAGCACACCAAAGACAAGAAAAATCTAGAAATTGAAAACAAACTAACAAGTTTTCTGTGTTACCCATCACACTTTAGCTGACATATTGTCCGCAATGTGTAGCCCCTAAAGAGATAAGGAAAGAAGTTACCCAATTGACCGTGGTCCCTCCAACTTCAAATGGTGGGTGCTTCCTCCTTGGATTGTGTAAAGCTTGAATTGTTTGTGTCTCCTTCGTGTTGGGTTCCTAAGTAGAAAACTTAAATAAAATGCAATATAACTAAAATCTATTAGTAGTCCTACTCCTACAAAGTTTAAATCAATTATCCAAAAATTAATACAAGTTTTTAAAATTAAAAGTTGTTCAATCTTGTTCCTCAAAATCCATCTCATCACTTTTGTTGTCCTCCTTATCCTCTCCTTCCTCTTTGCTTTCATGTACCTCTTCTTCCTGATCCTGATTTGTTGGCCCAAACATGTTAGGTGTATAATTGGGGACTCGAATGTTGTTTTTCCTGGAAATTTCTTCAATTAGTGGTCCCTACTCTTGCATCCACTAAATCATCCAATCTAACTTTGGATGACTACTTTTACCAACTTCCTATTGAGCTCACGCCAACCCTTTGTGACGAATTTGGAGTAGTTGTTGCTTGTTCCAAAATTTTATTTGTTTGGCTAACAATTCAATGTATTGTTGGAACAAAGTATCTTCGATAATACTTTGGGAAGGTTTCAGTGACTGCTCAGTGGATGTCACAGGTACGCCCACTTTTTTTGCATAAATTTGTTACCAGAAGGGGAAAGATAACTCCCACCTTCTAGCCACTAATGCATCTCTTCATGTATTGGTGGATCCATTTGTCGATACAGACCTGCTTTTCTGCAAAATAGCATATAATAAAACTCCTTTAAAGGTATTAACGTTAGAAACATTTAAAGTAGGTACTATTAGTGTGCATACAAATTGAATTAACATTTTAGCCTATGGAAATATAATAACTTCATGAAAGGACACAGGAACATTGTACCTGAGCGATATTTCCATTTGCCCCTTCCTTCAGTTAGAATATTTATAATGCTATCCATGTCTATGTGTCGAAAATACTCTAGATCAGTTTTGCCAATAAAATCTTTGTCATAGTATGAATCATTATAAAAGTAAAAAATAATTCGAGCGGTTACTCGCATGACTTTCCGTCGCACAGGTATCATTTCCCACATATGACCTTTAGTGCTCCAAGACTCTTAGTCATGTAATGACGCATAAAATCCTTAAACAATGGGGACCACAACACAATCTTTAGGGATTGTCCAAAAATGTTCCCACCTATGATATTTGACTAAATGACATATTTCCTTACACAAATCATTGATGGATCAAATCTCCTCTTTGGACAAGTGTTTTTCCTTGAAGTTCAATAAAATAGTTTTCAATATTTGGGTTTGAAAAATTAAAGGGATTTCGTACCATCGACGATTTTGGTTCATTAGTTCGTCTAACTTTTTTAGGTGGCATGATATCTAATGTTACTAACTAATGAACGAATCAAGAATTTTATTTCTGTAGAAAATTAAGAGTGAAGATAGGAACTAATCATTGCACCACGTGAGGTTGAGTGAAGAAATACCTCTATACAAATCAAGAAGTAAAAGAAAAGGGTTAGTTTTTAGGGTTTTAAGGTTTTGGGAGATTTAAGATATTAAATGGGGTAAAGTGTGTTTCAATAATAGTTAAGTATGTTTTTAGGTTAAGAAATAAGTGTTTTGGGTTTTTAAAATTAGGTAAATGAAGGGTTATACCATCGGGCTACGTGAATGGGTCGGGTCAACCTTGCAAAAAATTGCAATCATATCATTACACAAGGATTCTGTATCACAACACATCCTTCAGTTTGGGGTTTTAGGGAGACCATCCTCCATGTCATGATGTCGGGGTGGTTTCTTTAGTTCTTGCATTCTACATGATGCATCGTGACACAGGGTTGCCGTGTTGTGACACCGACTCGATGTTAGTTCAAATTTCAATCTTTAAGGATGTATTAGTCTTGAATGAACATATATCAAATAAAAGTTAACAACTAAACTCTGTGGTTAGCTAAATATACAATAATTTACAATATTTAAACAGTTCAAATTTTTTTTAAGTTTTACTGTCGGATTCATCCGAAACTATCATCAGTTCATTGATGGATGATTCTTTCATTCTGTCAGTATTAGTCCATCTTCCATCGTGTCATTCCATCTGTGTCTGCTTGTCCCTTTCCTTAAACATGTTTATTCTTTCTGCATGCATAAAAGAAGAGTGTCCCTTAACTTAGGATTGCTAGAAATAATTAATTTTTGCATTGCTCCCCTGACTTCCTTCTACCTTCCTCTATTGGTTGATAGCTACATTTAAAATTTTTAGTCTCACCATTGATTTTCATAGTTAATTCATTTTTCTCTAAATTAATGGTGGACCTAGAAGTGGCCAGGAAAGGTCTACCTAATAAGATCAGTATCTCACGATGTTCTTCAAAATCAAGCACTACAAATCTGTGGGAATAATGAAATTGCGCACTTTGACTGACACATTCTCTGATACACCTCTTGTATGAACTGAAGATCTGTCAACCGACTGTAGTGTTATATGCATATTTTTAAGATCCCCTAACCCGAGTTTTTCAAAAACAAATAAATGAATTAAATTAATACTAGCTCCTAAACCACATAGATCTCTATTAAAATAAATGCTCCCTATCTCTATACGAATATTAAAACTTCCTGGGTTTTTTAATTTTTGGAGAACCCATCTTGAGATAACAGCACTACAGCAAGCGCTTATACTGACTTGTTCACCTACCCTAATTTTGTTACGCCTAGACATAATTTCCTTTACAAACTAGGCATACTTAGGAACTTTCTCTATTAATTCAATCAAAAGCAGGTTAACATTTAATGTTTTGAACAAGTTCAGGAAACTGACAAATTCATCCTCATCCCACTTTTGTTTTTCCACCAGTCTCGAAGGGAATGGGATTTTTGCACCTGCAGAATCTTTACTTATTTCCTTTCCTGCCTCTACTGCGGGTGCGGTTACCTTCTCTGGCTCTGACTCATCTTCAGCATCTAAGGGTTCCTTGTGAGGATCATCAATATTCTCTACAATTGTCCCTGGATTTCTGGTTTTTGGGCTACTCAGTACTTTGCCCGATCGAAGAGCAATTGCTTCCACGTGCTCCTAACCTTCTCTTCGTGAATTATCTTCGGTGTTGCTTGCAATACTTGTGCCAATTTGTCTTTTGATTTCACTTCAAGTTTAATCAATTTTCTAGCTAAATTGGTGCACTCAGACTGCACTTGCTTGACATCCATTCTCATTGACTGCATTTCTCCTTCGATTTTCTCTAGACGTTGACCACATGCAGTATGGTCACTTGGGTTGACCCTATCCTGAGGTTTTTACAGGTAAGGGGGTTGATAATTAGTAGTTTTAGCTTGATTTTAGTTGTTACCTCCTCATTGATTTCCTCCCCATTCAGGTTTGGGTGATCCCTCTAGCTGGGGTTATACGTGTAACACCCCTAACCCATATCCTTCACCGAAATAAGGTTACGGAGCATTACCGAAGTTTACATTTCAAAACTATCAAAAGTTTTAAACATTTAATATCACAAATTCAACCATAGCAAAGTCAATCGATCACATACATATTGTCCTTTATATGAGCCTTCGAGGACCTAAAAACACATTAGAAACAAGTCAGGACTAAATTGAAAACTTACAGAAATTTTCAAAAAAAATGAAAAATTTCAAAGTACAGGGGTCACACAGCCGTGTCCCAACCTGTGTCTGTGCCCGTACAACTCTCTGACTTGGGTCACACGGCCAAGCCACATACTTGTGTGCTAGGTCGTGTACCCTTCAAAATGGCCTCACACGCTGGTGTGCCAAGCTATGTATGACTTGCAACTCTTTGTAAGCTACAGGGGACACAAGGTCATGTTGTCTGGTCATGTGTCACACACGACTGAGACGCATGTCCGTGACTCTGGCCATGTGGACAAAAAATAGGCCATTTCCAAGAATTTTTACTCACCTAAACATGCATCCAACTACAACCAATTTTCCATATATAATCAAGCACTCCAAAGTGCACCAAACGATTCTATAACAAGCTATCCAATTAAGGTACATGGGCATAACAACAATGTGGCCAAAAGGCACCTCAATCACAACAATTAATCATGTATATCCATATGCATAATTTGGCCAAAAGTTCAACTAACTTATAACTAAACTTATGTCATTACTTACCACTTTGTTTACCTATCAAATTTCACACCAAAAGTGCCAAATATGTCGTTTAACATTTATCACCAATAGTTATATATGTCAATAAAAATAAATATACCAAATCAACACATTCAAACTTATCATAAGACAATTTATAACAAAGATGTTTAACTACCATTTGAACTTCCATCACATAGTTATCATTGTAACATCCTTCATCCGTATTCAATGCCAGAATAGGGTTACGAAGCATTACCAGACATACGATACAATTAAACATTCATTTAGCATACCTTTTCTCAATTCAACCATTCATCATTCAATCTCAATCAATTTGTCCCAAAAATGAGCCTACAAGGCCCTAAACATGCTTTGGGAGTGGTTCAGGACTAAACCGATAACTTATGAAACTTTTACGAAACTTAGAAAATTTTCCTCAAAACAGGGGAACACGCCCCATGTGGACATTTGAAATGGGAGCACAGGGCTGTGTCCCATCCTGTGTCCAACCCCGTGTAACTCTCTAACTTATTCCATACGGCCAAGTCACACGCCTGTGTGTGAGGCTGTGTGGAGCGTATTGACTTGATTTCAAAAACCACACCAGGGGACACACGACTGTATACATAGCCATATGTCACACACGGCTGAGACACAAGCCTGTGTCTCTACCTGTGTGGACAAAAATAGGCTATTTACCAAGCCAATTTGTCACCCAAATTTTCATGAACCTACAAAACCGAAATGGCATGTAACACCCCTAACTCGTGACCGTCGCCGGTGTCGGACACGAGAGGTTAACGGCCAAATCCTCTCAAGGTACCAACCAATTTGTCATTTCCAGTCAGGCTGGAAAACTGCGTCACCGTCGCCTTAAAAATCATATCTCGAGTTTCAAAACTCGGAAACTGGTTTCGTAAATTTTACCTGAATTTAGACTCACATACCCATCCATGGATTTATTTCTAGAATTTTTGGTCGGGCCAATTGGTACAGTTTATTAGTTAAAGTCATCCATGTTACAGGGATCGACTGCTCTGACCTTTGCGTGTTACAACTTGAATATCTCTCTGTAAAGGGCTTTAATACTGGTGCCGTTTGTTCTAATGAAACTAGACTCAAAATGGAATCTGTACATATAAGGCATGACTCCTAATTCTTTCTGGATAATTTATGGTAAATTTTGAAAGTCGTGTCAGGGGACCCAGAAACCGTTCTGGCCCTGTCTCACGAGAACTTTAATATTTCTCAGTATACTGCTCATATGGTCGTTTCGTTTCATCCATATGAAAATAGATTCATCAAGGTTCAGTTTCATAATTTACCCACTATTTAATTCTACTTCTACTATTTTTAGTGATTTTTCAATCTCATCTTACTGCTGCTGTCCGCAACAGTTACTGCGATGAACTATGCCAATTTCATGAATCTTTCCTTGGCCTTAATCATCCATCATACATGACACAAATTGTGGCCACCTTATCAAAATTAGAGTTTCTAAGACTCGTGGCTATAGGTTCTAGCATCCCACTCGGCGACCACATAGGCCATTTTCACATGGCTTAAAGTTTACAACCCACAATTCGACAAAATATAATAGCCTATACATGCCAAATGTTCTTCAACAACGAAAACAATACCACAAGATTTCAGCGGTGTGATGACTTCAACGACGGTCCCGATCACGCAAGCAATACGAATTCGAGAGACCTAAAATGGGTGACAAGAAAAAAACACGAGTGAGTTTACAACTCAGTAAGTCATAAGCATTCATCAATCCACCGATACGATCACTACAACATGTACAACAAACGAGGCTAGGTACTTATCCATATCGAATCTATACCATAATACCTCGGACCTTTCGGTCCAATCTAGTACCAAGTCATACATCCACATTTCATATTCTACACAACAAGATAATCAAGCATTTTACACATTAACTCATTTTCCAGCACAACCATACAATTTCAATCATCACATAGATTTAAGGCTTACCAATTCAACCCCAAGCATGAGCGTATTCTCTATTCATCATGAGCTCGAGGTACTTACCCGATCCGCTGTCCGGATTAACTCGATAATGTCGCACACTCAGTGCCAATTGTAATACAAGAGCATATAGTGAATCCGCACACTTAGTGCTATATATTTTCAGCTCGCACACTTAGTGCTATATAATTTTCAGCTCGCACACTTAGTGCTATATAATTAAACTTCGCACACTTAGTCTTTGTACAATTTAAACCCGCACACTTAGTGCCAATCTTGTCACCGTGTCCATTTATACCCGCACACTTAGTGCGAGACCAATACCTTATGCATTTTGCTGCCTTTATACATTCAACAATGGCATCATTCCATACACATACATTTCCATTTACACATCAATTCATTTAAACACAATTGTGTATATATTATGGTCATTTACATCAACACCAAATATATGCTTAATGACTTACTTTATATTGGATGAAACGATTTCCAATCGACTACTCGATTATCTTTCCTTTGCCTTTGCTTGATTCTCCACCTCTAGCTTCTTGAGCTAAATTTAACAAATAAATTGGTTTTATCATTTGAGCATCGGAAGAGAATTCAAGATGCCTAGCCAATATATAAATATCTACTCATTAGGCATCAAAATCGCATATGTACAAAATCTGAATCGAACTCAACACCTTAGTTAGTATTCCTCTTAGCGAATTTTCTAAGCCAAGAATAGGCATCAATATGCTTGCCTCTAACCGAATGCATGCACACCAATTTCCCCTCATGTGGCGAATATGCATGTCCATGTTGAGGCCGATTATGCACTTAATACCACACAAAAACAGCATGCATTTTACTAACTAACGCATTACATATTGTAGCTCAATACACATCTCTCATGTACTACATAACCGAAAACATCATCCCAAGCAAATATATACCTTGAAATAGTATATATGTCATACCAATTCATCATGTGCAAACACATATTCAAAGCTCAAATCTTACCTACCATGCAACATGCATGAATCATACTTAATGGATATACCATGACCGAATACATCACAACACCATCATTTTGGTCATGATTAAGCAAAGAACTTAATGTCTCACTCAAAATACTAAAAAGAAAGTCCAAGAGCCATCAATCCTCATCACGTACACCATTAACAAGCTTCATATTTAACATGCAATGGCATTAACACAAAATCCACCTTGGCCAAATACCATTTCCATGGCATAACAAGGATTTGAACCATGGCTAACATGCACATCAAGTTAGCAACCAAAACAAGCATGAATCTCATGACACAACCTCAAACATACCTTAATCTTGATGCAAGTATAGCCAAATCCCTTCTAGTTCTCTTCTAAACCAAGCATGAAGCAAAAATCCTCCTTTTTCCTTAGTATTTTCGGCCAAAGAAGAGAAAATGGATGAACAAAATTTTTCTTTTCTCTTCCACAATGCACGGCAAGGGGGGTTCACTCACACACACACATTTTTTTTTTTTCTTTATTACCCATACTCATTTGTTTATTGTTTCTCCTAGTGCACCAACAAAACATGTTTCATGACATGTTTAGCCCATGATTCCTTGTCATGGCGGCCACTTCATGTTAGGGAAATTTGACATGCAAATCCTTATTTTTGCATGTATTATCAACTAGTCATCCCACATTTCCCCATCATACTTTCAATGTTTACTACTAGGCCCTTTCTAGTGAAATTCACATTTATAACTCTAAATCGAAACATCAAAATGTCACACATGAATTAACACATATTATAGGCATCAAAATAAATTATAAATTATTTTTATGCCTCGGTTTTAATGGTCCCGAAACCACATCCCGACTAGGGTCAATTTTGGGATGTCACAACTCTCCCCACTTAGAAATTTTAGTCCCGAAAATCTTACTGTAAATAGGCTCGGTATCGCTCTCTCATAGAGTCCTCAAGTTCCCAAGTGGCTTCTTCAATTCCGTGTTTATGCCACAACACCTTCACTAATGGGATTTTCTTGTTTCATAGCTCTTTTACTTCACGCATCAGAATGCGAACCGGCTCTTCTTCATAACTCAAATTAGGCTGAACCTCGACCTCAGATGGAGTAATTACATGCGTCGGGTCAGACCTATATCGTCGAAGCATCGAAACATGGAAAACGTTGTGAATCTTTTCGAACTCAAGGGGGTAAAATTAATCGGTACGCTACTGGCCCAACTTGCCGATGAACCACGGACTCAATTTGCCCTTATGGCCAAATCTAAGCACCTTCTTCCAGGGTGAGACTTTGAGAAATACCTTGTCTCCAACCTGATATTCAATGTCTTTCCTTTTTCAAATCCGCATACGACTTTTGGCGATCCGTAGCAGCCTTCAAACTTTCACGAATCACTCGAACTTCTTGCTCGGCATCCTTAACCAAATCAACCTCAAGAATTTACCTTCACTAAGTTCAGTCAGAATAATGGGGTGCGGCATTTACGATAGTATAAAGCCTCGTAAGGCGCCATCTTAATACTTGATTGAAAGCTATTGTTGTGGCGAATTCAATCAAAGGCGAATCTGTTCCCATGAACCACTAAACTCAAGGATACAACATCTCAACATATCCTCGAGTATTTGAATTATCCGTTCGGATTGACCATCGGTTTGGGGGTGAAAGCGGTCTTGAAATGCAACTTGGTACCCAAAGCTTCTTGAAATTTCTTCCAAAATCGCGAGGTAAATCTCGGATCTCTATCCGACACAATAGAAATCGGTACCCGTGTAATCTCACAATCGAGAAACGTACAATTGGCTAGTTTATCCAATGAAAAATCCGTGCATACGGGGATAAAGTGAGCCGACTTAGTCGGTCTATCAACAACAACCCAAATCGCATCCTTCTTATTAGTGACAATGGCGGCCGGACACAAAGTCCATTGTGACTCGATCCCATTTCCACTCGGGTATCGTGATCGGTGAAGCAATCTGAAGGCACTTGATGTTCCGCTTTCACTTGTTGACATATTAAACATCTCAAACAAAGTCGGAGATGTCTCGTTTCATACCATGCCACCAAAACCGACGTTTCAAATCGTTGTACATCTTCGTACTCCGGGTGGATTGCCATTCGGCTACAAAGGGCTTCGTTCAAAATTATTGGAATAAGTTCAATTCTTTGGGACACACAGACGACTTGAACCTCAAACAATCGTCATCATCGATTTGAAATTTCGAGTCCTTGTTGAACACACTCATCCCGTTTTGCAACCAACTCATCGTCGACTTTACGAGCTTCACGAATTTGACGTATCAATAATGGTTTGGCTTTCAATTCAGCTACTAACACATTGTCGGGTAGGATAGACAAGTGTACATTCATCGTTCATAAAGCAAATAGTGATTTCGGCTTAAGGCATCCGCAACCACATTAGCCCTTCCCGGTGATAATCAATGACGAGCTCATAATCTTTTAACAACTCGAGCCATCGCCTTTGTCGCAGATTTAAGTCTCTTTGGGTCATCAAATATTTGAGACTTTTGTGATCCGAATACACATGGCACTTCTCACCAAATAAGTAATGTCGCCATATCTTTAAAGGCGAATACGATGGCGACCAATTCGAGATCATGGGTGGGATAATTTTTCTCATGTGGCTTTAATTGCCTCGACGCGCAGGCCACAACTCGCCCTTCTTGCATCAATCGCAACCCAACCCAAGTAGGGATGCGTCACTATAAATGACAAACTCTTTGCCCGATTCGGGTTGCACTAGAATTGGGGCTTCACCAAATAAGCTTTCAGTTGATCGAAACTTTTCGACATTTCTCCGTCCATTCGAACTTAACATCCTTTTGGAGTAACCGTCATTGGCGTGGCTATCGTCGAGAAACCTTTACAAATCGTCGGTAATAACCGGTAAGCCCCAAAAGCTCCTAACCCGGTAACATTCCTTGGTGGTTTCCAATCGACTATGGCGAAATTTTGTTCGGGTCCACCACGATACCGATCACGGACACCACGTGCCCCAAAAAGCTAACCTCTTTCAACCAAAATTCACATTTACTGAACTTTGCGTATAACTGCTTATCTCGTAAGATTTGCAACACTAGCCTCAAGTGTTCAGCATGCTCAGTTTCATCTCTCGAATAGACCAAAATGTCATCGATAAATACAACTACGAACCGATCCAAGTATGGCCTGAAAATTCTATTCATTAAATCCATAAACACCGAAGGGGCATTAGTGAGCCCAAACGGCATCACCAAGAATTCGTAGTGACCGTACCTCGTTCTAAAAGCGGTTTTGGGTATGTCCGATTCTCGGACCCTCAACTGATAGTACCCCGACCTCAAATCTATCTTTGAAAACACCGAGGCTCCCTTTAATTGATCAAACAAATCGTCAATTCGTGGCAATGGATATTTATTCTTTATCGTCACTTTATTGAGTTGACGATAGTCGATGCACAACCTCATGGTTCCGTCCTTCTTCTTCACAAACAATACAAAGCGCCCCATGGAGAAAAACTTCGGTCGGCGAAACCTCTATCCGTCAATTCTTGCAATTGAACCTTCAATTCCTTTAATTACATTAATGCCATACGATGCGGGGCTATTGAAATCGGCGTAGTACCGGTACAACCGATGCGAATTCCACTTCTCGAACCGGTGGCAATCCGGTAACTCCTCGGAAAAACATCTGAATACTCACAAACCACTGTACCGATTTGAGTTTCCTTTCCGTCTCTTTACTTCCAAACACATACGCAAGGTATGTTTCACACCCTTTTCACATACCTCGGCGGTCATAGAAGATATTATCGTTGGCGCTCCTTTTAAATCGATGAGACTCGACTCGGACTACCTCATTATTTGCACTCCTCAAATCAATGGTTTTCCTTTTGCGTCCACCTTTGCATCATGTACTGGTCACCAATCCATACCAAGAATAACATCGAATTCATTAAATGGTAGAAGCATCGGATCGGTAGGAAAACGAGTTCTCGAATTATTAGGGGCATCTCTTGCACACTTTATCAGCGATGCGTGTCGACCCAAAGGGTTTGACACTCGAATTATGAACTCGATAGACTCAACGGTAGAGTCTTCTTTGGATGCTAAGGTTTCACATACATATGAATGAGTAGAGCGGGGTCAATCAATGCAATCACACTAGTATCAAAGAGAGTAAAAGTACCGGTGATAACGTCGGGGAGGATGCCTCCCTCGTGCGGATGGCATATGCTCTAGCAGAGTACGGTCTCGGATCGGACAGCCGTATTAGAGGCTCCTCTCGATTACCACCCCTACCTCCAGAGATTCTCGGGGCCTACCTCCACCGTCGTTCCACTAGGTCTTGCACCTTGCGTCTTATTCCTCTCATCTAGCTCCGTGCAATCTCTAATGAAGTGGTCCTTGAACCGCATCCATAACGAGCCCTATTAACAGACTTACCCCAACATTCACCTAGGTGTCGTCTTCCACATTGGGGCATTGGTCTCTTTTGACGATTATTGCCCACACTAGCTACTGAAGTAGCTCGGAGTCCGTCAATGGTCGGGCTCTAATGGAAATTCCATGATCGTCCTCGACTTCTTGGTGTCCTCCACGAACCTCTTTACAGCCGAGAACGGAGCTTTACTCGTCGATCTTTTACGGTAATCTCTTGCTTCAAATTCAGCCTTCTTCTTCTCCTTCCCAAGTTCTTCCGCCTTGCGAGGCTCGTTCGACTAGTGTCACGAACTCTTTTATCTCCAAAATTCCCACTAGTAACTTTAACTCTTCATTCAATCCTTCTTCAAATCTTTTGCACATCGCAACCTCATCAGCCACACACTCCAGAGCATACCGACTAAGTCTTACGAACTCATGTTCGTATTCGAGATCTGATCATACGGCCTTGCTTGAGTTCCAAGAACTCCTTACGCTTCGATCAATGAACCGTTGACTAATATATTTCTTCCGAAATTCCGTTTGAAAGAAATCCCAAGTAACTTGTTCCTTTGGGACTATGGAAATCAAGGTCCTCCACCAATAGTAGGCTGAGTCTCGCAACAAAGATATAGCACACTTAAGACATTCATCGGGTGTGCATGACAATTCATCAAACACTCTAATGGTGTTATCAAGCGAACTTCGGCCCTTTCGGCATCGTCGGTAACTATGGCCTTAAACTCCTCATTACGCTTCCTAATCAAGTCCACGGTGGTTTACTCACCTCACGGGATCAGTAACTAATGGCATTACGGGCTCTTGGGGTGGAGTATTTAAATTCGGAATGGTTGGACAGCCGGTCGGTTCGGGCATATTCGCGACCCACTCATTCATCATGGTGAAGAAGGCTTGTTTCGCCCCTTCATTTTGATTATTCGCGGATGACTGAGGCTCAACAGGCGGTGTCCCTTGTGCGGGAGCAGCCGCTACACCTTCAACGTCATCCGCCAAGGGTCTCTCTATCCCGGGTTCCATTGCTATTTAAAACAAAAATTTCAACCGTCAGAAGTCATCACATTATTCAGCACTAACAATTTGGCATGTATAGCTAGACTCACACGCGCTATGGTAGTCCTAGAACCGACTAAACCATAGCTCTGATACCAATAAAATTGTAACACCTAACTTCGTGACCGTCGCGGTGTCGGACACGAGAGGTTAACGGCCAAATCCTCTCAAGGTACCAACCAATTTGTCATTTCCAGTCAGGCTGGAAAACTGCGTCACCGTCGCCTTAAAAATCATATCTCGAGTTTCAAAACTCGGAAACTGGTTTCGTAAATTTTACCTGAATTTAGACTCACATACCCATCCATGGATTTATTTCTAGAATTTTTGGTCGGGCCAATTGGTACAGTTTATTAGTTAAAGTCATCCATGTTACAGGGATCGACTGCTCTGACCTTTGCGTGTTACAACTTGAATATCTCTCTGTAAAGGGCTTTAATACTGGTGCCGTTTGTTTCTAATGAAACTAGACTCAAAATGGAATCTGTACATATAAGGCATGACTCCTAATTCTTTCTGGATAATTTATGGTAAATTTTGAAAGTCGCGTCAGGGGACCCAGAAACCGTTCTGGCCCTGTCTCACGAGAACTTTAATATTTCTCAGTATACTGCTCATATGGTCGTTTCGTTTCATCCATATGAAAATAGATTCATCAAGGTTCAGTTTCATAATTTACCCACTATTTAATTCTACTTCTACTATTTTTAGTGATTTTTCAATCTCATCTCACTGCTGCTGTCCGCAACAGTTACTGCAGTAGACTATGCCAATTTCATGAATCTTTCCTTGGCCTTAATCATCCATCATACATGACACAAATTGTGGCCACCTTATCAAAATTAGAGTTTCTAAGACTCGTGGCTATAGGTTCTAGCATCCCACTCGGCGACCACATAGGCCATTTTCACATGGCTTAAAGTTTACAACCCACAATTCGACAAAATATAATAGCCTATACATGCCAAATGTTCTTCAACAACGAAAACAATACCACAAGATTTCAGCGGTGTGATGACTTCAACGACGGTCCCGATCACATAAGCAATACGAATTGACAGACCTAAAATGGGTGACAAGAAAAAAACACCGAGTGAGTTTACAACTCAGTAAGTCATAAGCATTCATCAATCCAATCGACATCAGTCACTACAACATGTACAGACAAGCGAGGCTAGGTACTCATCCATATCGAATCTATACCATAATACCTCGGACCTTTCGGTCCAATCTCGTACCAAGTCATACATCCACATTTCATATTCTACACAACAAGATAATCAAGCATTTTTACACATTAACTCATTTTCCAGCACAACCATACAATTTCAATCATCACATAGATTTAAGGCTTACCAATTCAACCCCAAGCATGAACGTATTCTCTATTCATCATGAGCTCGAGGTACTTACCCGATCCGCTGTCCGGGATTAACTCGATAATGTCGCACACTCAGTGCCAATTGTAATACAAGAGCATATAGTGAATCCGCACACTTAGTGCTATATATTTTCAGCTCGCACACTTAGTGCTATATAATTTTCAGCTCGCACACTTAGTGCTATATAATCAAACTCGCACACTTAGTGCTGTACAATTTTAAACCCGCACACTTAGTGCCAATCTTGTCACCGTGTCCATTTATACCCGCACACTTAGTGCCGAGACCAATACCTTATGCATTTTGCTGCCTTTATACATTCAACAATGGCATCATTCCATACACATACATTTCCATTTACACATCAATTCATTTAAACACAATTGTGTATATATTATGGTCATTTACATCAACACCAAATATATGCTTAATGACTTACTTTATATTGGATGAAACGATTTCCAATCGACTACTCGATTATCTTTCCTTTGCCTTTGCTTGATTCTCCACCTCTAGCTTCTTGAGCTAAATTTAACAAATAAATTGGTTTTATCATTTGAGCATCGGAAGAGGAATTCAAGATGCCTAGCCAATATATAAATATCTACTCATTAGGCATCAAAGTCGCATATGTACAAAATCTGAATCGAACTCAACACCTTAGTTAGTATTCCTCTTAGCGAATTTTCTAAGCCAAGAATAGGCATCAATATGCTTGCCTCTAACCGAATGCATGCACACCAATTTCCCCTCATGTGGCCGAATATGCATGTCCATGTTGAGGCCGATTATGCACTTAATACCACACAAAAACAGCATGCATTTTACTAACTAACGATTACATATTGTAGCTCAATACACATCTCTCATGTACTACATAACCGAAAACATCATCCCAAGCAAATATATACCTTGAAATAGTATATATGTCATACCAATTCATCATGTGCAAACACATATTCAAAGCTCAAATCTTACCTACCATGCAACATGCATGAATCATACTTATGGATATACCATGACCGAATACATCACAACACCATCATTTTGGTCATGATTAAGCAAAGAACTTAATGTCTCACTCAAAATACTAAAAAGAAAGTCCAAGAGCCATCAATCCCCATCACGTACACCATTAACAAGCTTCATATTTAACATGCAATGGCATTAACACAAAATCCACCTTGGCCAAATACCATTTCCATGGCATAACAAGGATTTGAACCATGGCTAACATGCACATCAAGTTAGCAACCAAAACAAGCATGAATCTCATGACACAACCTCAAACATACCTTAATCTTGATGCAAGTATAGCCAAATCCTTCTAGTTCTCTTCTAAACCAAGCATGAAGCAAAAATCCTCCCTTTTCCTTAGTATTTTCGGCCAAAGAAGAGAAAATGGATGAACAAAATTTTTCTTTTCTCTTCCACAATGCACTGCAAGGGGGGTTTCACTCACACACACACATTTTTTTCTTTCTTTATTACCCATACTCATTTGTTTATTGTTTCTCCCTAGTGCACCAACAAAACATGTTTCATGACATGTTTAGCCCATGATTCCTTGTCATGGCCGGCCACTTCATGTTAGGGGGGGAAATTTGACATGCAAATCCCTTATTTTTGCATGTATTATCAACTAGTCATCCCACATTTCCCCATCATACTTTCAATGTTTACTACTAGGCCCTTTCTAGTGAAATTCACATTTATAACTCTAAATCGAAACATCAAAAATGTCACACATGAATTAACACATATTATAGGCATCAAAATAAATTATAAATTATTTTTATGCCTCAGTTTTGTGGTCCCGAAACCACATCCCGACTAGGGTCAATTTTGGGATGTCACATGGCACCAATTCAAAGCATGAATGAACATCTAGTTTAGCCACACTCAAGGCTAATTCATACCATTTCCAATACTAACAACCAATATGCTTATAACTTATATTTTACTACATCAAAACATGCCAATACACAAATACAAATCAACTAACTAAGTCTTTACCAAATATTCATCGTTCTGCACCAATTCACTAATATAATTAAAATCTAATATTAACCATTTAGCATTTACTATGTCAATAACCACAAGTCTCATAATATAAGCCATTCATATATCCATCCATGAACTCAAAATATCAACCATATTTGCACATATATGAACATACCAAATTCATCAAATTTAGGCAACTCTCATGGCTAAATTTACAAA
The DNA here is from genome assembly GCF_025698485.1 of Gossypium arboreum. NCBI lineage: Eukaryota > Viridiplantae > Streptophyta > Magnoliopsida > Malvales > Malvaceae > Gossypium > Gossypium arboreum. The sequence continues at coordinate 74,885,447 of NC_069079.1, read as the reverse complement.
CCAAAACATATACATTTACAGGACATTACAAATAACCCAAATTCATTATCAACCCATAATCAAAATGACTCAAAATTCCTATAATGCCATATACTTAAAATACCAAAGTTTATAGGTACCACGTGATAGATGGATAGTGTGAAGTGATCTTTGACGACTCTAGAATCCAAGCTAGCTTTGATAACACTATAATACACGAGAAAAATAAACAAAGTAAGCTATAAAACTTGGTAAGCTTGTATGAAATAAACTTAATGCAATCACATAAATATAATTCAATAATTTTAATACACCAACATGTAGCTTACATTAGCTAACAAACCTTTCAAATATTCGTTCACAAACCTATATACTTTCATCATCATTTCTTCGATTCAATGCTAAAATAGTTTATGCACATACCTATACCAACTTATACAAATCTCATACACATTCCTGTCTTACATTTACCCATTGAACCATTCGGAATAGAAGGCAGATACTCAAGGTTCTCACACGATAAGTACCTATACCATGGCCCATAGTCGAATCAAGGTAACTTATTTGAAATACTGGTATCATGGCCCAAAGCCAAATTAGCCGATATGCATGGCCCAAAGACAAATTGGTATATCTTGCACCCGAAGTGCTATATAACTAGCATTGTATCCCCTAATGACATGTCACTAGCATCCTAAACTATTCCTAACGTCCAACCGAGATTTTGAATGTCGAATCATCGTCAAATTACTATCGCTCATATTCACAGTCTCGCATTCACAATTTATGCAATATCAAATCATATGAAATATATTTATATTGAAATTTATCACATACAAACATACCTCAAATGTGTAAATGATGAAATGAGTCGATTAGTCGATAACTTTATCTTTTCCCCAATCCAAGTCTGTATTTCTCCTATCTTGATCTAAATATAATAAAAATTAACTTATTTAATCATCTTTCTATTCAATTTAGTCCATAACACACTTTAAAACACATTTACACTTTTACCCCTAATATTTCACATTTTTCACAATTTAGTCCTTATTTCATAAAATCACAATTTAATGAAATTCACAATAAACCCATACTAGCCGAATTACTATTGTACCCTTAGCAGCACATATTTTTCATTTATTTCAAATTTCAACCACAAAGTTTCAACATTTCTCAATTTAATTCCTAGTTTGCATTTTCACTAAAAATCACTTTACAAAACTTGTGTAATTCATAACAAATATTCATAATCTAGCACCAAGCATCAAAACACACATATATTCATCAATGGCATCATTCAAAATCTTTAACAATTTTGCAAAATAGTCCATGGGCTAGCTAGTACTAGTTGCAACGATCTAAAAAACATAGAAATCATTAAAAACGAGACAAAAACGAACTTAAAATTGAGATTCAAAGTGACTAAATGCTTCAAACCCTTAAGATGGTGTTTTTGTTCATGAAATTTTGGTAGTAGCAAGAAGATGAAGCAAGTTTTGGCTTTGTTTTATTTAAATAACTTTAATTTCATAATTTACTAAATTAACCTTAGTGTAAAACATTAAAATTCACTTGTTTTATGTCCATAAATGTCCACTCACCAATATAATGGTCTAATTACAACATAAGGACATTTACTCTAAGCTTCTATAGCTATTAGATACTTTTAGCTAATAGAACTTCACTTTTGCACTTTATGCGATTTAGTCCTTTTTCTCAAATTAACCAATTAAATTATAAAATTTCTTAACGAATTTTTCACACCAACATAATATCATACTGTAAACATTAAAATAATGATAATATATATATTTTGACCTCATATTTGTGGTTTCAAAACCACTATTCCAATTTGACCAAAAACGGGTTGTTACAACTTTCCCCTCTTAAGGATTTTCGTCCCCAAAAATCTTACCAGTGAATAGGTTAGGGTACTGTTTTCTCATAGCTTTCTCGGCTCCCACGTAGCCTATTCGACATAGTGTCATTTCCAAAGTACTTTCACGAGAGCTATGCTTTGATTTCTCAACTTTTTAACCTCATGTGCTAGAATTCTAATCGGTTCTTCATTGTACGTCATATCAGATTGAATTTCGATCTCTGACAGAGATATCACATGTGATGGATCAGATCTATAATGACATAACATCGAAACATGAAATACATTATGAATCTTTTCTAACGCTGATGGTAAAGCTAGTCGATATGCCACTGGCCCTATTCTTTCGATGATCTCGTACGACCAGATGAAATGCGGACTCAGTTTTGCTTTATGACCAAATCAAAGGATTTTCTTCCACGGAGACATTTTCAAAAATACTTTATCACTGATCTAAAATTCAATGTATTTTCTTTTTAAATTCCTGTACGATTTCTAACGATCTGAAGCTGCTTTTAAACAGTCACGAATTACTTTCACTTTCTCTTCTGTTTCTCTAACTAAATTAACCCTGTGAATCTGCCTCTTGCTAAGTTCGGTCTAGTATAATGGAGTTCGGCATTTACGGCCATATAAAGCTTCATAAGTGCCATTTTTATACTCTATTGAAAATCGTTATTATACGCGAATTCAACCTATGGCAAATATTTTTTCGAATTGCCTATGAACTCTAAAACACAATATCGGGGCATATCTTCAAGAACTTGAATTACTCGCTCAGACTATCCGTCAGTTTGCTGATGGAAAGTTATACTAAAATAAAACTTCATACCCAAAGCTTCTTGTGTAACACCCCTAACCCGTATCCGTCGCCGAAATAGGGTAACGAGGTATTACCAGACGAGATACAAATTTTTTTTATTTGCATATACTTGCTCAACCTTTTAAATCAACCAAATGTAACACATGTAATTAATTTCAAAATTCATTATGAATCATATTATAACATGTCACATGTCAATCATATATCATATTTAATTATCACTAGCTATGTTCCAAATTCATACCACTATTACTTTAATCATGCATCACTCAAAACATATATTTATCCTTTAATAATATTTGAACACTTAATAAAAATTAGCATTTTAATTTATACTTCAATCATGCACATATCACTACGTCCAAATCTATGCATACCAATCATAAATTATGTGCACATATTTATGTACTATATTGACTAACTTTATTAATTCAAGTCATACTTAATATTAATCATCATAAACCAAATTTATTGACTTTTAAATATAGCATTTAATCTTCTAGAATAACATCAATGCACTATATATGTATACTGAACATATACTTTTCACATACACATTTCAACTTGAATTAAATTATACTTTATGGTTATATAATAATATCATACAACTACAAACAAGCATACCAAATGACCAAATTTCAAATGCAACATATCCAGTATATATATTTTATTATTCACTTGACTAGCATAAACCGTTTTACAAGCACTTTAACCTAATCAAAATGAGAAAAATTCCATATAACATAAATCCAACCAAAATTTCACATAGATAACTCAACTAATTTGTTATATACCTTTAACTGTTTAATTAAACTATCAATTCACATGTGTATGTCTGAATATCCTTGATAACTTCATTACATAACATTTCCAATATAAACATTCTTTACACGTCAAACCAAATAAAATATCAAACCATCATCATCTTAAAAGATTATAATTACCGAATCACAACTAATTCATATCCATCACTCATATATTATCACCTAGCCGAATACCTAATTACATAAACAATCTACAAATCAAACACATTCGTCAACCTTGCATCTATATGTCAATATTTTGTTCTTAATAGTAGTAGTTATAAACCATATACATTTATCTCTTACCAAACCATATTATATACCAAGCATCACATAAATACCATTCATTCATAGCATGAAGCAATTTAACCAAAATAAACATAAACCATGAACAAACATAACAAAAATTCAAGCATAGAAATCAAGCCATTTTCGTATGGCTTAGATTTATACATAAACCAAAATCCAACATCTCAAAATATAATCCAGCCTATATATGCCATAGGTTTAAAAATTCATTTTATAAAATACCAAAGATGGTCAATAGTGTGAAAGACTTTACTGACAATCCCCGAGCTCGTTTTAAACTAAACCGAATTTAATGATATAAATACACAAAGTAAGCCAACTTAGCTTAGTAAGTCATAAGAAAAAAAATAGCATAATGATATAAATATCTCATTTTAAACTAAACCGAATTGTTTTAATGATACAAGCTTAACCTTAAATTACTAGTACATATTTAATACATTTTCGTACATATTCCATATCTTGGCCAAATACTCACATAAGCAAAATTAACCAAATGTCATTCAACTTTCAGAACTATGAAGTCATTATTTAATAATTTATAAATATACTCAAAAAATAAGTCAAAAATCATAATAAAAATTATGAACATGTACCTCTTATTTGGCCTAATATGCATAGTCATAATAAATTCACATGAAATCAACATTTGCATTTTACATAATTTGTAACAAGTTTCAAGTCATATACTTACCATATTTCAAGTAGACAACAAATTAACCCATACCTATCCATTTAGCTCATTTTATACATCCAATCACAACTTAGCTTTGCCCAATGAGCCATTTGGAATTGGATAGGACACTCAAATAATCACACATATCATACAATGCCAACGTCCCAGACGTGGTCTTACATGTAATCACATTTTGATGCCACTGTCCCAGACAGGGTCTTACTCACATACATATATCGGAATCATATATCGATGCCATGGTCTTACTTGCACACATATATCAGAATCCTATATCATGACATATGTATCCTAACTATTCCTAAGGTTCATATGGGGCTTCCGGACGTCGTAACTCGATCGAAACGAATTCAGAAATGTAGTAACCAAGCCTTTCCATATTCAGCTATAACAAATAAACATTTAACTACAATTAAACACGTCTATTTGCTTATAAATTTATCTCGGACGATGAAAAACCAAAACGGATCGGCTAGTCAACAACTGTAGTTTTCCCCGATCTAAATTTGATTTTCTCTTTTCATGATCTAAATTAATATAAATTAAACTTAGTAAATAAAATACTCAATCAAATTCATCCAAAAACACACAAATGGGTAAATTACCCTTTTACCCCTGACATTTCACATTTTTCACAATTTAGTTCCTATTGCTCAAAACACAAAATACGCAAAATTTCATTACACCCATGTTGGGCTAAGTTTTACCCATACTCATAGAAGTCCATATATTTCATACAAGTTCATACAAGTCCCTCAAATTATTATTTTTACAATTTAGTCCTAATTACTCAAAATCATCAAAAACTCCAATACAAAACATATCTTTCATCAAAAACTCCAATACAAAACATGTTAACCTAAAACATATCTTTCATATTTCATCATCAAACAATAAAAATCACAAGCTCTCAACAATGGCACAACTCAAAATATTCATCAAAATCAAAAACTCAAGCATGGGTTTTGTAGTACTCGAAACAACGATCTCAAAAACGTAAAAATTATCAAAAACTAAGCTAGTTACATACCTTGATTATGCTACCAAATGGCCGAAACTTTCAAAGCTTATTCTTTCTTTTTTCTTTTAGCATTTGGTTATGGTGGAAAAGATGAGTGCATGTGTTTATTATATTTTTAATGTTTTATTTAACATATATTATTAATTTAATTACACAACTAACCTTTATTTAATAATACAAAATCATTATAAAACAAAGTCATAGCCGTCCATCATTAAAAATTATGGCTTAATTGCATTATAAATACTTCATATTAGAAAGATAAGTTCAATTTGATACTTTCACATTTAATTATTAACTTTTTATTTTATGCGATTAAGCCCTTTTTATTAAATCGACATCCAAACAGTAAAATTAAAACACAAAAATTTAGCACATATAAATTCACACATAATAAACACAGAAAATAACTTTAAAATATTTTTCTAATTCGGATTCATGGTCCCGAAACCATCGTTCTAATTAGGGTCTAAATCGGGCTGTTACAACTCTCCCCTTTAGGGATTTTCGTCCCCGAAAATCTTACCGATGAATAGGTTCAGCTAGCGTTCTCTCATTGCATCTTCTGGCTCCCACATTGCTTCCTCAACTCCGTGTTTATGCCACAGTACTTTAACCAAAGGAATTTTCTTATTTCGCAACTCTTTAATCTCACGAGCCAGAATGTGAATTGGTTCTTCCTCGTACGTCATATTGGACTTAATCTCAATCTCAAACAGACTAATCACATGTGAAGGATCAGATCAATATCTACGAAGGATCAAAACATGGAATACATTGTGAATCTTTTCTAACTCAGGTGGCAACAATAATCTGTAAGCAATCGGTCTGATACGTTCTATAATCTCATACGGCCCAATAAATCTCGGACTCAATTTGCCTTTACGACCAAACTGAGTATTTTCTTCCACGGTGAGACTTTCAAAAAGACTTTATCTCTGATTTGAAACTCTATATCTTTACGTTTCAAGTCTGCGTACGATTTCTAATGATTTAATGCTACTTTTAGACTTTCACAGATCACTTTCACTTTCTGTTCAATTTCTCTGATGAAATCGACCCCCTGTATCTTATTTTCACTGAGCTCAGTTCAATACAATGGTGTACGACATTTACAGCCATACAAAGCCTCGTAAGGTGCCATTTTGATACTCGATTGAAAGATGTTATTATATGCAAATTCAATCAGAGGTAGATATCGTTCCCCATAGCTTCAAACTCGAGAATGCAACATCTCAACATATCCTCAAGTATCTGAATGATTCGCTCAGACTGACCATTTTTTGCGGACGGAAAGCAGCGCTAAAATGTAATTTCGTACGTAGTGCATCTTGCAATTTCTTCCAAAACCACGATGTAAACCTCATATCTCTATCCGAAATAATAGATATAGGCACGCCATCTAACTTCACAATATGAGAAACATACAATTCAGCCAGCTTATCAAGTGATTAATCTGTATGTATCGGAACAAAGTGAGCCGATTTAGTCAATCTATCCACAACAACCAAGATTGCATCTTTCTTATTTGGCGTCAACGGTAAACCAGATACAAAATCCATAGTAACTTTGTCCCATTTCCACTCAGGTATCATGATAGGTTGAAGTAATCCAGAAGGTATCTGATGCTTAACTTTTACTTGTTGATAGATTAAGCATTTCGAAACAAATTAAAAAATATCTCGTTTCATACCATGCCACCAGTAAAGTTGTTTCACATCATTATACATCTTTGTACTACCGGGGTGAACAAATAATCGACTACTGTGAGCTTCATTCAAAATCATCTGAATCAACTTTGGACTTCTCAAAACAAAAATTTGATTTCTAAATCTCAAACAACCATCAGTATCAACTCGAAACTCTGAATCAGCATTTGAATCACATTGAGTTCGTTTTGCTAATAAATCGTTATAAACCTTCTGAGCATTATAAATTTGTTGAACAAATAACGGTTTTGCTTTTAATTCAACTATTATCAAACCATCATCAAACATAATGATATACGCATTCATTACACGAAAATTAAATAGTGATTTTTGGCTTAGAGCATCCACAACAACATTAGCCTTTCTCGGGTGATCGTCAATCACAAGCTTGTAGTCTTTTAGCAATTCTAACCATCGGCGTTGTCTCAAATTCAGGTCTTTCTGAGTCATCAAGTATTTCAGGCTTTTGTGATCAGAATAAACATGACATTTCTCTCCGAACAGGTAGTGACGCCATATCTTCAGTTATAACAGCCTGATTTAGACCCTAATCGAAACGGTAGTTTCGAGACCACGAATCCGAGTCAAAAAATATTTTAAAATTAGTTTCAGTGTTTATTCTGTGTGAATTGATGTTTGTGAAAATTTTGTGATTTAATTTTGTCGTTTAGGTGTCCGATTAAATAAAAGGACTTAATCGCATAAAGTGAAAATTAGGTGGTTCTTTCTAAAAGGGGCTAATTTGCACTTGGCTTTTAAGTAGAAGCCTTTAAGAGGTAAATGGCCCATAAATTATTAGGTGGACAGTAGTGGGTTTATATTATAAGGTTTTGATATAAATTAACTAAGGTTATTTTTGTAAACTAATATTATAAACTATTATAATATAACATATATATATATATATATATATATATAATAAAACATAAAATAAAGTGGATATATGTGTTATAATTGTTCTTCATTGTTGAAACAAGACAAAATAAAAAGAAAAGAAAGCAAGCTAGGGTTCAGCCAATATTCAAGCTAAATCAAGGTTCGCTTTTGTTCGGTTTTTGATAATTTCTACGTTTTTGAGATCGTTGCTTTGAGTACTACAAAACCCAAGCTTTGATTTATGATTTTGATGAATATTTTGAGTTGTGCCATTATTGATAGTTTGTGATTTTTGTTGTTTGGTGTTGAAAAATGGAAGATATGTTTTAGATTAACATGTTTTGTATTGGAATTTTTGATGATTTTGAGTAATTAGGACTTAATTGCAAAAATAATAATTTGAGGGATTAAAATGTGAAATAAATTGAATATATGGATTTTTTTGAGAGTGGGTAAAATTCAGCCCAACATAAGTATAGGGAAATTTTGTGTATTTTGTATTTTGTGCAATAGGGACTATATTGTAAAAATTGTAAATGTCAGGGTAAAATGGTAATTTGCTCATTTATGTGTTTTTGGACTAAATTGAATGAATATCTTTGAATGAGCTTAATTTGAATATGTTTAGATCATGAACCAAAGAAATTGGATTTGGATCGGGGAAAAATGAAAGTTGTCGACTAGCAGCCCCGTCCCGTTTTACGACGTCCGAGGTAAGTTTATAAGCAAATAGATGTGTTTATTGGTAATTTAATGTTATATTTATATGTTGTTATGAAATGTTAGAATTTAAATATTCTATGGCTGAATGTGATTAAATGTGGCTACTACACTTCTGAGTTCGATTCGACCGAGATATGGCATCTGAAAGCCCCGATGAACCTTAGGAATAGCTAGGATACGTATGTCATGACATAGGATTCTGATATATGTGTGCGAGTAAGTCCATGGTATTGATTTATGATTTCAATATGTGTTTACGAGTAAGACCCTATCTGGGACAGTGGCATCGATATGTGGTTACATGTAAGACCACGTCTGGGACTTTGGCATTGTACGATTTATGTGATTATCCGAGTGTCCTATCCAATTCCAAATGGTTCATCGGGCAAAGGTAAATCATGATTGGATTTGTAAAACGCGTTAAATGTCAGGTAAGAATTGATTTGATATTTATATGAGATAAAGTAAGTAAATATTAAGAATATTTGTTGTAAATATTGTGCAATGCAAATGAAGAATATATCAGTATGTGGTATATGTATTTGACTTGTGAATGTATAAATCGTGTATAAATCGTGTACCATTGAAATGTTTTCTTGAGTATGTGCACTTATGATTTGGTATATTCGGCCTTATAGGTGATTCTTAACAAGTCATCAATTCTTGGTAAAGGGTACTTGTTCTTTATGGTTACCTTATTGAGCTATCTGTAGTCAATGCACAATCTCATCGAACCATCTTTCTTTTTCCCAAATAGCACCGGTGCGCCCCACGGAGAATAACTGGGTCTCGCGAAACCTTTTTTCGTCAACTCTTACAACTAGACTTTCATTTCCTTTAACTCTGTCAGAGCCATCCTATACGGAGCGATCGAAATAGGTGCAGTGCCCGGAACTATTTCGATGCCAAACTCAACTTTCCTAATTGGAGGCAATCCAGGGGCAACTCTTTCGGAAATACATCTTGATATTCACATACTACCTGTACTGAATCAATTTTCAACTTAGACTCCTTCGTATTCAACACAAAGGAAAGATACGCTTCATATCCTTTTCTCATATATCTCTGAGCTCATAGAAGAAATTACTACAGGCAAGCTATCTGATTCATCCAATTCAACTCGAAGGATATCACCACTTTCACATTTTAATTCAATAATTTTCTTTCCACAGTCTACCACTACTTCATGCATGGTCAACCAATCCATACCAAGTATTATATCAAATTCATCAAATGGAAAAAGCATGAGATTAGCTAGAAAACAATGACCTCTAATCATCAAAGGGCAATTCCAACATACTTGGTCAACTATCACATGCTTGCCTAGAGGGTTTAAAACTTTTATCAGGAATTTTGTAGACTCGATGGGCATATGCATACTAGATGCCATTTTCACACATATATACGAATGGGTAGATCCTAGATCAATCAAAACAAAAACAGACGTATCATAGAGAAAAAATACCCGTAATCACATGAGGGGATGAAGCCTCTTCGCGACCGTGAATGGCGTAAGTCCTCATATGTGTTCTTCCCTCAGGTCTCCCAGTTGGTTCTCTAGTTGCACCCTTGCTACTCGCTCTATTTCCTGTAGCACCCCTAACCCGTATCCATCGCCGGACTAGGGTCACGAGGCATTACTGAACATAAGTATAGTTTCGAATATTCTCATGCTAACACAGGTCATATTCATATATACATGTAGAGCATATAACTAATTAAATATTAAAAATACATTGTAAAACATATTGTGTATACGAATCACAGGTTCATCACTTTATTGATAAGCGAATACCAATAAATAAAAATCGAACATTATATTTCTTAATTCTATATGTGCGCATATTTAACCAATTAAATAGTATCACAAGGCATTTTATCCCTTAGCATATATGGCATTATCAACTTCAAAAATGATCACGAATATTTCATTAAACATTTAAGTCATACCAATCCCACCAATCAATCTTAAACTACAAGTTTACCAATTACATATCCAAATATATATATATATATATATATATATATATATATATATATACTTGTTACTTATTAAATATGCGGTTTACTAACAAAACATACCTAATACCAACTCAATATTTATCTTCATTAAATGTACCTATTTTACCAACCACATAATCATAATATATGCATATACATTTCCATTACAAACTGAATCATAATGACAAGCATCATTCGATTACTCATACATATACATGTACATATATACAATCAACATCTTGCTCCTCTGCTAAGCCAAATTACTAGACCTTTACAAGACATAACATATCATAATAAACCCTTACCATATTCAAACTTAAATATATATATCATCGAATGCTCATTCAGATATTAACACCTATATCAAACATAACAACCAATTTCATATATATATACTTTATCTATACCCAACCAAAGTCGAATCATCTAACCATACTTATGAAAATTTATATACACCATGACCGACTCATCAACCACAATCAAGTTCACCAACCATTATCAAGCCATTTGCAAAACGTATAACACCAATCACATATACCATTCATTCATAGCATTTAACATTACTACCAGAATGGATTAAACCATGACCAAACATAACCAAATTCAAACTTAGAAGTTAAGCCATATTCGTATGGCTTAAATTATACATATCCAAGATCGGACAAAATACATATTAGCCTATACACGTTGTAAGTTCAAAATAAGACTTTTAAAAGTATTAAAGGTTGAAGATAGTGTGGATGACTTCACTGACAATCCCCGAGCTCCTAACTTACTTCAAAATCTATAAAACAAAGTAACAAAAACACACAGAGTAAGCTAACTTAGCTTAGTAAGCCTTAAGCAAATTAAACAATTAATGCATAATAGCATTTAATTTCAAGCTTTTAATTCCATATATATATAACATATACTTTCATAAGACAATCTCTCTTTGGCCGAATATATATGTATACATCATCAATATATTCTCAAAATTTCGAAACCATATTGCCTTATATAATCAAATATACATATTTATTTATAGACATATTCATCACTCAAAGTTTAACATTACATTATATACAACTATAAGGCCAAATATATCTCTCATATTAGCACATATACTACAACATCTTCATGAATCCTTTTTCATCACATATCAAGAAATTCTTTCACCCTATTTTCAAATAGGTAACCAACTATCACGTACCTGATCGTTTTAGCTTGTTTAACGTATTCAATTACCACATCAGCATAAAGTATTTTAAGCATAGACTTATAATAGTTCACCGGCGTAAATCCTGCTAGGCGTAAGCCTGTATCTCACACCGGCAAAAGGCCTGCTAGACCTAAAGTCTGGTTTTTATACACCGGCAATAAGCTTGCTAGGCATAAAGCCCGATTAAATTCACCAGCACAAGACTTGCTAGGCTCAAAGCTCGAATATCACTATTATAAAGCTATCTCATAACAATTCATATATCAAAAATTCCAGATATTCCATATAGTTCATACGGACTTTCAAATGTTATAACTTGGTCGAATTAAACTCAAATACATTATTTTCATGCTTAATCATATTCGGCTAACTGTACTATAAATCTATGCATTCCAAATCAGCATATTAAATTAAGTTACATTCAAAATTAACAATGTTTAATTGCTTAAAGACTTACCTCGGATATCAACGAACGATGTAAATCGATTATTCGACTATTTTTGTTTTTCCTCGATCCAAGTCTGATTTCTTTTGTTCTTCACCTATACAATTTCAAATTAATCTCATTCAAACACAATTTCATTCAATTTAATCCAACAACACATAAATGGGCAAATTATCATTTTACCCCTGATATTTCATACTTTTACAAATTAGTCCTAATTGCATAAAACACAAAATACACCAAATCTCCATATAACATACTTAGGCAGAATGTTCTTCTAATACGTACAAATACACACATTTCATTTATTTTTCATTTTAGTCCTTCAATTTATTATTTTTACAATTTAGCCCTAATTACTCAAATTCATCAAAAATTCCAATACAAAACATATTAATCCAAAACATATCTTTCTTAATTTATCATCAAACATCACAAAACACAAATATTCATCAATGGCATAACTCAAAACACTCATCAAAATCAGAAATTGTAGCATGGGTTGGATAGTATTCGAAGCAACGATCTCAAAAACGTAAAAATTATCAAAAACCGAGCAAAGTCCATACTTTAATTTGAACTTCAATTTGCCAAACCTAAAACACAACCAAAACTTTTTTTTTCTTTTAGTTTCGGCCGAATATGATGAACATGCATATATTTTAATGCTTTGTTTTTTTATTATATGTTATTATACATTTTAACTAATTAACCTTTATAATAAAATATGAAACAATTATAAATCATGGTGATTACTGTCCATGACTAATCCTTATGGTCAATTTGCAACATAAAACCTCTATATTAGAAGAACAACAACTATTCGACCCTTTAATAAATAACCACCAAATTTTCATTTTACACGATTAAGTCCTTTTATTAAATTACCAAACTAAACGACAAAATTAAATCACAAAAATTTTACACTTACTAATTCACACATAATAAACACGGAAAATAATATTTAAATATTTTTCTAACTTAAATTCGTGGTCCCAAAACCACCGTTCCGACTAGGGTCTAAATCAGGCTGTTACAACTCTCCTCCCTTAGGGATTTTCGTCCCCGAAAATCTTACCGGTGAATAGGTTTGGATACCGTTTTCTCATTGCATCTTCTGTCTCCCAAGTTGCTTCCTCAACATCGTGCTTATGCCACAGTACTTTAACCAATGAAATTTTCTTTTTTCGTAACTCTTTAATCTCACGAGACAAAATACGAACCGGTTCTTCCTCGTACGTAATATTGGGCTTAATCTCAACTGTAGTCGGATTAATCACATGTGAAGGATCTGATCGATATCTACGAAGCATTGAAACATGAAATACATTGTGAATCTTTTCTAATTTAGGTGGCAACAACAGTTTATAATCAACCGGCCCGATAAGCTCTATAACCTCATACGGCCAAATAAATCTCAGACTCAATTTGCCTTTACGACCAAATAGTAGTATTTTCTTCCACTGTGAGACTTTCAAAAACACTCTATCCTCGATCTGAAACTCTATATCTTTACGTTTCAAGTCTGCATATGATTTCTGACAATTTGATGTTGTTTTCAGACTTTTACGGATCCCTTTCACTTTCTGTTCGGTTTCTCTGATCAAATCGAGCCCGTGTATCTTATTTTCACAGAGCTCAGTACAATACAATGGTGTACACATTTACGACCGTATAAAGCCTCGTAATATGCCATTTTAATACTCGATTGAAAACTATTATTATACGCAAATTCAATCAGAGGTAGATATCGTTCCCACGTACTTTCAAACTCGAGAATGCAACATCTCAACATATCCTCAAGTATCTGAATGATTCGTTCAAACTGACCATCTGTTTGTGGATGGAAAGCAATGCTAAAATGTAATTTCGTACCTAGTGCATCTTGCAATTTCTTCCAAAACCGTGATGTAAACCTCAGATCTCTATCTGAAACAATAGATATAGGCACACCATGTAACCTCACGATCTGAGAAATATACAATTCAGCCAGCTTATCGAGCGAGCAATCTGTACGAATCAGAACAAAATGTGCAAATTTAGTCAATCTATCTACAATAACCCAGATTGCATCTTTCTTGCTCGGTGTCATTGGTAAACCGGATACAAAATCCATCGTGACTCAGTCCCATTTCCATTCAGGTATATGATCGGCTGAAGCAATCCAGAAGGTACCTGATGCTCAGCTTTTACTTGTTGACAAACTAAACATTTCGATACAATGTCAGAAATGTCTCATTCCATACCTTGCCACCAATAGTGTTGTTTCTGATCATTATGCATCTTCGTACTACCCGGGTGAACAGATAGCCGACTGTTATGAGCTTCATTCAAAATCATCTGAATCAACTCTGTATTTCTCGAAATGCATATTCAGTTTCTGAACCGTAAACATCCCTCAGCATCTACTTGAAATTCTAAATCAAAGTTCGAATCACATTGAGCACGCTTTACTATCAAATCATTATCAACATTCTGAGCTTCGTAAATCTGCTGAATAAATAACAGTCTTGCTTTTAACTCAGCTATTACCGCACCGTCATCTGACATAACCATATGTGCATTCATTGCACGCAAAGCAAACAAGGATTTTTTACTTAGAGCATCAGCAACAACATTAGCCTTTCCGGATGATAGTCAATCACTAGCTTGTAATCTTTTAGCAACTCTAACCATCGACTCTATCTCAAATTCAGATCCTTTTGAGTCATCAAGTACTTAATACTTTTATGATCGAAATAAACATGACATTTTTCACCAAACAAATAGTGGCACCATATCCTCAATGCAAACACAATACCTGCCAACTCTAAATCATACATCGGATAGTTCTTTTCATGCGGCTTTAACTGTCTTGAGGCATAAGCTATAACTCTGCCTTCTTGCATTAAAACACAGCCCAAACCATTTAAATATGCATCACTATAAATAACAAATTCTTTACCTGATTCTGGCTGAACTAGCACTGGAGCTTCAGTCAACAGGGCTTTCGACTGATCAAAACTTTTTTGGCACTTTTCTGACCACTCAATCTTTTTACAGAAGCTTGGTCATCGGGGTTGCAATCATCGAGAACCCTTTCACAAATCGTCTATAGTAACTAGCAAATCCCAGAAAACTTCAAACTTCAGAAACATTTCTCAGAGGTTTCCAATCAAGTATAGCTGAAATTTTACTCGGATCCACCCGAATACCTGATGCTGAAACAACATAACCCAGAAAACTGACTTCACTTAACCAAAACTCACATATACTAAACTTTACATACAAATGTTTTTCTTGAAAATTCTGTAACACAAGTCTCAAATGCTCGGCATGTTCGGTTTCATCACTAGAGTAGATCAATATATCATCAATGAACACAACCACAAACTAATCCAAATATTGTCTGAAGATCCGATTCATCAAATCCATAAAAATAGCAGGTGCATTAGTAAGTCCAAAAGGCATAACCAGAAATTCATAATGTCCGTATCTCATTTGGAAGGCAGTTTTTGGCACATCGGAGTCTTTAACTCGCAACTGAGAGTAACTAGACCTCAAATCTATCTTTGAAAAAACTTTAGCCCCTTTCAGCTGATCAAACAAGTCATCAATCCGTGGAAATAGATACTTATTCTTTATAGTCACCTTATTGAGCTGCCTATAATCGATGCACATTCTCATAGTTTCGTCTTTCTTTTTCACAAATAAAACTGGTATACCCCAAGGAGAAAAACTCGGTCGCTCGAAACCTCTATCTGTCAATTCTTGCAACTAAGCTTTCAATTCTTTTAATTCAATAGGTGTCATCCGATACAGAGCTATTGAAATTGGAGTCGTCCCCAGTATTAACTCAATACCAAACTCTACCTCTCAGACAGATGGTTAACCTGGCAATTCTTCAGGAAACATGTCCGGATACTCGCACACAACTGATACGGATTCAATCTTCTTTTCAATCACTTTACTATCAAGCATATAAGCAAAGTAAGCTTCACAACCTTTTCTCACATACTTCTGAGCTAACATCGAAGATATTACTGCTGGTAAACCACTCAGATCATTAGATTCAATTCGAATAATCTCGTTGTTCTGACATCTTCTTTTGCAATTAACAACAGCATCATGCAAAGACAACCAATCCATACCCAAAATTATATTGAACTCATCGAAATGTAACAACATCAAATCGGCCAGAAAGCATGAATATCGAATCATCAACGGGTAAATTTTACATACTTTATCAACCAGAACACACCGGCCCAGGGGTTCGATACTCGAATCACAAACTCAGTAGACTCAGTAGGTAAAGTCTTACTGGATACTAATGTTTCACACACATAAGAATGAGTCGAACCAGGATCAATCAACGCAATAACACTAGTATTATAAAGAGTGAAAGTACCAGTAATAACATTTTGGGAAGAAGTGTCCTCGCGAGCGCGTATAGCATATGCTCTGGAAGGGGCACAAGCTTTAGATTGAACTACTATATCTTTTGTCCCTCTCTGAATGCCACCTACATTACCTATATGCCTGGGTGGTCTGCCTCGCACTGACATATTACTTTGTCTTATGTTCTGAACAATGTTTTGCTCGGCTAACATCGGGCAATCTCGAATAAAATGATCCATCGATATACATTTAAAACAAGACCGGTCATGCAATCTGCAATCTCCAGAATGCCATTTACCACAATGCTTGCACTCGACTCTATTCTGTTCAACATTGCCATCACTAGCTATCGAAGTGGCTTGTGAACTCACAGGGGGTCTGTCTCGATCTCATCTAGAAAAGCCTGCAGTATCCTTAGATAGACTAGAATCATCTCTGAACTTCTTCGATGTTGAGTGAAAAGTCTTACCCGATAATCTTTTACGGGAATCCCTAGCTTCAAAATTAGTTTTTCTTTTCTCTTTTCCGAGCTCTTCGGCTTTGCAAGCTCTCTCAACAAGTAATACAAACTCTTTGATTTCAAGTATACCAACCAACAATTTAATGTCTTTGTTCAAACCGCCTTCAAATCTTTTACACATGATAGCTTCAGTTGAAACACACTCACGGGCATATCGATTGAGTCTCACAAATTTTCGCTCATATTTTGTTACAGTCATACGACCCTATTTTAATTCGAGAAATTCCTTGCGCTTCTAATCAATGAATCTCTGGCAGATAGATATATTTCTTACGAAACTCAGTCTGAAAGAATTCCCAGGTTACTCGCTCTTTCGGAACCACCGATACTAGTGTATTCCACTAGTGATATGCGGTGTCTCGTAGCAGGGATATGACATATTTTAAGCACTCATCCGGGGTACAAGATAACTCATCAAACACACGGATAGTATTATCAAGAATTCAGCTCGCTCAGCATCAACATCATTAGTAGCTTCGAATTCTTCAGCCCCGTGCTTTCTGATTTTATCAATAGGAGGCTTGTTAAATCTCATCGGATCAATCATCAGAGGTATTATAGGTATCGGAGATGGATTATTCGGGGGTGGAGGATGTTGTGTAGCCGGGTTAGTTCGGATATATTGAGTAAACCAATCATTCATCATTTGATAGAAGGCTTGTTTAGCCTCCCCCTCATGGCTACTCAAGATCGACTGCGATTCAATTGGCGCTATCCCTTGTCCGGGAGTAGGTGCTACACTCTCGACATCATTAGCTACAGCTCTGTCAAGATCCATTTACTATACGGAAACACATTTTCAAATGTCAGAATTCATCACACTATCGCAACAAATATTATGGAATGTATAGCTAAACTCATACATGCTACGTTAGTCTTAGAATCGACTAAACTATAGCTCTGATACCAATAAAATGTAACACCCCTAACCCGTATCTGTCAACTAGGTCACGAGGCATTACTGAACATAAGTACAGTTTTGAATATTCTCATGCTAACAAAAGTCATATTCATATATACATGTAGAGCATATAACTAATTAATTATTAAACATACATTGTAAAACATATTGTATATACGAGTCATAGGTTCATCACTTTATTGATAAGCGAATACCAATAAATAATAATCGAACATTATATTTCTTAATTCTATATGTGCGCATATTTAACCAATTAAAAAGCATCACGAGGCATTTTATGCCTTAGCATATATGACATTATCAACTTCACAAATTATCACAAATATTTCATGAAACATTTAAGTCATACCAATTCCACGATTCAATCTTAAACTAGAAGTTTACCAATTACATACCCGAAAACATATACATATACTTGTTACTTATTAAATATGCAATTTACTAGCAAAACATGTAACACCCCGTACCCGAGTCCGTTACCGGAATCGGACACAAGGTGCACACAGACTTAACTATTTTCACAGTCCATTTAGAAATTTCCAGACTAGCTGGTCACTGCGTCACTGTCGCCTTAAAAATCATATCTTGAGTTTCAAAGCTCGAAAATTTGTTTCGTAATTTTTCCCTGAAACTAGACTCATATGTCCATCTACAGATAATTTTCTAGAATTTTTGGTCGATCCAATTAGTATAGTTTATTAGTTAAAGTCTCCCCTATCCTAGGGTTCGACTACACTGACCTTTGTGCATTACGAATTGAATATCTCCTTGTACAGGGATTTAACACTGATGCCGTTTGTTTCTATAGAAACTAGACTCAGAGAGGAATCTATAAATATATGGCATGACTCCTAATTATCTCTGTTTAATTTACAATGAATTTCCAAAGTCGGAACAGGGGATCCAGAAACCGTTCTGGCCCTGTTTCACGAGAACTTTAATATCTCTTAACATATAACTCATATGACCGTTTCGTTTCTTCCACATGAAAGTAGATTCATCAAAGTTCATTTACATAATTTATTTACTATTTAATACCATTCGTACTATTTTTAGTGATTTTTCACATCCACATCACTGCTGCTATCAGCATCTGCCTTTAAGGTAGGCTTTACCTATTTCATGATTTCCATGATTCAATTGGCCCCTTTTGCATACATAGCACAAAGTGTGATCATGATTAACCATCCCAATGGCTAATCGTTTCAAAACAATTCCATACCTCATAATGATCAACAAACAAACGATTATGGTACTAGGCTAAAAACGTATATAAGCCATTTTCGCATGGCCATCCAAGTTTACACAAAACCGAAAGGTACATGACCTTCAACAAAAGGGTAGTCCTATACATGCCATTTCAAAGTTCAACCAAAATTGTACCAAAATGGGGGCTTTGATAGTGTGGATGACTTCGACTTCGATGATCCCAAATCCGATAGCTAACGAGCAAAATCTATAAAACAGAGAAATAGAGAAATGGTGTAACACCCCGAACCCGAGACCATCGCCGGTGTCGGACACGAGGGGTTAACAAGCCAAGTTCACTTGTTTTGCCCATCCATTTGACATTTCCAGTCAGGCTGGAAAACTGCGTCACTGTCGCCTTAAAAATCATATCTCGAGTTTCAAAACTCGGAAACTGGTTTCGTAAATTTTCCCTGAATTTAGACTCATATATCCATCCATGGATTTATTTCTAGAATTTTTGGTCGGGCCAATTGGTACAGTTTATTAGTTAAAATCACCCATGTTACAGGGATCGACTGCTCTGACCTTCGCGCGGTATAACTTGAATATCTCTCTGTACAGGGCTTTAATGCTGGTGCTGTTTGTTTCTAATGAAACTAGACTCAAAATGGAATCTGTACATATAAGGTATGTCTCCTAATTCTTTTTGGATAATTTATAGTAAATTTTTAAATTTGCGACAGGGAACCCAGAAACCGTTCTGGCCCTGTCTCACCATAGCTTTAATATCTCTTAACATGTAACTCCTATGACCATTTCGTTTCTTCCATATGAAAATAGACTCATCGAGGTTCATTTACATAGCTTATTCACTATTTAATTCCATTCCTACGAATTTTGGTGATTTTTCACATTCACGTCACTGCAGCTGGCAGCATCTGTTTTTAAGGTAGGTCTTACCTATTTGGTAGTCCCCATGAACCAACTAGTCTTGCCATACATAGGTTCATATATGATCATTTTAACCATGCCAATGGCTGATCATGTGACCAACATTCCCATTTCCAATCCATAGCCACATCATGACACCAAATATATACATACAAACCACAAATAGTCTAAGTTCATGCTTCCTTTTTCGAGCCATTTTCGCATGGCCGTACATATATACATCACAACATATTTAACCAACAAGGGGTAGTCCTATACATGCCATCTCAAGTTCAACCAAAAATTTATACCAAAATGGAGGCTTGATAGTGTGGATGACTTCGACTTCAACGATCCCAAATCCGATTGCTTCGAGCGAAATCTAGAAAACTGAGAGCCAAAGCAACGGGGTAAGCATTTTTATGCTTAGTAAGTCTCAAGGAATATAATCAACTCTAATTACAGCAATACATTCACATAGCCAAATGCATCATTTCATTAATACACATTCTTACTTCACACTTCATCATTATATAATTTCACAAAGTATCAATCAATTCAATAACTGAAATTCATTAGTCGATTGAGCGAATGTTGCTCAAACATGTCGACTTTCCAATGCACATATAAACGTACCTCATTCTTTGGGCTTTTCGAGTGTACTCATTGAATTTATTACAGCAACCAACACTCACCTCCAGCCCAAGATTCTTCGGAATATAACCGGATATAACCATGTGCACAAATGCCTTCGGGTCTTAGCCCGGATAGAATGTCTCGCACGAATGCCTTCGGGTCTTAGCCCGGATGTAGCCACTAGCACAATTGCCTTCGGGTCTTAACCCGGATATAATTTCCAGCATAATTGTCTTCGGGATTTAGCCCGGATATCATTCAATTTCCCATGAACACATACATCAATTATCATTGGACATACATAATTCATTTTCGTTACTAAGGCTCAAACGCAATTATAGTCACAAGCATATTCGCCTTGAGACTTAGCCCGGGTAGAATTCAAATACTCATGCACACATAATCAATAATCAATACACATCCATACTTTATTTCACATAATTCAAGTAGGGTCACTTCTTGAGGACTTACCTCGGATGTTGTCGAACGGCTTTTTCGGCTATTCGATCACTTTCTCCTTCCCCTTGTCCAATTGTGGCCCTCTAAGCTCTTGAGCTAATTCAAACAAATTCAATTTATTAAAACCTCATTGTGCTAGCTTATGGCGAATATGACAAGGAGTTTAAATGGTCATATGGCCACCCTTTAGCTTGAATACACAATGGTCATGCACATTTTATACTACATCAAGCAATTCAATACAATTTATTCGAGCATCAAGGAAATGCTAAGGCCTTCAATAGGCTACCCAAGGCCGAATATTCATGTACATGTTGAGGTCAATTTTGCACTTAATACCTCACAAAAACAGCATGCAATTTACTAATTAATGCTTTGCACATTGTGGCCCAAAACTTATAATATAGCATCAAGCACTTATATGTGTGCTAGGTCAATTGTGCTTGCAATTTCACAAGCATTCTTCCACATCTTCTTCTTTAAACCAATATATTCATCACTTAGTTCATAACCAAAACATCATGTGCAAACATATATATACATATATGAGCATGGCGAATTTCAAGGTGTCCATAGCCATCCAAAACACAAATTTTAACTAACATGCAAGAAGCATGAACCATGCTCATGAATGCATCATGGCCGAATATGACAATCATGCCCTTTTCAACTTCAATCATGGTTAAACAAAAAGAAAACTCAAAATCTTACTCAAGAGTAGACAATCCATCATTGCATGCATCATCATCAAGCTTCACACTTAGCATGCAATGGCTTTATCACCATAACAACTTTGGCCAAATGCCATTTCCATGGCATAACAAAGATTTGAGCCATGGCTAACATGCACATCAAATTAGCAACCAAAACATGCATGAAACTCCCAACACAACCTCATACATACCTTACTCTTGTTGCAAGTTTAGCCAAATTTCCTTCTAGATCTCTTCTAAACAAAGAAAATGAAGCAAAATCCTTCCTTCTTCCTTAGTATTTTCGGCCAAAGAAGAGAAAATAGGTGAACAAAATTTTTTCTTTGCTTCTCTTTCACTCACGGCAAAAGGGGGAAGGATGAGCAAATTTTGATTTTTTGTTTCTCTTCCTACATGCTTATTTTTTATCATTTATCACATCATGCATTAACAAAACATGTCATAACATGTTTTCCTTGCCCATATTCCCTTGTCATGGCCGGCCACTATACCATCTTTGGGGAAATTTGACATGCAAATCCCTTATTTTTGCATGCATGCTCAACTAGTCATCACACATTTCCCATCATACTTTCAAAGTTTCTTGCTAGGTCCTTTCTAGTGAAATTCACATTTATAATTCTAAATTGAAACATCAAAATGTCATACACAATTTAACACATATCATAGGCATCAAAATAAATTTTAATTATTTTTATGCCTCGGTTTTAGGTCCCGAAACCACATTCCGACTAGGGTCAATTTTGGGTGTCACAACTCTCCCCACTTAAGAAATTTTCGTCCCCAAAATCTTACCGTAAATAGGTTTGGATATCGCTCTTTCATAGAGTTCTCGGTCTCCCAAGTAGCTTCTTCTATCCCGTGCTTGAGCCATAACACTTTCACTAGCGGAACCCGCTTGTTTCGCAAACTCTTTCACTTCTCGTGATAGGATACGAATCGGTTCTTCCTCATAACTCATATTAGCTTGAATTTCAATTTCGATGGACTAATCACGTGCGATGGATCGGATCTATAGTGTCGAAGCATCGAAACGTGAAAGACATCGTGAACCTTTTGAGTTCGGGGGCAAAATCAAGCGATATGCCACTTTGGACCGACTCGCTCGATATCTCATATGGTCCAATGAACCTCGGGCTCAACTTGCCCTTACGGTAGACTCGAGTATCTTTTTCCAAGGCGATACCTTGAGAAACACTTTATCACCCACCGATACTCGATATCCTTACGCTTCAGATCCGCGTCGACGACTTCGACGATCGGAGGCTATCTTGAGACTTTCACGGATTACTTTCACTTTCTGCTCAGCATCCCTAATCAAATCCACCCGAAAATCTTGCTTTCACCGAGCTCGGTCCAAAACAATGGCGTCGGCATTTACGACCGTACAAGGCCTCGTAGGTGCCATCTTAATACTTGATTGAAAGTTGTTGTTGTGGCGAATTCAATCAACGGCAAATACCGCTCCCATGAACCACTAAACTCGAGGACGCAACATCTTAACATATCCTCAAGTATCTGAATTATCCGCCGGATTGACCATCGGTTTGGGGTGAAAGCGGTCTGAAATGCAACTTGGTACCCAAAGCTTCTTGCAACTTTTTCCAAAATCGCGAGGTAAATCTCGGATCTCTATCCGACACGATAGAAATAGGCACCCGTGTAATCTCACAACTGAGAAGCGTACAATTCCGCTAATTTGTCCATTGAAAAATCCGTGCGACGGGGACAAAGTGGGTGACTTAGTCAATCAATCTACCACGACCCAAACCGCATCCTTCTTACTTGTCGACAATGGCGGTCCGGATACAAAGTCCATTGTGACTCGATCCCATTTCCACTCGGGTATCGTGATTGGTCAAGTAATCTCAAGGCACTGATGTTCCGCTTTCACTTGTTAACATATTAAACATCTCAAACAAAGTCGGAGATGTCTCGCTTCATACCATGCCACCAAAACCGACGTTTCAATTCATTGTACATCTTCGACTCCCGGGTGGATTGCCATTCGGCTACAATGGGCTTCATTCAGAATTATCGAAATGAGTTCAATTCTTTGGGACACACAGACGACTTTTGAACCTCAAACAATCGTCATCGTCGATTTGAAACTCCGAGTCCTTGTTCGAACACATGCAGCCGTTTTGCAACCAACTCGTCATCGACTTTCTCGAGCTTCTCGAATTTGGTGTGTCAATAATGGTTTGGCTTTCAATTCAGCCACTAACACACCGTCGGATCGGACGGACAAGTGCACATTCATCGCTCGTAAAGTGAATAACGATTTACGACTCAAGGCATCCGCAACCACATTCGCCTTTCCCGTGATAGTCAATGATCACTCATAATCCTTTAACACTCGAGCCAACGCCTTTGTCGCAGATTTAAGTCTCTTTGGGTCATCAAATATTTGAGACTTTTGTGATCCGAGTATACATGGCACCTTTCACCAAATAAGTAATGTCGCCAAATCTTTAAGGCGAATACGATGGCGGCCAATTCGAGATCATGAGTCGGATAATTTTTCTCATGTGGCTTTAATTGCCTCGACGCATAGGCCACAACTCGACCTTCTTGCATTAATACGCAACCTAACCCAAGTAGAGAGGCGTCGCTATAGATGACAAACTCTTTGCTTGGACTCGGGTTGCACTAGAATTGGGGCTTCATCAAATAAGTTTTCATTGATCGAAACTTTTTGGCATTTCTCCGTCTATTCGAACTTAACATCCTTTTGGAGTAGCCGTCATCGGCGTGGCTATCATTGAGAAGCCTTTACAAATCGTCGGTAATAACCTAAGCAAGCCCCAAAAGCTCCGAACCTCAAGAATATTTCTGAGGCTTCCAATTAAGTATGGCTGAAATTTTATTCGGTCGACTCGAATACCCGTGCAGATACCACATGACCCAAGAAGCTAACCTCTCTTAACCGAACTCACACTTGTTGAACTTAGCATATAGTTGCTTATCCCGTAAAATTTGCAAAGACTAACCGCAGGTGTTCAAAGATGTTCGGTCTCATTTCTTGAATAGACCAAGATGTCATCAATGAACACGACTACTTAATCGATCCAAATATGGTCTAAAGATCCGATTCATTAAATCCATAAATACCGCGGGGCATTAGTGAGCCCAAACGGCATCACTAGGAACTCATAGTGACCATATCTCGCTCAAGGCGCTCTTGGGTACGTCCAATCTCGGATTCGCAATTGATAATAGCCCGATCTCAAATCTATTTTCGAGAACACCGAGGCTCCCTTCAGTTGATCGAACAAGTCATCAATACGTGGCAATGGATATTTGTTCTTTATCGTCGCTTTGTTAAGTCGACGATAGTCGATGCACGTACCGCATGGTTCCATCCTTCTTCTTCACGAACAATCTTGGCGCACCCAAGGCGAAAAACTCGGAGAGCAAAACCTCTATCCACCAATTCTTGTAATCGAGCTTTCAACTCCTTTAATTCCGTTGGTGCCATACGATACGGAGCTATCGAAATTGAGTGGTACCGGTACCAATTCGATGCCAAATTCTATTTCCGAATAGGTGGTAAACCCGCAATTCTTCGGGAAAACATCCGGGTATTCACAAACCACGGGCACAGATTCAGGTTTCTTTTCTGATTCCTTGCCATCGAGCACATACGCAAGGTACGCTTCGCACCCTTTTCTTACATATTTCTGGGCCAACATCGTTGATATTACAGCTGGCAACCCCTTTAAGTCCGTAGACTCAACCCGAATTATTTCATTATTCGCGTACCTCAAATCGATAGTCTTGCTCTTGCAATTTACAACCGCATCGTGCATGGTCAACCAATCCAAACCAAGAATACCGTCGAACTCATCGAACGGTAAAAGCATCAAGTCCGCCGGAAAACAAGAACCTCGGAACACTAGGGGACTTTTCTTGCACACTTTGTTGACAAGCACGTAATGACCCAAGGGTTTGACACCGAATTACAAACTCAGAGACTCAATAGGCAAAGTCTTCTTTGGATGCTAAGGTTTCACATATATATGAATGAGTAGAACCGGGGTCAATCAAAGCAATCACATTTGTATTGAAAAGAGTGCAAGTACCGTAATGACATCCGGAGAGGCAAGATCCTCACGCAAGCATATGGCATAAGTCCTTGCAGAGCACGAGCCTCGATCGATGGTAGCATCTCTAGATCCTCTCGACCGCCATCGACATTGCCCATATTTCTAGGTGGCCTACCTCGGCGATGGTAGCACCGGGTTTCCACTCGACTCACATTCTGCTCAAGCATCCTCGGGCAATCCTTCATAAAGTGGTCGGCCGATCCACACTTATAGCGAGGAGCGATCACGAAACCAACAGCTCCCGAATGCCATTTGCCACAATGTGGACACTCGCCCTCTCTCGCGATCATTTCCACCACGGCAATCAAGTGACTCGTGTGGTCACAGGGGTCGATCGCGTCCTCGTCTAGAAAAGCCCAAACGCTCTAGACCGGCTCGCATCATCTCGAAATCTCTTCGATGCTTGTTGAAGAGACTTTCACGAGGACCTCTTCGAATTCTCCAGTTCCCACATCAGCTTTTTGTTTCTCCTTTCTAAGCTCTTGACTTTACAAGCTCGCTCAACAAGTACTACGAACTCTCGTATCTCGAGAATGCCAACAAACATCCTTATATCATCATTCAGCCCATCCTCGGCGTTTACATAATAGCTTCGGACGAAATGCATTCTCGCGTCGGCTAAGCCTCACAAACTTTCGTTCGTAGTCGGTAACGGACATAGAACCTTGCTTAAGATCAAGAAATTCCTCCGCTTTTGGTCGATGAATCTCGATGATATACTTTTTTGAACTCGGTTTGAAAGAATTCCCAAGTCACTTGCTCTCTAGGCACCACAAGTCGAGTACTCCACCAATAGTAGGCGGACTCGCGTAGCAAGGAGATGGTACACTTTAAGCACTCATCGTGTACAGGATAGCTCATCAAGCACCGGATAGTGTTATCTAACCAAAATTCAGCTCGCTTCGGCATCATCATCATCCGTAGCCTTAAATTCAGTGGCCCCATGTTTTCAATCCTATCGACGGGGCTTACTTGACCTTATTTGGTCAGTCACGGAGGTATTGTAGGTGCGGGGTTGCATTTGTCGGGAATGGAGGTTGTGGAACAGTAGTGTTA
Organism: Gossypium arboreum; assembly: GCF_025698485.1. Taxonomy (NCBI): domain Eukaryota; kingdom Viridiplantae; phylum Streptophyta; class Magnoliopsida; order Malvales; family Malvaceae; genus Gossypium; species Gossypium arboreum. Next base: position 74,858,068 of record NC_069079.1, on the reverse strand, counting down.
GTTCAATTTATTGATTAAACCATTCGCTCATCACACTATAAAAGGCTTGCCTAGCCTCGTCATTCGGATTGCTGGCCATAGGTTGAGAGTCCGCCGACGCTGTCCCTTGCGCGGAGCAGCGCCACACTCTCCACATCATCAGCTATCGCTTCGGTTGGGATCGGGATCCATTGCTATAAACAAACACAAAGTCAAATTGTCGAAATCACCACACTATCGATTCATCATTTAATGGCATGTATAGCTAGACCCCAAACACATCACGGTAGTCCTAGAATCGACTAAACCGTGGCTCGATACCAATAAAATTGTAACACCCGAACCTGAGACCATCGCCGTTATCGGACACGAGGGTTAACAAGCCAAGTTCACTTGTTTTGCCCATCCATTTGACATTTCCAGTCAGTGGAAAACTGCATCACTGTCGCCTTAAAAATCATATCTCGAGTTTCAAAACTCGGAAACTGGTTTCGTAAGTTTTCCCTGAATTTAGACTCATATATCCATCCATGGATTTATTTCTAGAATTTTTTGTCGGACAAATTGGTATATTTTATTAGTTAAAGTCACCCATGTTACAGGGATCGACTGCTCTGACCTTCACGCGGTATAACTTGAATATCTCTCTGTACAGGGCTTTAATGCTGGTTCCGTTTGTTTCTAATGAAACTAGACTCAAAATGGAATCTGTACATATAAGGTATGTCTCCTAATTATTTTTGGATAATTTATAGTAAATTTTTAAAGTTGCGACAGGGAACCCAGAAACCGTTCTGGCCCTGTCTCACCATAGCTTTAATATCTCTTAACATGTAACTCCTATGACCATTTCGTTTCTTCCATATGAAAATAGACTCATCGAGGTTCATTTACATAGCTTATTCACTATTTAATTCCATTCCTACGAATTTTGGTGATTTTTCACATTCACGTCACTGCAGCTGGCAGCATCTGTTTTAAGGTAGGTCTTACCTATTTGGTAGTCCCCATGAACCAACTAGTCTTGCCATACATAGGTTCATATATGATCATTTTAACCATGCCAATGGCTGATCATGTGACCAACATTCCCATTTCCAATCCATAGCCACATCATGACACCAAATATATACATACAAACCACAAATAGTCTAAGTTCATGCTTCCTTTTTGAGCCATTTTCGCATGGCCGTACATATATACATCACAACATATTTAACCAACAAGGGTAGTCCTATACATGCCATCTCAAGTTCAACCAAAATTTATACCAAAATGGAGGCTTGATAGTGTGGATGACTTCGACTTCAACGATCCCAAATCCGATTGCTTGAGCGAAATCTAGAAAACCGAGAGCCAAAGCAACGGGTAAGCATTTTATGCTTAGTAAGTCTCAAGGAATATAATCAACTCTAATTACAGCAATACATTCACATAGCCAAATGCATCATTTCATTAATACACATTCTTACTTCACACTTCATCATTATATAATTTCACAAAGTATCAATCAATTCAATAACTGAAATTCATTAGTCGATTGAGCGAATGTTGCTCAAACATGTCGACTTTCTAATGCACATATAAACGTACCTCATTCTTTGGGCTTTTCGAGTGTACTCATTGAATTTATTACAGCAACCAACACTCACCTCCAGCCCAAGATTCTTGAATATAACCGGATATAACCATGTGCACAAATGCCTTGGTCTTAGCCCGGATAGAATGTCTCAGACGAATGCCTTGGTCTTAGCCCGAATGTAGCCACTAGCACAATTGCCTTGGTCTTAACCGGATATAATTTCCAGCATAATTGTCTTCGGGATTTAGCCCGGATATCATTCAATTTCCCATGAACACATACATCAATTATCATTGGACATACATAATTCATTTTCGTTACTAAGGCTCAAACGTAATTATAGTCTCAAGCATATTCGCCTTCGGGACTTAGCCCGGGTAGAATTCAAATACTCATGCACACATAATCAATAATCAATACACATCCATACTTTATTTCACATAATTCAAGTAGGGTCACTTCTTGAGGACTTACCTCAGATGTTGTCGAACGGCTTTTTCGGCTATTCGATCACTTTCTCCTTCCCCTTGTCCAATTGTGGCCCTCTAAGCTCTTGAGCTAATTCAAACAAATTAAATTTATTAAAACCTCATTGTGCTAGCTTATGGCCGAATATGACAAGGAGTTTAAATGGTCATATGGCCACCCTTTAGCTTGAATACACAATGGTCATGCACATTTTATACTACATCAAGCAATTCAATACAATTTATTCGAGCATCAAGGAAATGCTAAGGCCTTCAATAGGCTACCCAAGGCCGAATATTCATGTACATGTTGAGGTCAATTTTGCATAATACCTCACAAAACAGCATGCAATTTACTAATTAATGCTTTGCACATTGTGGCCCAAAACTTATAATATAGCATCAAGCACTTATATGTGTGCTAGGCCGAATTGTGCTTGCAATTTCACAAGCATTCTTCCATATCTTCTTCTTTAAACCAATATATTCACCACTTAGCTCATAACCAAAACATCATGTGCAAACATATATATACATATATGAGCATGGCCGAATTTCAAGGTGTCCATAGCCATCCAAAACACAAATTTTAACTAACATGCAAGAAGCATGAACCATGCTCATGAATGCATCATGGCCGAATATGACAATCATGCCCCTTTTCAACTTCAATCATGGTTAAACAAAAAAGAAAACTCAAAATCTTACTCAAGAGTAGACAATCCATCATTGCATGCATCATCATCAAGCTTCACACTTAGCATGCAATGGCTTTATCACCATAACAACTTTGGCCAAATGCCATTTCCATGGCATGACAAAGATTTGAGCCATGGCTAACATGCACATCAAATTAGCAACCAAAACATGCATGAAACTCCCAACACAACCTCATACATACCTTACTCTTGTTGCAAGTTTAGCCAAATTTCCTTCTAGATCTCTTCTAAACAAAGAAAATGAAGCAAAAATCCTTCCTTCTTCCTTAGTATTTTCGGCCAAAGAAGAGAAAAATAGGTGAACAAAATTTTTTTTCTTTGCTTCTCTTTCACTCACGGCAAAAGGGGGGGAAGGATGAGCAAATTTTTGATTTTTTTGTTTCTCTTCCTACATGCTTAATTTTTTTATCATTTATCACATCATGCATTAACAAAACATGTCATAACATGTTTTCCTTGCCCATATTCCCTTGTCATGGCCGGCCACTATACCATCTTTGGGGAAATTTGACATGCAAATCCCTTATTTTTGCATGCATGCTCAACTAGTCATCACACATTTCCCATCATACTTTCAAAGTTTACTACTAGGTCCTTTCTAGTGAAATTCACATTTATAATTCTAAATTGAAACATCAAAATGTCATACACAATTTAACACATATCATAGGCATCAAAATAAATTTTTAATTATTTTTATGCCTCGGTTTTGTGGTCCCGAAACCACATTCCGACTAGGGTCAATTTTGGGCTGTCACAAATGGAGTAAGCAATTTATGCTTAGTAAGTTTGAGCAAGGGATTCCAGCACAACATAAGCATAGCAATCATATAGCTAACGGATAATTTTGTATGCACAAATTCTCAATGTCATACTTATTTCACATTCCAACCCCTATATTCATACATAAGGGATCATCTTAGCCAAATACCTAAGCTCATTACTCGATCGAGCGAATATCATTCGAAGGGAATCAACTAATTTCAAGCACATACGAACATACCTCATTGCTGGAATTTTTCAAGCGTATTAACTGAAATTTTTACAGCAAGAACGCTCGTTCTCGAATCACGTACCTTCAAAATTTAACCGGATATAACGACTAGCTCAAATGCCTTCGGGACAAACCTCGGTTATAGTAACTCGCACGAATGCCTTCGGGACTTAACCCGGGTTTAGTAACTCGCACAAATGCCTTCGGGCTTAACCCGGATTTATTAACTCGCACAAATGCCTTCGGGCTTAACCCGGATTTATTAACTCGCACGAACGCCTTCGGATCTTAGTCCGAATATGGTCACTTAACACAAAGCCTTCGGGACTTAGCCCGGACATCATTCAAATAGCCAAGCACAATTATCAATAAATCATGACACATTCGTATTTCATTCTCATTAGCAAAATTCAAACACAAGTCACTTATCACATTTGCAATTTCGGCTCAATAGCCACACACAAAGAGCATGATCTAATCAAATCATAATCTAAGTTCCATTACTCTAGAACTTACCTCGGACGTGGTTGAACGATTTCGACGGCTATTCGATGACTTTTTCCTTCCCCTTATCGGATTTAGCTCCCCTTTGCTCTTGAGCTTAATTTAACAAATAAATTGGTTTTATCATTTGAGCATCGAAGAGGAATTCAAGGTACTTAGCCCACATATTTTCATTAGACATTAAAGTCACATATGTACGAAATCATGAATCAACTCAACACATTAGTTAGTACTCTCCTTAGCCGGATTTTCTAAGCCAAGAATAGGCATCAATATGCTTGCCTCTAACAGAATGCATGCACACCATTTCCCTCATGTGGCCGAATATGCATGTCCATGTTGAGGCCAATTATACACTTAATACCACACAAAAAAACAGCATACATTTTACTAACTAACGATTCCATATTGTAACTCAATACACATCTATCATTTCCTTCATAACCAAACATCATCACAAGCAAATATACACCTTGAAATAGTATACATGTCATACCAATACATCATGTGCAAACATATATTCATGTAGGTGCAAGGGCGAATCTCAAGTTGCTTATATCTAAATATAAACACATATCCAAAGCTCAAATCTTACTTACCATGCAACATGCATGAATCGTACTTATGGATATACCATGGCGAATACACCACCACACCATACCGCTTTCAATTTGGTCATGGTTAAACAAAGAACTTAGTATCTCATTCAAAATGCTAAAAGAAAATCTAAGAGTCCTCAATCCCCCATCACATGTATCATTATCAAGCTTGATATTTAGCATGCAATGGCATTAACACCACATCCACTTTGGCCGAATATTATTCCATGACATAGCAAAGATTTGAACCATGGGCTAATAAAAACATCAAGCTAGCAACTAAAAACATGCATGAATCCCATGGCACAACCTCAAACATACCTTAATCTTGACACAAGTATGGCCAAACTTCCTCCTAATCCCCCTCCAAACAAAGCATGAAGCAAGAACCCTTCTTCTTCCTTAGAATTTCAGCTCAAAGAAAATGAAAAAAAGATGAACAACAATTTTTTTCTTCTCTTTTCCTCTACTCACGGCAATGGGGAGGGGGAGAGCCTTCACACACAATTTTTTTTATTTTTTTATTACCCATGCATCTTATTTTATTTCTCCTTACATAATGCACTTACAAAACATGTTTCATGACATGTCTTGCCCATATTTCCTTGTCATGGCCGGCCACTAGCTATTAGGGGGGGAAATTTGACATGCAAGTCCATTGTTTTGCATGCATGCTTTAAATTAGTCATCACACATTTCCCCATCATACTTTCAAAGTTTTCTACTAGGTCCTTTCTAGTGAAATTCACATTTATAACTCTAAATTAAAACATCAAAATGTCACACATGAGTTAACACATATTATAGGCAATAAAATAAATATTAAATTATTTTTATGCCTCGGTTTTGTGGTCCCGAAACCACATTCCGACTAGGGTTGTTTTAAGTCACACAACTCTCCCCATTTAAGAAATTTTCGTCCCGAAAATCTTACCGATAAATAGATTTGGGTATCGCTCTTTCATAGAGTTCTCGGGTTCCCAAGTAGCTTCTTCTATTCCGTGTTTGAGCCATAACACTTTCACTAGCGGAACCCTTTTGTTTCGCAACTCTTTTACTTCACGAGCTAGGATACTGAATCGGTTCTTCTTCATAACTCATATCGGCTTGAATTTCAACCTCGATGGACTAATTACGTGCGACGGATCGATCTATAGTGTTGAAGCATTGAAACGTGGAAGACGTTGTGAATCTTTTCGAGTTCGGGGGCAAAATCAAACGATACATAATCGGGCCAACTCGTTCGAGATTTCAGACGGCCCAATGAATCTCGGCTCAACTTGCCCTTACGGCAGAATCTGAGTATCTTTTTCCAAGGCGAAACTTTAAGAAACACTTTATCTCCCACCTGATACTCAATGTCCTTTCGTTTCAAATCCGCGTACGATTTTTGATGATCTGTGGCCGCCTTCAGACTTTCACGGATTACCTTTACCTTCTGTTCAGCATCTTTAATCAAATCCACTCGAAAATTTTGTTTTCACCGAGCTCATCCAAAACAATGGTGTACGGCATTTACGCCGTACAAAGCCTCGTAAGGCGCCATCTTAATACTTGATTGAAAACTATTGTTGTGGCGAATTCAATCAAAGGTAAATGCCGTTCCCATGAACCACCGAACTCGAGAATGCAACATCTCAACATATCCTCAAGTATCCGAATTATCCGCCGGATTGACCATCGGTTTGAGGGTGAAAGGCGGTCTTGAAATGCAACTTGGTACCCAAAGCTTCTTGCAATTTCTTCCAAAACCGCGAGGTGAACCTCGGATCTCTATCCGACACAATGTAAATCGGTACCCGTGTAATCTCACAACTGAGAAACGTACAATTCAGCTAGTTTATCCAATGAAAATCCGTGCATACGACAGGATAAATTGAGCCGACTTAGTCGGTCTATCAACAACAACCCAAATCGCATCCTTCTTACTTGTCGACAATGGCGGTCCGGACACAAAGTCCATTGTGACTCGATCCCATTTCCATTCGGGTATCGTGATCGATCAAGTAATCCTCAAGGCACTTGATGTTCCGCTTTCACTTGTTGACATATTAAACATCTCAAACAAAGTCGGAGATGTCTCGTTTCATACCATGCCACCAAAATCGACGTTTCAAATCGTTGTACATTTTCGTACTTCTCGGTGGATTGCCATTCGCTACAATGGCCTTCGTTCGAATTATCGAAATAAGTTCAATTTCTTGGAATACACAAACGATTTCAACCTCAAACAATCGTCATCATCAACTTGAAACTCGATTCCACCTTGAACACATTCACCCGTCTTGCAACCAACTTATCGTCGACTTTCTCGAGCTTCACGAATTTGACGAATCAATGATGGTTTGGCCTTTAATTCGCTACTAACACATTGTCGGGTAGAATAGACAAGTGTACATTCATCGCTCAGAAAAAAAGCAGTGATTTCCGCTTAAGGCGTCCGCAACCACATTAGCCTTTCCGGGTGATAATCAATGACAAGCTCATAATTTTTTAACAACTCGAGCCAACGTCTTTGTCGCAGATTTAAGTCTCTTTGAGTCATCAAATATTTGAGACTTTTGTGATCCGAATACACATGGCACTTCTTACCAAATAAGTAATGTCGCCATATCTTTAAGGCGAATACGATGGCAGCCAACTCGAGATCATGGGTCGGATAATTTTTCTCATGTGGCTTTAATTGTCTCGACGCATAGGCCACAACTCGACCTTCTTGCATCAATACGCAACCTAACCCAAGTAGGGAGGCGTCACTATAGATGACAAACTCTTTTCCAGATTCGGGCTGCACTAATACTGGAGCTTCCGCCAAATGAGTTTTCAATTGATCGAAACTTTTCTGACACTTTTCCGTCCATTCAAACTTGACATCTTTCTGAAGCAGTTTCGTCATGGGTGTGGCTATCATCGAGAATCCTTTTACAAACCGTCGGTAGTAACCGGCAAGTCCCAAAAAGCTCGAACCTCAAGAATATTTCTGGAGGCTTCCAGCTAAGTATGGCTGAAATTTTACTCGGTCGACTCGAATACCCGTCGAGATACCACATGATCCAAGAAGCTAACCTCTCTTAACCGTAACTCACACTTGTGAACTTAGCATATAACCGCTTATCCCGTAATATTTGTAACACTAATCTCGGTGCTCGCATGTTCGGTCTCATCTCTTGAATAGACCAAGATGTCGTCAATGAACACAACTACGAACCGATCCAAGTACGGTCCAAGATTCGATTCATCAAATCCATAAATACCGTAGGGTATTAGTGAGCCCAAACGGCATCACTAAGAACTCGTAGTGACCATATCTCATTCGAAGGCGGTTTTGGGTATATCCGAATCTCGGATTCAAGAATCGATAATAGCCCGATCTCAAATCTATTTTGAGAACACCGAGGCTCCTTCAGTTGATCGAACAAATCATCGATACGCTGATACGGATATTTGTTCTTTATTGTCACTTTATTGTCGACGATAGTCGATGCACAACCTCATGGTTCCATCCTTCTTTTCACAAACAACATTGGTGCACCCCAAGGTGAAAAACTCGGGCGAGCAAAACCTCTATCCACCAACTCTTGTAACTGAGCTTTCAACTCCTTTAATTCCGTTGGTGCCATACGATACGGAGCTATCGAAATCGGTGTGGTCCCAGGTATAAGCTCAATACCAAACTCTACCTCCCGAACAGGTGGCAAACCCGGTAATTCTTCGGGAAAAACAACCGGGTATTCACAAACCACCGGCACAGATTCGGGTTTTATTTCTAACTCCTTATCATCAAGTACATACCCAAGGTATGCTTCGCACCCTTTTCTTACATCTTTCTAGGCCAACATTGATGATATTACAGTTGGCAACCCCTTCAAGTCCGTAGACTCAATTCGAATCATCTCTTTATTTGCGCACCTCAAATCAATAGTCTTGCTTTTGCAATTCACAATCGCATCATGCACGGTCAACCAATCTAAACCGAGTATAACATCAAATTCGTCAAACGGCAATAGCATCAAGTCCGCGGAAACAGGAATCTCAATTACTAGGGACATTTCTTACACACTTTGTCGACCAAAGACGTAACGACCCAAGGGATTTGACACCGAATTACGAACTCGATGAGACTCAATAGGTAAAGTCTTCTTTGGATGCTAAGGTTTCGCATATATAAGAGTGAGTAGAACCAGGGTCAATTAAAGCAATCACATTAGTATCAAAGAGAGTGAAAGTACCGATAATAACATCTGGCGAGAAAGCATCCTCACGTGCGTGTATGGCATAAGCCCTAGCAGGAGCGCGAGCCTCGGATCTGATCGTAGTATCTCTAGATCCTCTCTGACCACCACTAGCATTGCCCGTATTTCCAGATGGTCTACCTCGAGCAGTGGTAGCACCCGGTTTCCTACTCTGATTTGTATTTTGTTCAGGCAACCTCGGGCAATCTTTAATAAAGTGGTCGACCGATCAGCACTTGTAACAGGAGCAGTCACAGAACCTACAGCTTCCAGAATGCCATTTGCCACAATGCTAACACTCCGTTCTGTCTCGACGTTCATTCCCAACACTAGCGACCGAAGTGCCTCGTGTACCCACAGGGGGTCGATCACGATCTCGTCTAAAAAGGCCCGGACTGCCTCTAGACCGGCCCACATCATCTCTAAATTTCTTCGATGCATGTTAAAGAGACTTTCTCGAGGATCTTTTATGAAACTCTCCAATTCCCACATCAACTTTTTGTTTTTCTTTTCTAAGCACTTTGGCTTTACAAGCTCGCTCGACAAGTACTACGAACTCTCGTATTTCAAGAATGCCAACGAACATTTTTATGTCTTCAATAAGCCCATCCTCGAAGCGTTTACACATGACAGCCTCGGACGAAACACATTCCCGAGCGTATCTACTAAGTCTAACAAATTTTCGCTCATAATTAGTAACTGACATAGAACCTTGCTTAAGCTCAAGAAATTCCTTCCGTTTTTGATCAACAAATCTCTGACTGATATACTTTTTCCGAAACTCAGCTTGGAAAAATTCCCAAGTTACTTGCTCTCGGGGCACGACAGAAGTCAGAGTGCTCCACCAATAGTAGGCAGAATCACGTAGCAAGGAGATAGCACACTTTAGGCATTCATCGGGTGTACAAGATAGCTCATCGAGTACCCGGATAGTGTTGTCCAACCAAAATTCAGCTTGCTCGGCATCGTCGTTATCCGTAGCTTTGAATTCAGAGCCCGTGTTTTCGATTCATCAACTGGGGCTTATTCGACCTTATTTGGTCGATTCATCGAGGCATTGTAGGTCTGGGGTCTGTGTTTGTTGGGAATGGAGGTTGTGGAACAGTAGATTATTCGAATGTATTGGTTGAACCAATCATTCATCACGCTATAAAAGGCTTGCCTAGCCTCATCATTCGGATTGTTAGCAACAGGTTGAGAGTCCGCCAAGACCTTGTCCCTTGTGCGGAGCAGCGCCACACTCTCCACATCATCAGCTATCGCTCGGTTGGGATCGGGATCCATTACTATAAATAAACACAAATTCAAACGTCAGAAATCACCACACTATCAAATAATCACATAAAATGGCATGTATAGCTAGACCCAAACGCATTACGGTAGTTCTAGAATCGACTAAACCGTAGCTCTGATACTAATAAAATTGTAACACTCCGTACCCGAGTCCGTTACCGGAATCTGACACAAGGTGCACACAGACTTAACTATTTTCACAGTCCATTTAGAAATTTCCAGACTAGCTGGTCACTGCGTCACTGTCTCCTTAAAAATCATATCTTGAGTTTCAAAGCTCGAAAATTTGTTTCGTAATTTTTCCCTAAAACTAGACTCATATGTACATCTACATATTTTTTTCTAGAATTTTTGGTCAAGCCAATTAGTACAGTTTATTAGTTAAAGTCTCCCCTATCCCAGGGTTCGACTACACTGACCTTCGTGCGTTACGAATTGAATATCTCCTTGTACATGGATTTAACACTGATTCCGTTTCTTTCTATAGAAACTAGTCTCAGATAGGAATCTATACATATATGGCATGACTCCTAATTATCTCTGGTTAATTTACAATGAATTTCCAAAGTCGGAATAGGGGATCCAGAAACCGTTCTGGCCCTGTTTCACGAGAACTTTAATATCTCTTAACATATAACTCATATGACCGTTTCGTTTCTTCCACATGAAAGTAGATTCATCAAAGTTAATTTAAATAATTTATTCACTATTTAATACCATTCATACTATTTTTAGTGATTTTTCACATCCACATCACTGCTGCTGTCAGCATCTGCCTTTAAGGTAGGCTTTACCTATTTCATGATTTCCATGATTCAATTGGCCCCTTTTGCATACATAGCACAAAGTGTGATCATGATTAACCATCCCAATGGCTAATCGTTTCAAAACAATTCCATACCTCATAATGATCAACAAACAAACGATTATGGTACTAGGCTAAAACGATATAAGCCATTTTCGCATGGCCATCCAAGTTTACACAAAACCGAAAGGTACATGACCTTCAACAAAAGGGTAGTCCTATACATGCCATTTCCAAGTTCAACCAAAATTGTACCAAAATGGGGGCTTTGATATTGTGGATGACTTCGACTTCGATGATCCCGAATCCGATAGCTAACAAGCAAAATCTATAAAACAGAGAAACAGAGAAACGGAGTAAGCAATTTATGCTTAGTAAGTTTGAGCAAGGGATTCCAAAGACAACATAAGCATAGCAATCATATAGCTAACGGATAATTTCAGTATGCACAAATTCTCAATGTCATACTTATTTCACATTCCAACCCCTATATTCATACATAAGGGATCATCTTAGCCAAATACCGAAGCTCATTACTCGATCGAGCGAATATCATTCAAGGAATCAACTAATTTCAAGCACATACGAACATACCTCATTGCTGGAATTTTTCAAGCGTATTAACTGAAATTTTTACAGCAAGAACGCCGTTCTCGAATCACGTACCTTGAATTTAACCGGATATAACGACTAGCTCAAATGCCTTCGGGACAAACCCCGGCTATAGTAACTCGCACGAATGCCTTCAGGACTTAACACGGGTTTAGTAACTCGCATAAATGCCTTCGACCTTAACCGGATTTATTAACTCGCACAAATGCCTTCTGCTTAACCTGCATTTATTAACTCGCATTTAACGCCTTCGGATCTTAGTCCGGATATGGTCAGTTAACACAAAGCCTTCGGGACTTAGCCCGGACATCATTCAAATAGTATACATGTCATACCAATACATCATGTGCAAACATATATTCATGTAGGTGCAAGGGCCGAATCTCAAGTTGCTTATATCCAAATATAAACACATATCCAAAGCTCAAATCTTACTTACCATGCAACATGCATGAATCGTACTTATGGATATACCATGGCCGAATACACCACCACACCATACCGTTTCAATTTGGTCATGGTTAAACAAAGAACTTAGTATCTCATTCAAAAATGCTAAAAGAAAATCTAAGAGTCCTCAATCCCCCATCACATGTATCATTATCAAGCTTGATATTTAGCATGCAATGGCATTAACACCACATCCACTTTGGCGAATATCATTCCATGACATGGCAAAGATTTGAACCATGGGCTAATAAAACATCAAGCTAGCAACTAAAAACATGCATGAATCCCATGGCACAACCTCAAACATACCTTAATCTTGACACAAGTATGGCCAAACTTCCTCCTAATCCCCTCCAAACCAAGCATGAAGCAAGAACCCTTCCTTCTTCCTTAGAATTTCAGCTCAAAGAAAATGAAAAAAGATGAACAACAATTTTTTCTTCTCTTTTCCTCTACTCACGGCAATGGGGAGGAGAGCCTTCACACACAATTTTTTTATTTTTTATTACCCATGCATCTTATTTTATTTCTCCTTACATAATGCACTTACAAAACATGTTTCATGACATGTCTTGCCCATATTTCCTTGTCATGGTCGGCCACTAGCTATTAGGGGGGGGGAATTTGACATGCAAGTCCATTGTTTTGCATGGATGCTTTAAATTAGTCATCACACATTTCCCCATCATACTTTCAAAGTTTTCTACTAGGTCCTTTCTAGTGAAATTCATATTTATAACTCTAAATTAAAACATCAAAAATGTCACACATGAGTTAACACATATTATAGGTAATAAAATAAATATTAAATTATTTTTATGCCTCGGTTTTGTGGTCCCGAAACCACATTCCGACTAGGGTCCTTTTAAGGCTGTCACAAAACATACCTAATACCAACTCAATATTTATCTTCAGTAAATGTACCTATTTTTCCAACCACATAAGCATAATATATGCATATACATTTCGATTACAAACCGAATCATAATGACAAGCATCATTCGATTACTCATACATACACATGTACATATATATACAATCAACATCTTGATCTTCTGTCAAGCCAAATTACTAGACTTTTACAAGACATAACATATCATAATAAACCCTTACCATATTCGAACTTAAATATATATATCATCTAATGCTCATTCACATATTAACACCTATATCAAACATAACAACCAATTTCATATATATATATATATACTTTATCTATACCCAACCAAAGTCGAATCATCTAACCATACTTATGAAAATTTATATACACCATGACCAACTCATCAACCACAATCAAGTTCACCAACCATTATCAAGCCATTTGCAAAACGTATAACACCAATCACATATACCATTCATTCATAGCATATAACATTATAACCAAAATGGATTAAACCATAACCAAACATAACCAAATTCAAACTTAGAAGTTAAGCCATATTCGTATGGCTTAAATTATACATATCCAAGATCGGAAAAAACACATATTTGCCTACACATACCATAAGTTTGAAATAAGACTTTTAAAAGTACTAAAGGTTGATGATAGTGTTGATGACTTCACTGACAATCCCCGAGCTCCTAACTTACTTCAAAATCTATAAAACAGAGTAACAAAAACACACAGAGTAAGCTAACTTAGCTTAGTAAGCCTTAAGCAAATTAAACAATAAATGCATAATAACATTTAATTTCAAGCTTTTAATTCCATAAATATATATAACATATACTTTCATAAGACAATCTCTCTTTGGTTGAATATACATGTATACATCATCAATATATTCTCAAAATTTCGAAACCATATTGTCTTATATAATCGAATATACATATATATTTATAGACATATAGTCATCACTCAAAGCTTAACATTACATCATATACAACTATAAGGCCAAATATATCTCTCATATTAACACATATACTACAACATCTTCATGAATCCTTTTTCATCACATATCAAGAGATCCTTTCACCCTATTTTTAAATAGGTAACCAACTATCACATACCTGATCGTTTTAGCTCATTTAATGTATTCAATTACCACATCAGCATAAAGTCTTTTAAGCATAGACTTATAATAGTTCACTGACGTAAAGCCTGCTAGGCCTAAGCCTGTGTCTCACACCGGCACAAGGCCTATTAGACTTAAAGTGTAATTTTTATACACCAACAATAAGCCTGCTAGGCATAAAGCCTGATTAAATTCACCAGCACAAGGCTTGCTAGGCTCAAAGCCCGAATATCACTATTATAAAGCTGTCTCATAACAATTCATATATCAAAAATTCCAGATATTCCATATAGTTCATATGGACTTTCAAATGTTATAACTCAGTCGAATTAAACTCAAATACATTATTTCCATGCTTAATCATATTCTTCTAACTTTACTATAAATCTACGAATTCCAAATTAGCATGTTAAATTAAGTTACATTCAAAATTAACAATGTTTAATTGCTTAAAGACTTACCTCGAATATCAACGAACGATGTAAATTGACTATTTGACTATTTTTGTTTTTCCCCAATCCATGTCTGATTTCTTTTGTTCTTGATCTATACAATTTCAAATTAATATCATTCAAACACAATTTCATTCAATTTAATCCAACAACACATAAATGGGCAAATTACCATTTTACCCCTGATATTTTATACTTTTACAAATTAGTCCTAATTGCATAAAACACAAAATACACCAAATCTCCATGTAACATACTTAGGCCGAATGCTCCTCTAATACATACAAATAGACACATTTCATTTATTTTTTATTTTAGTCCTTCAATTACTCAAATTCATCAAAAATTCCAATACAAAACATATTAATCCAAAACATATATTTCATAATTTATCATCAAACATCACAAAACACAAATATTCATCAATGGCATAACTCAAAATATTCATCAAAATCAGAAATTCTAGCATGGGTCGGATAGTATTCGAAGCAATGATCTCAAAAATGTAAAAATTATCACAAACCAAGCAAAGTCCATACATTAATTTGAACTTTAAGTTGCCAAATTTAAAACACAACCAAAACTTTCTTTTTTTTTTCTTTTAGTTTCGGCCGAATATGATGAACATGCATATATTTTAATGCTTTGTTTTATTTATTATATGTTATTATACATTTTACCTAATTAACCTTTATAATAAAATATGAAACAATTATAAATCATGGTCATTACCTTCCATGAATAATCCTTATGGTCAATTTGCAACATAAAACCTCCATATTAAAAGAACAACAACTATTCGACCCTTTCACAATTAACCACCAAATTTTTATTTTACGCGATTAAGTCCTTTTATTAAATCGGGCACCTAAACGACAAAATGAAATCACGAAAATTTCACACATACTAATTCACATATAATAAAAATGAAAAATAATATTTAAATATTTTTTTGACTTGAATTCGTGGTCCCAAAACCACCATTCTGACTAGGGTCTAAATTAGGCTATTACATTTCTCGGATTTTTCTGTGGTCTTCCTCTAGAAGTAGCATTGCCTGATCTTGCACTCTGAAAATTTTCCTTTTCTATCATCTCAGGACATTCCTTGATAAAATGATCATGTGAATCACACTTCAAACATGCCTGGCTATTCATCTAGCATTCACTAGTGTGATGTCTGCCACAATATTGGCACTCAGGTCTTTTAGGTCGAGTGTTACCCACAGTCACTATCGAAATAGTGTGAGCCTTGTGACCCGAATACTGTTTCCTATGGTTCCTAGTTGAAAACCCAGCTGAAACGCTCAATCAAGTATTAAACCCTTTCAATTTCTTAGCTGAAGAGTGAAATGATTTACCCATATGTCTGTTCTTCGAATCTCGAAACTCTAATTCTGCTTTTCTCTTCTCTTTAGCCAATTCCTCGACTTTACAAGCTCTCTCCACCCACCAACAACCAGATGTCTTCTTTTAATCCATATTCAAATCTTTTGCACATGATGGCCTAAGTCGATACACATTCTCGAGCGTATTTGCTCAGTCATACAAATTCACGCTCATATTCTATTACTGACATTCGACCCTACTTTAAATCGAGGAATTCCTTCCTTTCTGATTAATAAATCTTTGGCTAATGTACTTCTTATGGAAATCTTCCTAGAAGAACTCCCAATTAACTCTCTCCCTTAGTACCACCTACATAAGGGTGTTCCACCACTGGTAGGCCGAGTCTGCCAAGAGGGACGCAACACACTTCATGCATTCCTCGAGAGTGTATGATAACTCATCATCTTTACTATTCGGAAACTCTTCAGCTTCTTATTTTTGAATCTTATCCATTGAAGGTCTATTCAATCTCACAAAGTCCATACCTTGATATTCTACAGGGATGGGTTGAGGAATAGGTGGGGGTGGAGGGGGTTGAGCGTTCGGATTCGTTTGAAAGAACTCCGTATACCAAGTTTCCATCATATGGAAAATGCCTTTTTTGCCTCCTTCTCCTCGACTAACTGTAGGGGGTCTACTATCAGACAACACTGCCCATTCAGCGGTGCAGGCGTGTTAATTTTAACATATCCGCCACTACTCTGTCGAGATCCATTGACTATATTAAAACACATTTTAAAATTGTCAGGAATCGTAACACTACCATAATATATGTATGGCATGCATAGCTAGACTCATACACATGCTACGTTAGTCCAAGGATCGACTAAATCGTAGCTCTAATACCACTAAATGTAACACCCCTTACCCATATTTGACACTGGGATAGGGTTCGAGGCATTACCAGACGAAAACATAAGCATTTACGTGTAACCGGGCCATAAAATTTTATTCAATTTTAAAACTTTTCAATTTCATGCAAATCGTCCTTATAAGGGCCTACGAGGCCCAAAACATACATCAAAGGTGGATTGGGACTAAACCGAGGACTTTAGAAAACTTTAGGATAACTTAGAAAAATTTCTTACTTTGGGGAGTCACACACCTGTGTGGGTAGGCTGTGTGGTTACACACGCCCGTGTGGCTTGGGACACGTGTCCTCATCCTGCGTAACTCTCTGACTGTGATGTCATCATACAATTAGGGTCATACGGCCAAGTCACATGCCCGTGTGCTTAAGTCATGTGGTGAATTAAATTCTCAAAATTAAGTGCAGACTTCACATGGCCTGGGCACACGCCCACGTCCTAAGGCTGTGCCTGTCACACGGTTGGTGCACACGGCCGTGTCTCTGCCCGTGTGTTTACTAATGGGCATTCTGTTTGTAATAATTAGGGTGCAGGGGACACACGGTCTAACCACATGCCTATGGGGCAGACCGTGTGTCACACACGGCCAAGACACACGCCTATGTGTATACCTGTATGGACAAATTTTGGGCTATTTTTCAATCCATTTGTCACCCTTAAATGCTCACTTACTTATTCATCTAAGATGCCATGCAACCTAGAATATTTAGTCACTTGAAAACCCATAAACATGATTATTGTAACACCCCTTACCCGTATCCGAGACCGAGACCAGGTATGAGGGGTTACCAGGCATGTACTTGAACATTTTCGAGAAATACGGGTTATAAAATTTCGTTTCAATTTGAAACCAATCCAATAGCATCTTGGTGTCTCTATTATGACCCTACAAGGTTCAAACGTAAATTGAAATTGATCTAGGACTAAACCGAGGACCTAATAAAAATTTAAGAAAAATTCTAAGTTAATGTCTCACACGCTCGTGTGGAGACATTGCACATGCCCGTATGCTTTGGGACATGTCTGTGTCCCCTACCCGTGTGGAATTAATTGAGTTTATTTTTTACTTCAAACCTACAGGGGTTTTCACACGGCCAAGCACATGCCCGTGTCTCTGGCCTGTGTCCTTCACATGACCTTGACACGCCCGTGTGGTTGCCCGTGTCCAAAAACTCGAGCATTCTCTTTATGACGTCAGCATGCATTTAGGGGCACACGGCCAAGACACACGCCCGTGTGTTAGGCTGTGTCCTCCACATGGTACAGCCGTGTCTCTACTCATGTGTTTACTACCATGCATTATGACTTAAAATTTTAGGTGCAAGGGATACACGGTTATGCCACATGCCCATGGGGTGGTCCGTGTGTCACACACGGTCTAGACACACGCCCGTGTGTCTACCTGTGTGGACCATGTTAGGTTATTTTCCAAGCCTTCGGTCACCCTCTAACATATGTTCTCACTTATAGGTTTCCATAACATATAGTCAAGCCTAATTATACTCTCAAGTGACCTTGATAAACCTCATTGCATGCAAACCTCATTTCATCGGTCTTACACATGTTAGGACTATTTCTCTTGTATCAAAAATGTCTATGCCTTATAACATATTCAAGATTGGCTCATTATTATAACTCATTGCCAATTATGGGCTAGCAATCCCATGTGATTCAGTCATGCTACATGTATATCTACTTGTGATACAACATGTTCATTCATCTCAATAACGTTAGAACACAAATATGCTCAACTATGTAGGTCATACCTTTTAACAAAATGAGCTAAATCCTATGGCCATATGCATGTGGACATGTACACCTTACAAGCCTTCATATTGGCTAATCAAAATTAACAAAATCCTTATACATGCCATTGAACAAAATAAGAGTATCTATATACCAAAGCTAGACAAGATGATAGTGTGTTGACTCTCCAATCATCTTCCAATCTTCGTGAGTCCACGAGCTCTGTAAGACAAGGAAAAGAAAGGGGTAAGCATTTACATGCTTAGTAATCCCGAATAACTAGAAAATAAACTTACCAATTTGTTTAGCATGCAACCATATTAGGCAAATAAACCAACAAGTATGGAATGGTTTCCCTATCACATGCACTCCATTAACAAGCTAGTCACATAACATCACACCATGTAACATATCTAAGATGAGCTCATCATTCAACGTTTTCATTTTTGTATCACATATTAATCCCGTTGAGTTACTCGAAAAATCTCGATGGATTATCCATTTACCGTCAAGTCATAAGAGCGATCATCTCATGTATGCACTTCTGGGAACCTCACATCTTACGACGAGATTACCAGTCCAAGCTAAATCCCCCGTAATGTAAACTCATAAGGTGATGTCGAGATTACCAGTCCAGGCTAAATCCCTTATAGTGACAAACACCCTCAATGAGCTCGGATCTAAATTACCAGTCCAGGCTAAATTTAGACCCTAATCGAATTACCCCTCCGAGCTAAATCCACAATGCACACATATTCTTCGGGAGGTTGGATCACTCAAGGAACACTCGTCCGAGCTAGATCCTTTCTACATTTGAGATCAACGAATTACCCGTTCGGGCTAAATCCTTTTTTGTAACACATGTAGGATCTTAAGTCATGTAAGCCATGGTTTATCCATCAAACTTCCCTTTTTACTTCAACCGGGACATTTATTATCATATCCTTATTATTGACATTATTCATGGATTTTCATGTCATCCTTATAACTAAATATCATGCATTCATAACACACGTAATCAAGCATATTATTAGTTTACTTAAAGTTATTCGAACTTACCTGGTATTCGTCTCGATTTCACATTTTGGTTATTTCGAAACCTTTCGTTTTCCTTGATCGACCTCCAGAATTTGCTGCTAAGGGTCTATAACAATAAAAATGAATCATCAATACCTCACATTATTCTTTTTAAGCCTAAATTTCACCCCCAGACAAAATGAACGTTTTGCCCCTAACCTTTCACATTTTTACAATTGAGTCCCTAGCCTCGTATAATAAAATGCATGCAATTTCCACCTTACCCAAGACTAGTTGATTGTTCTTTCCTCTTATGGCAGCCCAAATTTCTCCATTATTTAACATTTTTACCACATATTTTACAACTTTTGCAAAAAGGTCATTTTAGGGGTTTTTTCATGGGTTTTTCATTAAAATCACCTAGAAAAAGATGTTTAACACACATACAACTTTCATATTCCTCCATAAAACATCAAAGAATAAACATGTCACGCATGGGTAACTTTACAAACATGAACGCTAACTCAAAATATGGGTAGAAATGGAGAGAGTAAGCTATCAGGATTTCAAAAATACGAAGAACATTAAAAACAAGGCTTGAGAGCAGTTACTATTGAGCTTGAAAATGTTGAAAACACTAGCTATAGAGGGCTTGAGAAATTCAGCTGGTTAAGGGAGAAGAATGGCTGATTTTTGCCTTCATTTTCCCATTTTATTTCACTAATTAGCCAAATGACCAAAATGCCCGTAAGCCCTTTCTTTAAAATTTTATCCATACATGCCCATTTTTGTCCAAAAACTTAGAAATTGGGCAACTTTCTCTTTAAGACCTTCTAATTAATAATCTAAAGCAATTTCGTACAAATTGCTTCTAGAATCCAAGTTTTGCAATTTATTCAATTTGGTCCTTATTTACCAATTGGGCACCTTACTCACAAAATTTCCTCATGAAAGTTTAACACATGCATATTTTCATATTCTAGACCTCATAATAATCATAAAATAAATATTTCAACATCGAATTTGTGGTTCTGAAACCAATGTTCGGACTAGGCCCTATTTTGGGATGTTACAATTATTCCATACCTTTGTAATGACAACATGTCACTTATCCAAAACATCATGCTTTCATACGGCAATTCACACCAGTTTCATATTCATTCATTATGCTAATCTTACTTTTAATTTACCTAATTACACCATAGATTGAGCATACTTATTAACCACGATTCATTCACTTAGCACATGAGCCATTCATCACATATCTCATCCACAAACAAACACATCAAACATAAAACATTGCATTCATGTATAATTGATTAGGGTTACAACCCAAATGATCAATATGGACCATATCACTTGACCATATACAAAATAAATCAAATATTTCCATAAGCCAACACATTTGACTAGACCAATATGACATATAATAAAATGACCAAGTCCCTATACATGTCATACTAAAAATATTGAGACTAACTATACCCCAAATGTCCAGTTGATAGTGTGATCGAGCCTCTGACTTTCTTCAATCCCTGAGTTGGCTTGGCGATACTATAAGAAAATGGGAAAAGAGAGAGGAGTAAGTATGAAGCTTAGTAAGTTCACATGCAAATAAATAGCAACAATAATCGTAGATATCTATATATATATATAAACATTAGTGACATAACATAGATTTACTTATGTGCTATTCTAAACTCATAGATATAACTCAAATTTGTAAACATAACTTACACATTTTCAATCTTACCAAAAAGTCATCACATATTGAGCTCATACATGTGAGTTTATCATACATACCTGTACCAACTCAAATCACAATGTCATATTCCCTCTTCCTTGATTTACTTGTCGATTGACTCACCAGTTTACCCGTTGAACACTCGGAATATTATTGTATACACGGAAAACTTGCACATAGTGCTTCAAATGTAGCCACATGCTACCTCATATCACAATCACATATTGCTCGCTCACGAGCTAATCACGGGCCTGCTCACACAAGTTGATTGCCAGGACGTAACTACTCGGGCTACTCACACAACCTAACAAGTACCCGAAACACATGCTGAGCTACCCAGCCACTGGTAGGACATCCAAGGCCAGCACCTGGATTCACATATCACATTTACACATATGTTCATCAGCTCATAACCACATAGTTCCTAGTGACATGTCACGTTGTATCCTAAATTTATTCTTAAGGTTCAAACGGGGTTTTCTCGATATCTCATGTTCGTCGAATTCATTCACAATCTCGTGCTCATAGATTACAGCATCATTCACACACTTGACATAATAAGAAATCATATAAACTCATACATTAACAAAATATTAAAAACATGATATATCATTGCAACATTTACCCCTTGAACTTACCTCGGTACAAAATGATGGAAATCGAGCCTAATCATTGTATACTTTATTCTTCCCTCAATCAAGACTCGTATCACATTTTTCTTGATCTATAATGCCAAATTTAACTTGTTTAGTAATCTCATTATTCAAATCAATCCATAATTCATGCTTTTGTATAATTACCTTTTTACCCCTAACTTTTCACTTATTTGCAATTTACTCCCTAGGCTTGTAAAATGAAATGTATGCATTTTCTTTGTTACCCAAGCCTAGTTGAACCTAGACCATGCTCATTTCAGACCATATTTTCCTTTATTTTACATTTTTACTACCAACTTTTACACTTTTACAAACAAGTCCCCTTTTTAGGTGTTTTCACTAAAAATCACCTAGTAAAAGTTGTTTATCATGCATCAAACATTCATATTCTTCCATTAATCA
This sequence comes from Gossypium arboreum, assembly GCF_025698485.1. Lineage (NCBI taxonomy): Eukaryota > Viridiplantae > Streptophyta > Magnoliopsida > Malvales > Malvaceae > Gossypium > Gossypium arboreum. The sequence continues at coordinate 74,835,543 of NC_069079.1, read as the reverse complement.
ACAAAATACATGGATGTTACAAATGGGTCAAATTTCATACATGAACCCTAGCTCAAAACATCGCTGGAGATGAGTAGATCATACTTTAAAGACTTCGAAAATACAAAGAACATTAAAAATAGGGCTAGGGAGCACTTACAATCATGCTTGGAAATGTTGAACAAAACCCTAGCTATGGCTATTGAAATTTGGAGAAGATGGACATATTTTTGCTTTGATTTTCCCTTTTTATTTTTTAATTACCAAATGACCAAAATGCCCTTACGGTATTTCTTTCAAATTTTTCTTATGCATGTCTAGTTTTGTCTAAAATTATAAAATTGATCAAATTTCTAATTAGGACCGTCAAATTTATAATCTAAAGCAATCTCATGCTAAAAGCTTCTTTCAATTTGGTCCCTAAAGTTCAATTGGACATTTTCTGCATAGAATTTCTTCATGAACCTTTCACACAAGCATGCAATCATATGATAGACCTCCTGAGAATCATAAAATAATTATTTCTATTTCAAATTTGTGGTCTTGAAACCACTATTCTGACTAGGCCCTAATTTGGGATGTAGAATTTATGATTGAACTTGTGCTTAGAACAACTCCAATTTTGATAACACTATAGAGGATGACCCCTAAAAATTTGAAAGAGTTAAAAGTACAGTTGCAAGAGTTATTAGATCACAGATTTATCCACTCGAGTGTGTCACCTTGGGGTCTCCAATTTTGTTCATGAAGAAGAAAGATGGGTCAATGAGACTATGTATAGATTATCAACAGCTGAATAGAGCCACCATTAAGAATAAATGCCTGTTACCTTGTATTAATGATTTGTTCGATCATTTAAAAGGAGCTACAGTGTTTTCGAAGATTGACTTGAGATTCGAATATTATCAGCTGTGAATTAAACAGTAAGATGTACCGAAAACTTAGATCAGTTTGACCAATTTGGTGATGCCATTTGGTTTGACCAATGCTCCTGCGACATTCATGGATTTGATGAATCTGGTATTTCAACCATATTTAGATCGGTTTGTTGTGGTGTTCACTGATGACATTCTGATTTATTCACTGAACGAGTCAGATCATGTCGAAAATTTAAGAGTGGGTAAATTTGTAATTTAATAAATTAAAGTAAAAAATTGTTAAAAAGATGATCATATTCTTTAGTGGAAATTACCACCTAAAAACTAAGTTGGAAAACCTCTATTGAAGGCTTGGAAGTTTCAGCAAGGTTAATGCTTGCATGTAAGTGAGTTTTTCACCCATTTCTTATAATTTTTATATTTTTGAGATCGTTGTAACTAGGTCCAACTAGCCCGTATCTTCATTTTTGAATCTGTTAAAAAATTTTAGAAGTTGCCATTGATGAAACTTGAATGTTTTTGGTGATAACTATGTGTTTGAAGTTTTGATTGTAGTATTTGGTTGCTTTGGTTAGTGATTTTTGTTAGATTTTGATTTAAGGATTAAATTGTTAAAATGTCAAAATTTCAAGGTTTGAAGGTGATTTAGAAGTATAATTGGGACTGTTTAAGGGCTATAATTGTTAACTTGAGAAAATGGTTAATTTGATTATTTTCGGGTTAAAGGACTAAATTGCAAAAGCTATAACAGTTTAGAAAAATGTATTATTAATGAAAATTTAAGGCCCATATGCATTGAATGGAATGTAATATGTGTATGAGATTAATATATTGTATTTAATTATTATATAGATCAAAACTTGGATCAAGAGAAAAATAATTGAGGAAAAGGGAAAATAGTGGATTAGTCCCTATGTGTTGATCAGAATTAAATAGTAGGTAAGCAATGGTATTTCAATACATAAATAAAATTCTACTTACAATCTTATATTTTTGTTCTTTATTTAATATTTTTGTAGATAATTATTATCTGAATGCACATACGTGCCCTAGTTTGTACTTTGGTACCCCTGAATGCACATATGTGCCCCTATTTATACTACAATACCCCTAAATGCACATATGTGCCCCTATTTGTACTTCGGTACCCCGAAATGCACATACATGCCCCTGTTTTTACTTTGGTACCCTTGAATACACATACATGCCCCTATTTATACTTTTGTAACCCTGAATCACATAGTATGTGAACTGTGTCTAATTTTATTTAGATTCAATATTGTACTCTATCCTTAATAAGTTATGTAAGCTTATCGGTTCTTGTAGATTGTTTTATAGATAATCGTTGCTGACATTTTGGAAGGATCAATCAACTAGCTTACACTATCCATCTAAGTTTGTAGTTTTTGATCTACTAGGGTAGTGGGATGTAACACCACAAACCCGGCCTAGACGTTACGGCCGAATCTAGCATGTCACATTACCTACCACTAACCAAGTTACCTAGTTTACTAAAGTTTGGGTGTGCTTTGAAAAAACCATTAATGAAGTTTTAAGAGAAATGTTCCGATTCACTAATGTGAGTCCTATCCATTATCGATTGTTAAGGGTTTAAAAAACCGTGACTTTTGTTGTACTTTGCAAAGTTTCATTTCGAAGACGTTTGTTTGTCGTGTCGGTTTGAAACAAGTAATTTTTGATAAACCCAAAGCTAACCAATTTCAAGGAATCAATTTAAGTGATATGAATCTCAAGTAGAAAACGATTTCAGTAATTTAAAAACCCAAAATAAAAATAATAGAGCGACCTTATTACAACTTTAACCAAAATAGAAATAATCAAAAATAAATGCGAAATTTAAAAGAAAGCTACTTGAAACTTATTTAAAACCAGAAATTTAATTTTCGTGGCCACTCTGAATCCTACCCAGCTCCGAGTCCACCAACTAAGGCTCACCTGTAAGGATGGAAGAGAAAGGGGGTGAGTTTGGAAAACTCAGTGTATATGGAAAACCCATCCAAAGCCCAAGTCAGCTCAAGCCCATTGGGCCTAAGCCCTAAGCAGATAATCGCAGGTACTGGGCTGAAGCCCTTTTCAGAATACGATAAACTGGGCCTTAGCCCCTTTTCAGATAACAGTATGGCCCGTAGGCCCATTCTAGAACAGAACAGACATATTTGTGTATGCAAGCCGAACCCAGCCTATAACCAACCGCTACACTCCACCCATACCAGCCCTCCACTCCATGTGGGGAATAGCTCAACCCACCCAAATTTACACTCCACATTTGCGCTTATGTTTGCTCAAATATCGAAGTCGAGGCAAAGCCTCCAGTACGTGGTCAAGCCACATTCAGTACTTCTTCCATCAATAACCTAGTCCCATGCATCAGATAATAATAACATGGCATGCAGTAAATAGTAATAGTCAAACATGCATTCAGGTCAACCTTAACCCTAGGGGTATATCAGTAATTTTGCTCCTAGGGGTAAAACCGTAAACTTTCCACCTATATTGGTATTTCAGTACTTTTATCAGTTTTAAGGGTTCTCATGAATGTTACGGTCCTTACTAGGCCATTTGTCATCGCAGTAATTTATTTATCTCAATTTCACAATTTTAGCCATTGGGCCCTAAAACAACTAATGGGCCCTACAGTGTCCATTAGCAATTTAAGCCCATTTAACTCAAGTTTTATGACCAGTTTACCGATTTAAGCGCTTTGATTCTACGCCTAATGTAACATACTTATTGCCTATTTTTTTATATTATATATTTTTATTATTTTTTATTTATTAACCGTATGAGCCCATAAGCCCATTGGGCCCAGTTTTAGCCTATCGAGGCCCAATTACCGAAGTGCATGAAATTTCACACACGACTAAGTTACCACTTTGCAATTTTAGATTTAATGATTTCTAAACATCTTGTGAGCACTCGCACACTCACAAGCCCACGAAATGTCGGAATTTTGGCATTTCGGCTTTTGCCGAATTGAACTATGAGAGCGTGTTCGATACACACCTGTTTTGCAATGACTGCTACTGAGATCCCTTACGATGTCCTACAATTGATTACCACAATTCTTAGATTGCAACCCACAACAACCAATCCCAATATTCAGCAACCCATATTCGAACCATACCCCTAAAGCCTTTAGAATCTTACCTTTTTGTCGAAAACCGATGACTAGATCTAAGTCTAGTTGTTCCAAAGATCCAAGCCTTCGATCAAACCTCTTGAAGACACTAATCACCAAAAGAAATCGTCGGTTAAAGACCCTTAAAGCCCTATGCCCAAATCGACAGCCTCCCCAGATTTTAGGGACTTCGGCTTTTCTAAATTGTAAATTAAGACTAGATCTGAGGTGATGAGCACTTACCACTTATTCTTCTTTGATTTCTACGTAGATCTGATGCAAATCTATCCTCTAAACGATAGTAGAACTCGAATCCAGGAGATCTGAAGTTTCGGCTATGAGTCCCTAAATTTATGGTATTTCGGCTTTTTAAGTGATGAAGAAGATAACGATTTGAGGCTATAACTTTGAAGTAATGTTTCCGACAGATACTAAGGGTTTAGAAAAGATGAAAGTTGATCAAAAAGAACAAAAATAACTGAAGGATTTTGGCTTGGAGAAATCAGCACAAGAAGTGAGTTTTCGGGATTTCGGCTTTTATGGCAATCGGCTATAGAGGTTTTGTAGAGGATGGGATTGACAGAGGAGGTGAATAAGGTGATCAAAAGGTTTTGGCTAGAAGAAAAAGCAAAAAGGAAGAAATAAAATGGAGGAAAAAGAGAGGAAGAAGAAATCGGCACCAAGGAGAAGGAATTTGCGTTTTCGGCTTTTGTGAGAACTCAGAAAGGATGAATGGCAGTGAAAGCTTTCAGGTGGCTAACCCTAATTCTCCAAGACAGAAAAAGAAAAGAACCTAACCCTAATATCAACTAAAACAATCGGCCCAACCTCCCTAAGGCCCTTGGTGAAATTCACTTAAGTGATCACATGCCCGGTACATGCCTAAAATTAAAAAGTAACAATATGCCTACCTTGCAACTTGAACCCTAGAGCTTTAATTCCTTCCCAAACGCCATTTTGTTTAGGAACTTAGTGGTGCCACCTTGCCACTTTACCAAGGCCTTATTTGTGTCGTAATTTACGAAGTTCTTCTTAAAAGCCCACTTAACCAAGTCTCTTATTCACTTAAAATCTAACCTTGATATTTTACCGTGTTTAACTTAGGCTAGGGCCTTCTAAAGGCCCATTAACACATTTAAACACAATTCCAATATTTAGAACACCAAAATTTCAAAATTTACCAAAAATCACAGAAACCCAGAAAATTCCAAAAATCAGGGCGTTACAACTTTACCCCCCTTAAAAAAAATTTCGGCCTCAAAATTTACCTGATCCAAATAATTGAGGGTATTGGTGACGCATAGCCTCTTTTAACTCCCAAGTAGCCTCTTCCCTTCCATGATTACGCCATAGTACTTTCACCAACGAAATCGACTTCCTTCTTAAAACTTTAACCTCTCGATCTAAAATTTGCACGGGTTCCTCCTCAAAGGTCAGATTAGTCTTTCCTTCAATCTCCTCCACTGGCACAACATGTGAAGGATCCGATCGATATCGTCTCAACATGGACACATGAAAGACATCATGGATTCTATCCAACTCTGGTGGTAACTTTAGCTAATATGCTACTGGCCCTACCCGTTTAAGAACCTGATAAGGCCCTATAAACTGCGGACTCAGTTTGCCTTTCTTACCGAACCTCAAGATCTTTTTCCAAGGTGAAACCTTCAAGAAAACCATATCCCCAACAGCAAACTCAATCTCTTTATGCTTTAGATCTGCATACAACTTCTATCTATCAGATGTCTCATTTAATCGGTCTCTTATCAACTTAACCTTACTTTCAGTATCTGCCACTAATTCCGGTCCAAGCACTTGTCGTTCACCCAACTCTGTCCAACACGTAGGCGTACGACATCTTCGCCCATAAAGTGCCTCATATGGAGCCATATGAATACTTGCTTGGTAGCTGTTGTTGTACGCAAACTCCGCCAATGGAAAGTAGTCCTTCCAACTACCACGAAAATCGATGATACAACCTCTTAACATATCCTCCAAAACTTGAATAACCCTTTCCAACTATCCATCTGTCTGAGGGTGAAAAGCAGTACTGAAATCCAATCGTGAACCCAACGCCTCCTGCAACTTCTGCCAGAACTGAGATGTAAACCTAGGGTCTCGATCAGAAATAATCGACACTGATACCCCATGCAGTTGCAACTTGGCCAACTTTTGCAGTGAGTAATCAGTACGAACAGGTATGAAATGGGCAGATTTCGTTAACCTACCCACAATTACCCACACAGAATCTTTCTTGGTGGGTGTCAGTGGTAGCCCACTCATGAAGTCCATAGTTATCTTTCCCACTACCATAGTGGAATTTTCATCGGTTGCAGTAATCCAGAAGGCAATTGGTGCTCGGCCTTAACTTGCTGGCACGTCAGACATTTCCCAACCAATTTAGTCACCTCTCGTTTTAGTCCAGGCCACCAGTACACCTCTCGTAGGTCTCGATATAACTTATTTCCTCCAAGATGCATAGCACAAGGTCCACCATGAGCCTTTTTTAGAATTGTCCGCCTCAATTCAGGGTCCTTCGAAATACAAACTCTTCCACGAAAGCACAGAACTCCGTCAGTATTTAGTCCAAAATCCTTATTCTCACCATTCTTAACTTGCCGAACCCGAAGAACTAACGAATCATCCTTCAACTATTTTTCTTTAATTTGTTCAGTCCAAGTAGGTCTCACTTGCAATTCTACCAACAGACTTCCATCATCGAACTGACTCAAATGTGCAAACAAGGCTCTCAAATCAGCAACAACCCTTTGACTCAAAGCATCAGCCACCACATTAGCCTTACCTGGGTGGTACTCAATCGAGCACTCATAATCCTTAAGCAACTCTATCCATCTTCGTTGCCTAATGTTTAACTCCTTCTGAGTCAATAGATACTTTAGGCTCTTATGGTCTGTGTATATAATACACTTTTCTCTATATAAGTAATTTCTCCAGATTTTCAACGCGAAGATCACTGCTGCTAACTCTAAATCGTGTGTAGGGTAGTTCACTTCATGAGGCTTAAGCTGTCGCGAAGCATAAGCGACCACTTTACCCTCTTGCATCAATACGCATCCTAACCCCACATGCGACGACATCATCATACAGTGAAGTCCTTCCTGCACTCGTTGAATCAACACCGGCGCCTCGGTCAATACCTTTTTCAACTGGTCAAAAGCTTTCGCTATTTTTAGTCCGCATAAATGCTACTCCTTTCCTTAACAGCCATCAATGGTGCAAAGAATCGAGAAAATCCTCTACAAACCTTCAGAATAGCTCGCCAAACCGAGAAAACTCTAAATTTTCGATACTGACTTCGGTGGTTTCCATTCCAAAACTGCCTCAATTTTCTGAGGATCCACACTAATTCCTTCGGCAGAAACCACATGACCTAGAAAAGTCACTTCTCATAACCAGAATTCACACCTACTAAACTTTGCAAAAAGTTACTTCTCTCTCAGCACTTGCAGCACAATACGTAGATGCTCATCATGCTTCTCCTCAGTTTCTGAATATACCAGAATATCATCGATAAAAACGACCATGAATCGGTCCAGGTAAGGTTGGAATACTCGATTCATTAGATCCATGAAAGCTGCAGGTGCGTTCGTCAACCCAAAAGGCATAACCAAAAATTGTAATGACCATATCGAGTTCTGAATGCTGTCTTATGAATATCCCCTTCCTTTACCCTTAGCTGATGGTATCCAGATCGAAGGTCAATCTTGGAAAATACCAAAGCTCCTCTAAGTTGGTCAAATAGATTGTCAATTTTAGGCAGTGGGTATTTGTTCTTTATCACCAGTTTGTTCAACTGGCGATAATCGATGTACATACGCATCGTCCTGTCCTTTTTCTTCACAAACAGGACTGGTGCTCCCCATAGAGACACACTCGGTCTAATGAAGTCTCTATCCAACAACTCTTGGATTTAAGCTTTCAGTTCCACTAACTCCTTCGGTGCCATCCTATAGGGTGCGATGGACACTAGAGCTGTTCCAGGCAGCAAATCAATTCCAAACTCGACTTCTCGATTCGGAGGTAATCTAGGAAGCTCTTCTGGGAAAACATCTAGGAATTCTCTAACAGTTCTGACTGTCTCCACTGTTAGATCCTCAGTTTCAGCTTGGCTTACAAAAGCCAAATATGCCTCGCATCCCTTACACATCAGTTTCTTAGCCCCTAAAGCCGATACTACATTGGAGAACTAATCTCTTCGATTTTCAATAATCATTACCTCTTCATCCTCGACAGTCCTTAACACCATCCTCTTAGCTGCACAATCCAGAGTTGCCTTATGCTTGGTCAACCAGTCCATCCCTAGGATCAAATCGAATTCTCCGAACGGTAACTCCATCAAGTCTCCACAGAAAATCCTACCTTGAGTCTCCAAAGGCACCTCATTAAAGAGTTTCTCTACCTTGACCGAGTGACCTAAATGACTTATCACAGTTACCCCACACACAGTCTCCTCGAAGTGTACACCCAATGCCCCAGAAATGTCACATGCAACATACGAATGAGTTGACCCCACATCTATCAGAGCAGTATAAGGTACGCTAGAGATAAAAAACGTACCAGTTATGACATTAGGTGCGTCACCCTCCTCGCGGCGACGAGCAACATATACCAAAGCTGGCTGACGAGCCTCAGCATTAACAGCAACCCTGCCAAGTGTCCCACGTCCACGGCCATTGCCACTGCGACCTTCTCCACGACCTCTCGACGGTAGTGGTCCACCTCGCGCTGGTTGCACAGGTTGCATGGCCCCTTGTTCAGCCACTTGAGTCTGGACTGGCCTCCTAGGACAATCCCTGATCCTATGTTCCTTTGACCCACAATGAAGACAAGCCCCAGTACGCTTCCAGCATTCCCCCAGATGCACTCTACCACAATCTCCACAAGCTTGTGGTCTAACTGTGTTCACCGGAACTACTCGAACTGGTTCCTCCATCCTAGCTCTCTTAATGTTTCAGTTTGTAGCACTAGCTGGTCCAGTATCCCTTCTAAATCAGTTTCGATCTCTATCGCGGTTCTTTCGTTCAGCTTGCTTCACCTCTTCGGCTATCATAACCTTCTCTACCAGTGCAGCAAAATCACGCTCTCTCTACGGAGCTATTATCACCCTTAACTCATCCCTGAGGCCATACTCAAAATGAACACTGCACTCATATTCAGTGGAGACAATGCCACTAGCGTACCGGCTCAATCGTAGAAAATCTACCTCATATTCAGCAATGGTCTGACTACCCTGGGTTAGGTTCAGGAATTCCTTTCTTCATGCATCCACATAGCTAGCCCCGACATATTTCGCCTTGAAGGACTGCTTGAACAACTGCCATGTTACCCTCTCAACTGGGTACCTCTCTCAAATGATCCACCATCGACACGCCTCATCCCGCAAAGAACGACACCGCCCTTTTAACTTCAACTCCACCGAAAGGTCCAGTCATCCATAATCGCTCCATGGCTTCCACCAAGATTACCACATTTGGGGCTACTCCAGACACGCCTCTAAAACCTCCGCTCCGCTGGGTCTTGAGTCGCTCGTAAATGGACCCCCTATTCATGGGCTCGACATTAGCTCCGGCCACCCTTTCTAAAACTTTCAACATGGCCTGGGACAGAGCGTCGTCCCCTGCGGCCCGATCATACGGCCCATTAGCATCAACCGGTGGTGGTCGTGCCTCACCAGCTAGCATGTGTTCAGAAGACGAAGATCCAGCTTGAGTACTACCTCGGCCTCGACCACGGTCTCTTCCCCAAGTAGCTCTCGTACTCATATCGATTTATCTGATTACGAATTTTATGACATTAGTTTACTGTTTCAATTGTTTATTATAGAATATCTTATGAACAGATAAAGTTTCAGAATTGTTCTCGTGCAATCGCAGTTTAGCTACTGTCTCAGTTTCCTAGGGCTTAGTTTACCCTACAGTCTCAGTTTTGTAGCCTTAATACTACCTTATCTATAGTAATATATCTAAGGCTCAATACTATCTACAGTATTATTTTTAGTACAGTACAGTATATATAGAGCAGAAAGATACTTACAGACTTGGTGCCGGGGATTTAGTGTGCCACCTTATCAGATTTCAGGCAAACTTAGAAGATTTAGACCTTTTTAAAATCCATTTCTCAAACATTTGATTTAAAGAAACCAAGTTTGAAAATTATCTCCTTTAACCAGAAAATTTGTTTTCAAAAGTCAGATTTTTCCAAAAATACCCTATTTGGGCTTAAAGTTTTGAAAACCTTTTTGGACCCGATCCATAGCCAAGTTGTTGCAACCGGGCTCTGATACCACTAAATCTAACACCACAAACTCGGCCTAGACGTTACGGCCAAATCCGGCGTGTCACATTACCTACCACTAACCAAGTTACCTAGTTTACTAAAGTTTGGGTGAGCTTTGCAAAAATCATTAATGAAGTTTTAAGAGAAATGTTCCGATTCACTAGTGTGAGTCCTATCCATTATCAATTGTTAAGGGTTTAGAAAAATGTGACTTTTGTTGTACATTGAAAAGTTTCGTTTCGAAGATGTTTAGTTGTCGTGTCGGTTTGAAACAAGTAATTTTTCATAAACCCAGAGTTAACCAATTTCACGGAATTAATTTAAGTGATGTGAATCCCAAGTCGAAAACGATTTAAGTAATTTAAAAACCCAAAATAAAAATAATAGAGCGGCCTTATTACAACTTTAACCAAAATAGAAATAATCAAAAATAAATGCGAAATTTAAAAGGAAGCTACTTGAAACTTATTTAAAACCAGAAATTTAATCTTCGTACACTCAATCCCGCCACTCCAAATCCACCAACTAGGGCTCACCTGCAAGGATGGAAGAGAAAGGGGGTGAGTTTGGAAAACTGAGTGTATATGGAAAACCCATCCAAAGCCCAGGTCAACTCAAGCCCATTGGGCCTAAGCCCTATTCAAAAAAACACGTGTACGGGGCCGAAGCCCTTTTCAGTATACAATAAACTGGGCCTTAGCCCCTTTTCAGATAACAGTATGGCCCGTAGGCCCATTCCGAATAGAATGTACATATTCGTATGCAAGTTGAACCCACCTATAACCAACCGCTACACTCCACCGTACCAACCTTTAACTCCATGTGGGAATAGCTCAACCCACCCAAATTTCACACTCCACAGCTTGCAAAGATAGTCGTCAGATATCAAGAAGTCGAGGCAAAGCCTCCAAGACGTGGTCAAGCCACTTTCAGATTTCCTCCATCAATAACCCACCCCATGCATCGATAATAATAACATGGCATGCAAGAATAGTAACAATCAAACATGCATTCAGTCAACCTTAACCCTAGGGGTATATTAGTAATTTTACTCCTAGGGGTAAAACCGTAAACTTTCCACCTATAAAGGTATTTCAGTACTTTTATCAGTTTTAGGGGTTCTCATGAATTTTACGGTCCTTACTAGCCCATTTGTCATCGCAGTAATTTATTTATCTCAATTTCACAATTTTAGCCATTGAGCCCTAAAACCCCTAATGGGCCATAGAGTGTCCATTAGCAATTTAAGCCCATTTAACTCAAGTTTTATGACTAGTTTACCAGTTTTAGCAGTTTCAATTCTCCAGTATAATAGAACATACTTATCGCCTATTTTTTTTACATTATATACTATTATTATTTTTTTATTCATTAACCCGTATGAGCCCGTAAGCCCATTGGGCCCAGTTTTAGCCTATCGAGGCCCAATTACCGAAGTGCTCGCAATTTCACACACAACTAACTTACCACTTTGTGATTTTAGATCTAATGATTTCTAAACATCTTGTGAGCACTCGCACACTCACAAACCCACGAAATGCCAAAATTTCAGCATTTCGGCTTTTGCCGAATTGAACTATGAGAGGGTGTTTGATACACACCTGTTTCGCGACGACTACTACTGAGATCCCTTACGATGTCCTACAATTGATTACCACAATTCTTAGATTGCAACCCACAACAACCAATCCCAATATTCAGCAAACCATATTCAAACCATGCCCCTAAAGCCTTTAGAATCTTACATTTTTGCCGAAAACTGATTACTAGATCTAAGTCTAGTTGTTCCAAAGATCCAAGCCTTCGATCAAACCTCTTGAAGACACTAATCACCAAAAGAAATCGTCGATTAAAGACCCTTAAAGCCCTATGCCCAAATCGACAGCCTCCCTAGATTTTAGGGACTTCAGCTTTTCTAAATTTTAAAATAAGACTAGATCTGAGGTGATGAGCACTTACCACTTATTCTTCTTTAATTTCTACACAGATCTGATGCAGATCTATCCTCTAAATGATAGTAGACCTCGAATCCAGGAGATCTGAAGTTTCGGCTATGAGTCCCTAAATCTATGGTATTTCAGCTTTTTAAGTGATGAAGAAGATGGCGATTTAGGCTATAACTTTGAAGTAATGTTGCTGACAGAGGCTATAACTTTGTAGTAATGTTGCTGACAGATACTAAGGGTTTAGAGAAGATGAAAGTTGATCAAAAAGAACAAAAATAACTGAAGGATTTTGGCTTGGAGAAATCGACACAAGAAGTGAGTTTTCGGGATTTCGGCTTTTATGGAAATTGGCTATGGAGGTTTTGTGGAGGATGGGATTGACAGAGGAGGTGAGTAAGGTGATCAAAAGGCTTCGGTTAGAAGAAAAAGCAAAAAGGAAGAAAGAAAATAGAGGAAAAGGAGAGGAAGAAGAAATCTGCACCAAGGAGAAGGAATTTGCATTTTCGGCTTTTGTGAGAACTCAGAAAGGATGAATGGCAGTGAAAGCTTTCAGGTGGCTAACCCTAATTCTCCAATACAGAAAAAGAAAATAACCTAACCCTAATATCAACTAAAACAATCAGCCCAACCTCCCTAAGTCCCTTGGTGAAATTCACTTAAGTGATCACATGCCCAGCACATGCCTAAAATTAAAAAGTAACAATATGCCTACCTTGCAACTTGAACCCTGGACCTTTAATTCCTTCCGAGACGCCATTTTTTTAGGAACTTAGTTGCGCCACCTTGCCACTTTACCAAGGCCTTATTTGTGTCGTAATTTACGAAGATCTTCTTAAAATCCCACTTAACCAAGTCTCCTATTCACTTAAAATCCAACCTTGATAAATTAACCGTGTTTAACTTAGGCTTGGGCCTTCTAAAGGCCCACTAACACATTTAAACACAATTCCAATATTCAGAACGCCAAAATTTCAAAATTTACCAAAAATCACAAAAACCCGAAAAATCCCGAAAATCAGGGCGTTACATGGGATGCATACATAGATAAATATGTAGTTTTGAAATGTTGATAAGTGTAGTTTAAGAATGAGATGTGTGTTTTGTTTAGGGTATTTTTTTTATAGAGGAAACAAGTATGCTTATATTTCATATATAAACACTTTGATGGTTAGTTATTGAATGAAGTGGATTTAATCATGGTACAATGCTTATTTTCTTAATGTCTTATAAAGGAGGTCTTTTGAGCATTTTTGTGATTAATTGTTTAGTATATAAATGTGGTGCCTTTGAATGTGTGCATAATTAGAGTGATGGAATAGATTTGGTTTGGTCTTAAAAATGGCATGATTTTTTGGTCAAATTTGGTGCACACGGCTTAGGACATAGGCTATCACATAGCTCTGTAACACACACAGGTTGGCGACATGGTCATGTGTCATTTGAAAGGTTCTTAGTGTTTCAAGTTAATGAGTTACACAACCTAGCACACGGTCTGGTACACGGGCATATGTGGAAACCTAAAAAGTTACATAGCCTAGCACACGGCTTGGCACAGGGGCATATAGGGCAACTCAGTAGTTACACGAGTGGGGACACGGGCTGGGACTGATACGAACCTGCCCCGCGAACAACTTTGGTCAAGCTTACCCAGCCAAGCATTGCACTGTTGGCAAGCTAATCCTAGCTCGTTTCTAGGTCCCTGAGCTCCATCTAACTCAATTCAGCTTGTTATCGATTTAATTTTGGTTTGACACAGCTCATTAGAGCTCAAATCGATTTGGCGCAAGCTTATTGAGCTTGAGTTGAAATTATTTAATTTCTATGCATGCTAATTTGCTGAAATAATTAAGTTATTTATTTAGTTAGATTAAAATAATCAGCTCATTCTAATTTTTCAAATCAGTACATAATTAAAAAAAAAGTTTTAATGTGTCTTAGTTTAGGACATGAATTTAATATGTCAAGTTTAGGACAAATTAATTAGCTGCTGTTATTTATTTGTCTAGGCCGAATTTAATGGTTGTCCTAGCATTAAATGTGAGTCATAAATATGTCCTTGTTTAGACATGTTGTTAATGTGTTTGTGATTAAAGCATGAATTTAAATTGTCTCAACATTGCTGCAGGTTTTATGTGCCGAATTTAGTGTGTTTAACATGAATTTAATTCATGTTGCTACTTTGTCTAGTCGAATTTATGGTGGATGATTGCTGACCGAATTAATGGGATGTTGAGGCAAGAATGGAACAAATTTAAAGAGTTGTTCAGAATGCAAGGGGCGTCCATTAAAGAGATTGTTTGTGGCAAGCATGCATGGCCGAATTAATTGCTGATTATTTGATGCATTAATTTGTTCTAAGTTCATGGCAAGAAACGAAATTAATGAGTGTTGGAGCATGAATGACATTTAAGAGGATGTTGGTGTATGGCCAAGTAAGGCATTAAAGTAAGGTTGCATGCATGGGACGAATTAATGGCAAATGTGAGCATGCATCTTGCATGCATGGACAACTTAAATGAGTTGTCTAGGAAGCTTGCATGGACAACATTAATAGCTGCCGAATTACCCTTTCCCATATGCCTTTTCGTGGAGACCAATGGACAAAGCATTAAAAGACATGTTGGTAGATATTTCCTAAGTGGCTATTCAGCCAAAGCATGCATGAAGCCTCCTTTCTTCAAGGCTGAACGTTCCACTCTCCAAGAAGCTTTTCAAAGCATTCACACTTAGTTGTCTACTCATATTTGGGTTTCACATTGTATGCCCATTGCAGTTTCTTCATTCATCCACCCATTGGTGTTCATTCATTCACATCATTTTCCCTAACTATGAAGCTACCTTTTGAAGAACCATTCAGCCAAATTTGGACTTATCCAATTAATGGTTTTTGTTCTAGATTATTCTAGGATATTCATGATCGAATTTTACTTAGTTTTTAAGCATTGTTCTATGTCCATTCGGCTACCTACCTTTAGCTTATCAATAGTTGTTATTTTCATTTGTAAAAAGGTTGTTGAACTTTGATTATTGTTTCTTGTTAATGAAACTATTTGTTGAGATTCTTTTCTCCCTCATTTCATTTAAGACTTGTTGGCTTATTTAGGAAGACTAATGGCGTCAACCTGCCTTTCTTCTATCCCGAATTATCTCTATTCATAGTGTGGCGTTTAAAACTATACCAAGGTTCCTACTTTGCTAAGTAGTGGGCCGAGGTCTACCTTTTTTCATCTGATCACCTTAAAGGCCTATAAGCAATTAGTTCAATACTCTTTAGTATTGGGCATTTCACATACCACTCGACTCATCCCGCGGCGGATCGTATCATCTGGTATTTTGCAAAATGGGAAGTACTGATGTTCGCACCATCATCGGGAGTAAGTTCGTAATGTGAAAAAAATAAAAAAAATTTGAAAAAAAAATTATTTTGTATCAAAAGCATTGTATTTAGCATTCTTGTAATTGAAAAAACAAAGAAGAAAAAGGAGAAGCAAAAAGAAAAAAAGAAAACAAAATCGAAAAAAAAGTGTTGAAAGAAATCGAAGTAAAAAAAAAGTAATGTGAGAATATATGTTCTTGTTGATGCTTTTTTTGTATTCCCGATCAGGTAGGTTTGATTTTCTACCAATCACTTCCTACCCCATCGCCACATTCAAAACCATTCCAATTCTTCTTTCAGCCTACCCTTAACCCCCTCATCATAATCCTTTGTTAAACCATTTGCAACCGACCCCTAAGCCTACGATAAGGCTGTGGCAAGCTCGACTACGAAGTTACGAGAGAAAAGTTTGAGAGGTAAAATGCACGAGCATGTGAGATTATTCGAGTGAAGAAAAAGGCTATAAAGAGTGTAAACACGAGCGTGAGTGTCACTTTCTTCTTTCTTTCCTAGTGAACTCGTAAGGATTTTGTAGTGAGGACTTTATTTCTATTTCACTTAACAATTTTCCTTTTCAGCGATAACAATCATGTCTCGTGAAGAATTTATCGAATCAAAATATCAATATTTGGTGCAAGAAATGTGAAGAATGGTGAATACTAAGTTTGGCAAATTGCACAAGAGATTAGACCGTGTGGAGAAAAGAGACCAACAGGAACGACTACTCGAGAACATCACGGAGATACACATCCAACGACTACTCGAGAAGAGACTCCGATCGAGATTCCATTTTATCAAGGAATTTGAGACAAAGAAAAGTCAATTTTGATTTTGTATCCTTTTGAGAAGATGTGCGAGATGAAAGATACACCTCTTCAAGAACTCCAAAGAAAACTTCCACGGAGATATCTTCATGAAGGACTTTTCGTGAATCACATGTAAATGGTTTTTCTTCTTTTAAACAAAATGATTATTCTCCTGAATCCCTTGTAACCTCTTGTAAAAAGAAAACGAGAAAAGAAAAAGATGAAAAGCAAAAAGCTATCAAAAGAAAAGAGAGGCAAGAAAATATTATGTGAGAAAATGAGAGGATCTTGAATGAATCGAGAAAAGAAATAAAGAAATGAAAGAAAAAGAGGGAAAAATAAAATAAAATGAGATTGAAAAAGAGACTGAAAAGGAGAATGAAAAATAAAAAGAATTTGAACAAAAGAAAATAGTGGAAAAATAAATTGAGGTAAAAGAAATGAGTGCTTCCAAAGAAAAAGATTCGAGTGGAAAAGATGTTAATGAGCAAGCGAGGATTGTTTCCACTAACCCACCTGTTAGTTTTTCCTGTGATATCTCTTCCCAGGTTTTTGAAAATTCGTGTGTCAACTTCCAGCTTCTATACCTTCCCAACAAGCGGCGATTTTGATTATACAAGAAAGGTAAGAACGAGAAAGACAACCGTCCACTTTTGTCTGAAGGTAAGCAAGGTAAGGACTCTATGATTATCGAGTCACGATCATTTGATTTAAAAACTGCTAATAAAGGTTTGACGGTTCAATTTCTGAAAGGTCTCCAAATTTTGATTTGGTTAGTTACTGTTCAACTCTTGATGTTAATGACCTTGTTTCAAGAAGAGCCACGAAAAGTTTGTCTTATGACATGTTTAACCCTTCTGTTGAGTTGGTTTTGCCAATATGAATCCTGGAGGTGTGTGATAAAAGTTTTGCACGTACAAATGTTAATGTGTTTGTGTGACAACTCGAATTAGGGCCTAATCGGAATAGTAGTTTCGTGACCACAAATTCGAGAGAGAAATAATCCTTTTATAATTATTTTGGGGTTTATGATATGATTTCATGATTTCATGAAAATTTCGTGATGAAATTCTGTGCATTTCGCGCTTAAGTTGAGAATATAGACTAAATCGAATAAATTGTAAAACTCGTGTTTTAGAAGTTTTTAGTATGAAATTGCTTTGGGATATTAATTAGGAGGTCTTAAATAGCAATTTGACCCATTCTTAAGTTATGGACAAAAGTTGGACATGGAGGGAATTTTTTTGAAAGTTTAGTAGTAAGGGCATTTTGGTCATTTGTATATTAAATGAAATAAAATGGGAAAAATAACACAAAATTGGTTATCATCTTCATTAGTTGCTGCCGAAAATTGCTCTCCTCCATAGCTAGGGTTTCTTCAACTTTCAAGCTTCATAGTAAGTGAATTCAAGCCCCGTTTTTAATGTTCTTCACATTTTGAAATCTTCGTAGTTCGGTTTACTTATTTCTACCATTAGTTCAATTAGGGTTTATGTTTAAAAATTTACCCATGAATTATAGGCATGTATTTTGTTGTTTGATGGTAGAATATGAATGTTTGAAGTTAGGGGAACGATCTTTTCTACGCGATTTTTAACGAAAACGAGCAAAACGGCATAATCGATAAAAATACCTATTGTTCATAACTATGTGTTAGAATGAGAATTTGATGTTGCCATAGAAGAGAAAATGATCAGAGGTCATTAAACATAAGAATCGGGCTGAAATTAAATTTCCGAGCCTTGGGGCAAGATCATAATTTTGTAAAGTTAGGGGCAAAATGTAATTTTTGTATAATGTGATTTTTGGATTAAAATAAATAGTTTGAGTGTTAAATGAGCTAAATATGTTGTTATAGATCAAGAAAGGCGTGGAATTGACCTCGAACGGGGAAAGGAGAAAGTTTTGGACTAAATTGCAAAATTCCCATATTTTGCACCGAGGTAAGTTTGTATGTAAATAATACATTAATTTCATTTACATTTTTATATTTCAGCCTATTATATATATTAGCTGATGTTGAAGTATAAATCGACTATTGAAAGAATGGAAATAAATAATAGAGAGAGATCCCTTGAACATTCTAAAAATCGAATAAAATAGAGGGAGCGTAGCTAGGTCACATGTATGGTGCCGAGTGCACATCATGTGTACAAGAAGGCTACGAGATACTATATAGTAGCTAGGTCACATGTGTGATACAGGATGTATCCCATGTAGACAAGAGAGCTACGTGAGAGATAAATGTAGCTAGGTCACATGTGTGATACGGGATGTATCCCATGTAGACAAGAGAGCTACATGAGAGATAAATGTAGCTAGGTTGCATGAGTGATTCCAAGTGAAGGACACCATGTAGACAAGAGAGCTACAAGATAAATCGGCTAGGTCGCATGAGTGGTACTAAGTGTTCACCATGTGTACATGAGAGCTGAATTAAATGAGATATGATGGTGGGGCTGTGTGCTGAAACTATCAAGTATCGAGGATTATTCCGAACTATTCAATGGGATGGTTTTGTGGTGACATTGTAGTCATAGACCTACACTTGTGATGTATGAAATGTGATGAAAATGATTTGTAGTACATATATATATGTAAGTTAAAATGAGGTTAGTATAAAGAATGTGTGAAAGAATGAAATTAACATTAAAATTGTTTTGGACAGTAGCAGTGACGTGATTTTGAAAATTCACCAAAAATATAAGGAATTTAATTAGAGGTTGAATGAGATGTGAAATTAAATTTTAATGAGTCTATTTTCATATAAAAGAAACAGAGCAAGCAAAGGAATTCTATATTTTGAGATATTTACAAATGTGTGAGACTTACTCAGTATGACTATGTAATCCCCTATTTCAACTTTGAAAAATCATTAACAATTGTAAAAAACAAATTAAGAAATATAGTTTATATGCCTAAATTACTTATTGAGTCTAGTTTTAAATGAAATAGGTTTCATGGTTATTTGAGTTGTGTACTGAGATAAATTCAATTCGTAATGAACAGAGGTCAGATCAGTTGAGCTATGTAACAGGGGAAAATTTAACTAATAAACTGTACTAATTGGCTGAACCAAAATTCTAGAAAACAATTAGTAATAATTTTATGAGTCTAGATTCAGGAAATTTTACGGATTTGAATTTCGAGTTTTGTAACTCGAGTTATGATTTCTGAGTGATCATGACGCAGAGGGACAACTTGATCAAATTGGAGTAAACAATAAAATTAAAAATATGATATAATTGAGTTATGTTGTAAACATATTAGATTTCTTATTTGTTATTTATATACTTACTTACTAAGCTATAAGCTTACTTTCTTTTCTCTCCTTTGTCTTATAGTGTCGCCCACCTAGCATGTGAGTCGAGATCATAGAAGATCCGCCGCACTATCAATACTCTTGGTATCTGAACTCAACATTTTGAAATATGGCATGTATAGCAGACTTAGTTATTTTGTTACGTGTCATAATTGTCTAGGTTCAAGTTACTACTTATAGTATCAAATTAATCATTTTGTACGAAGCCTTTGAAGTTGGTTTGTATTGTTAATGGCATATGTTATAAGGATCAAATTGCATGCCATATTTTTGTTGGGTTTTGTTTAATAGTATATACTATAATTTGTTAATACCTCGTACCCTGTTCCGGCGACGGATACGGGTAAGGGGTGTTACAGTTCGAATACTTAAACTCTTTGAATATATGTGCTAAACCTTTTTGTTTAAACATGCCTATTCGATTGGTTTGTAATGGATTTGAACTTTTGAAAAGTTGCATGTTCACAATTTCTTTGTTCGACATGTGTTCAAAGGTTTTCACATACAATGAATAATTCGTTAGATTTTTCCCTTCAAAAGAAAACCTTAAATTTTTGTACGAAGTTTCCATGTTTTGATCTGCCTATTCGATTGAGTTTTGTGAAGTATGAATGTTTGCATGTTCGTCTGCCTAAACTTTTTTTTATCTACTTTTGTGATTTATTTGAGAAAGTGAGACTCTTGCTGTATTTTGGGATAAGTGATCAAAATCAAGTGTTTAAGCCTGGAGCTAGCCACTTTAAGTTGATACCAAGAAAAGGTAAGTATCGTAATCTCATTGTAAATAAATTTGTTGTACCTTTTCATCTGTTACGAATTCTATCTTCATTTCTGAAAATAAATCTTGTGGTTAGTTTACAAAATCAAAATTCAGTTTTTGATTCTGAAAATTTTATTTTTAATCCTAGAATCAGTTCATGCTATCCACCTGTGAATAACATCTTAGCATGTCCTTTTAAGTATATCCTTCCTGATGGTATTGACATTTTCCATTTTTAAGGAGATTACATTTTGAAAAGCGCAAATTTTCTTTTTAAATTTTTACCTTTTCAGATTTATTCGAGTTCAAAATATCGATTACATTACCTTGCTGAGGAACGAAGGCTTATTTTGCGCAAACGAGGTAAAATCGAACTTTCATCATGTAACTTCCAAGATAATCAAGGTAAGTCAACAATATCTTTGTTTTGTTTGAAAGATGAAGAAATCAGTGTTGTTGATGATGACTTTGTGAAAAGTGGCCATTTTATTCATCCTACTACTATAAGTCCATTCAATCGAATACGGCAAGATGAGGTTGTTCAAATAAAAAAGCCAAGTGAATATGTCTTTTCTTTTGATCTATTTGGAATGTTGTGGTTGAAACGAGAAATGCATTCTTGTTTCTTAAATTGCATGATTAATCATTCCTTGCTTCCATTCTGTTCAATTGTTCATATTGATGGCATATCGAAATTGTGTGATAATAAGAAGCATCCATGTTATGAACAAATAAAATTTTTGCCATATAATTGTTGGACTGGATTTTATATGTGTTATTTGAATTTGAGTTCGTTGCATTTTTCATTGTCAAATTTGGTGAGTAAATTTGGAAAAGTTTGTGTGATAACCTTTGTCCTATTTGACTGAGGAAAGCTATGTGAGAGAAAATATTTCCCGGAAGAAAAATGGCTCGACTTGAGGACAAGTCGCCCTCAAGAGGGGGGAATGATACGAACCCACCCCGTAAACTACTTTGGTCAAGCTTACCCAGCCGAGCATTGCGCTGTTGGCAAGCTAATCCTAGCTCGTTTCCAGCTCCCCGAGTTCTGTCCAGCTTAATCCAGCTTGTTACCAGTTTAATTTTAATTTGACACAGCTTATTAGAGCTCAACTCGGTTTGGCGCAAGCTTATTGAGCTTGATTCGAAATTATTTAATTTCCATGCATTCTAATTTGTTGAAATAATTAAGTTAGTTTATTTAGTTAGCTTAAAATAATCAGCTCATTTTAATTTGTCAAATCAGTACACAATTAAAAATAAAGTTTTAATGTGTCTCATGGATTTAATATGTCAAGTTTAGGACAAATTAATTAGCTGCTGCTACTTATTTGTCTAGGCCAAATTTAATGGTTTTCCTAGCATTAAATGTGAGTCATAAATATGTCATTGTTTAGACATGTTGTTAATGTGTTTGTGATTAAAGCATAAATTTAAATTGTCTAAACATTGCTGCAGGTTTTATGAGCCGAATTTAATGTGTTTAACATGAATTTAATTCATGTTGCTACTTTGTCCAGCCAAATTTATGGTGCATGATTTCTGACCGAATTAATTAGATGTTCGGGCAAGCATGGAACGAATTTAAGAAGTTGTTCAGCTTGCAAGGGGCGTCCATTAAAGAGGTTATTTGTGGCAAGAATGCATGGCCGAATTAATTGCTGTTTTTTTTATGCATTAATTTATTGTAGTTTCATGGCATGAAATGAATTTAATGAGTGTTAGAGCATGAACGGTATTTAAGAGGATGTTGGTTTATGGCCAAGTGGCAAATGTGAGCATGCATCTTGCATTCATGGACAACTTAAATGAGTTGTCTAGGAAGCTTGCATGAACAACATTAATAGCTACCGAATTACCCTTTCCTATATGCCTTTTCGTGGAGACCAATGGACAAATTATTAAAGGACATGTTTGTTGATATTTCCTAAGTGGTCATTCGGCCAAAGCACTCATGAAGCCTCCTTTCTTCAAGGCTGAATGTTCCACTCTCCAAGAAGCTTTTCAAAGCATTCACACTTAGTTGTCTACTCATATTCGGGTTTCACATAGTATGCCTATTGGAGTTTCTTCATTCATCCACCCATTGGTGTTCATTCATTCACATCATTTTCCTTAACTATGAAGCTGCCTTTTGAAGAACCATTCAGTCGAATTTGGACTTATACAATTAATGGTTTTTGGTCTAGATTATTCTAGGAAATTCATGACCAGATTTTACTTAGTTTTTAAGCATTGTTCTATGTCCATCTGGCTACCTACCTTTAGCTTATAAATAGTTGTTATTTTCATTTGTTAAAAGGGTGTTGAACTTTGATTATTGTTTCTTGTTAATGAAACTATTTGGTGAGATTCTTTTCTCCCTGATTTCGTTGAAGACTTGTTGGCTTATCTAGGAAGCCTAGTGCCGTCAACCTGTCTTTCTTCTATCCCAAACTTATCACTATTCATAGTGTGCCGTTCAAAACTATACCAAGGTTTCTACTTTGCTAAGTAGTGGGTCGAGGTCTACCTTCTTTCATCCGATCACCTTAAAGGCCTACAAGCAATTGGGTCAATACTCTCTAGTATTGGTTCGTGCTTACTTTTGAGTTCCTTTCTTTCCATACTTACATTTCATATTTTAATCCCTATCTTTAAACCCATTGAATAGCTTCCCCTTATCTACTTAAAAACACCCTTTTAAACAAATTGAATGATACTTCTTCATAGACGATCGGGCATTTCACATACAACTCGACTCATCCCGAGGCAGATCGTATCAAGGACACTACCGTGTTTCTCTAGTTCGAATGTTACAAGGCCTAGGGTGTTTACGCATAGCCTGGCCACACAACCGTGTGACCCCTGTTTTCTAACTTTTACAAGTTTTTCTTAAAACTTCTGTTTTGTTTCAAATTAGTCCCGGTTTGCCTCAAAACTATTTTTAGGGCCTTGGAGGCTCTATTTAGGGACAAAATGCTTATGATTGATATGTTTTGAATGGCATTTGTCCATTCTAATGTTATATTGATAAATGTTTCTCGATTGTATGGTAATGCTTCGTAAACCTAATTCGGCGATGGAGATGGGTTAGGGTTACATGTTCGGAAAAAAACTTGGATTTTGACACAACCTGAAACACAATCAAATCCAAGTAAAAGAAAACAATTACAATTAGATAAATAATATAAAAAATAGAATAGTAAATCAAATATTGGAACAATAAAGAAGAAAATAAATAATATAGATGAAAAAGGTAAAACTTGATATGTAGAAGTTCTAAGAAGCCCTGGAAACACGAAGAATCAACAACCCTCTTTCAAAAAGCTCTAATTTCTCCTCCAAGATAGAAAACTTGGTAAGAAAGAGTTTGAAGATGATCCCCACAATCTAAAAAGATTGTTGAAACTCTTCTAAAAGAAACTAAAGAGAAATTTTTGAAAAGAAAACTTAAAGAGAAATTATTAACTCAAATGAGAAGTTGAATAATAATGAATGGTATGAATTGTGTACAATGCAAATGTCTTTATATATGCTAGCTAAATAAATCTAAATAGAACTCTTAAGTATGCTAGAACTCTAGTTAACTTAAACAATACGTAGTTTTAAACTAAACTTTCTTATTGACATAAAACTCCTAAATAACTTAAAATACTTAATAATTATAAAAAATTTATAATAATAAAAAAATAAGAGTTGATAAATACAATACTGGACTCATATATAATAAAAATTAAGCCTAAAAACTGAACCCAATATGATTTAAACTCGAATTAAAAGCCTGAAACTCGTAATTCCCATCAAAATCTTGTCCAAGAATTCTACTTATGCAGTCTTCACTAAAACAGTCATAACTTGAGCCCTCGAACTCAAAATTAAGTGATTCAAAGTGTGTTTCGAAGCTAAGAGATACATCTTCAAAATCTATGCAGACATCTCAACCCAAAAATTTATAGATCTCATCCAAAAAGTTATCACAATTCTGCTGATTTCTTAAACTTGAAAATCAACAGCTTCGGTAAATGAAATTTAATAAATTTCACCACATCCGTGCATGTATCATTCGCCCTTTCCTCAAAAATATTCTTCCTCAAATTTTATCTTTGATCAAATCTGGGTTTGATTTTCTTGGCCTTTGACATTATTGCTGGGCCATGAGGTAGTGTGAGCCCATCATATCCATGGGTCTAAAATTGGGCCTTAAGGCTTGCATCATTTCCCCCTTCCTCAAGAAGATTCGTCCTCAAATCTTTAGGTGCACAAAAAGAAATGGGATTAGAATAAATACTAATAAAATGAAAAAAATTACATACCTAAGCTTTCTTGTGTGCCAAAATTATCTCCAAGATCAAGGATATGATTTTGATCTCCCAAATCAAGATGGATAAGTATCTCTCCTTCAAAAACAAACCATCAACACTAAATAAAGAAATATTAGGCACATGAGTGTTCAAGAAAAAAATAACCTATAACTTTCTTTGAATATACATGGTCATCCATAAGAATATCCAACGACAAGTTAAGAATTTCACATAATTATAAAAACTAGGTAGTTTTATGTTATTATGTAAAAATTCATATTTAAAGTCTAAGGTAGAAAATTTTGTTGCAAGATCAAATGCATAAGGTTTTTTAATAAACCTATCGAATGCAACAAAAGTAACCTTTACATACGTAGATAAACCCATAAAATCAATTGAACTTTCAGACCATTGTTTATTGAAACTTGACCAATGAGAAAGCATGCTGTAAGGAAAAATAAAATCAATAGCATACTTATCAAAAACATTGAAGATATGCCTACATATTTCAATTTTCAATGTATTATTACTTTTCTTACCTTCTAGCGTTTGTGGAGAATTATCAATGTTCAACTTACCTCTCTCCCATAATTAAAATAGTCTATTGATGGTACAGTAATATAATTGGAAGTCCGTCAATGGATCCTTGAAGTCTTGTAATAAAAAAAATACCACTAAACAAATTCGAGTTAGGATTAGTTAAAATATAATCACTCATCACTTTTGTATAGGTATTTTCTTACTTTTCATACTCTTTTTCCACTTGAGAACTCTCCAATTTTACCTCATATGGATTTTCACTCACCAAATTTAGACGATCAAATAGACTTTTATCACTCAAGGTCTGTATTCTCTTGGTATTTTCACATGATTCTTCCTCACTTGTCATATCCCTCTCACAAGTATTATGAATATTCAATTAAGTACAATACATCTTAGTAGGAGAACATGATGTTTCTATCTCATCTAACTCAATAGATTAGAGGAAAAAATTCTCACAACCATCTTTTTCTAGTTCACAAATTTTGTCATCACAAACCTCTTTTCCACTATAGTAAGAGTCAACAAAAGGTATGAAGTCGTACTTTCTTTTCTACTTAGATATTTAATTGGACATTGGAAACCCTTATGATCTTTTGAACTACACCAATAACATTGTGCAAAAGGTGATAGCTCAATTATATTCTCTCTATTTAGATATTTAATTGCACATTTGAAACCCTTATGATCTTTTGAACTACACCAATAACTCTACACAAAAGGTGATAGCTCAATTGTATTCCTCCTTTCATTTGGTCATCTCCCATTGAATTCAAAAACTAATTCATGATCACCTTTTCCATCACAATAAGTCCCTTGATCATTCTTTCCATGAAATTCTGGAATTGAGAACCTTGATTTAGCTAAAAAAAGTTGCCCACGATCATTATTAACCAAAGTCTCATCATTTTCATGAGAGACACGTCGAGCATTATTTGCACGGAGATGAGGTTAACCAACCTTGTCTCCCCAATTACGATTTCGACACTCAATTTTGGTACTTAGACATTTCATATTTTGTTGATCGTGTCTAGAATAGTGTCACAATATGATCTCAAGCATTTCAAACCTCTTGACCCCTTTGCAAATTCCCACTCATAGTGTCACTAATCATTATGAAAGCCTGAAAAGAACACAATACTTAAGAAAAGAAAATTTAAACAAAACACACTGTTATGCCTCAAAAATAAAAATAAAAATCTCAATGAGGTAAGAATTAATCTTTTATGTCAATTAATCTTTTATGTCTTTTAAAAGTGTTCATATCAATTAATCAGAATTTATTAGAATCAAACTAACAAAGTAAACCTAGTAGCACTAGGAGTCCAAAATTGGCTAGACACCAAAGAATTAAGTTGCACAGAGAAAGGAATCTGTAACATTCTTTAACCTACTAACAAAAGAAACAATAAACTGTTAGAATGCATAAAGAAACAATAAAATCAAGAACAAGTGAAAACCTAAGGCTAAGAGTCAATGAAAATTACCAAAACCCAAAAACTCGAAAAATTGCGAAGAAACTTGACAAGGTTCATTCAAGGAGTTCCCAATTTCCAAAAATCACAAAATTTTAACTGAAGCCTCCTCAAATAATTTATATCTGATCAGGAAATTTTTAACACAAAATTCAGCCCACATAAAATTTTTTATTTTTCCTTTCTTTTTTTTCAGTTTTTTAATCACCTTTTTTGCAGCAAATACTTTTTTATATTCTAAAATAGTACGAAGAAATAGTCTATAAAATTTTAAATCAAGTGAAAAATGTTTTTCCACTCAAAAATATTATTTTTCAAAAATAATTTGGGTAAAAATTTGTAACGCCCCAAATTTCGGGATTTTCGGGATTTCTATAATTTCCAATGAATTTTAGAAATATTGTGCTTTGACTGTCTGGTGTGGGTCTGAGTATGTTGGTGGGCCTTTAAAAGGCCCAAAAGTAAATTGAATTCGAGGCAATTCCTGAATTTTTAATTTTGAGGAGAGAGTGTGCTGGCGAATTGGGCTTTTAAGATTGAGGTGGTAAAATAGGACACAAAAAAATCTATGGTAAAGTGGCATGTGATGCCACCTAGGTGTTTGGGGAATGACGTGTGGATGTTTAGGGGGAGCCAGAGTTCAAGTCACAAGGTAAGCATGTTGTTACTTTTATTTTTTTGTTGTGTGCATGTGCCGGGCATGTGATAGATCTTAAGGGGGAATTCGGCTAGGGCTTTAGGAAGGTTGGGCCGTGGGTCTAAATAGCCATTAGGGAAAGCTTTATTTTCTTTTTGTTTTGTCGAATTAGGGTTAGCCACCTAGAGCCTTTACTTTCAGTCTATTCCCTTCTCAGTGTCGCAAAAAGCCGAAAAACGCAAAGTTAGATCTCCCGAGTGCCGAATTCTTCCTTCTCTTCTCCTCTCTTCTTCTATTTTCTTTTCTCCTTCTTTTCTTCTCTGGTTGAAACATTCCTACCATTCTACTCATCTCCTCTTTCATTCCCATTCTTTTCTAAACCTCTATAGCCGATTACTATAAAAGCCGATATCTCGAAAGTTGTTTCTTGTGCTGATTTCTTCTAGCCAAAATCCTCCTATTTTCTCATCTCTTTTGGCCGATTTTCACATCCTCTAAACCTCAACCCCTGTCGGCAATACCACTGCAAAATCACCATACCAAATCATCTTCCTCTTCACAGTTTCAAAAGCTGAAAACACTATAGTTTTTAGGGACATATAGCCGAATCTTTAGATCTCTAAGATTCAATTTCTACTAGTGTTTAAGGATTGGATCTGCATCAGATCTGAGTAGAAACTGAAGTGGAATCGTTTTGGTTGAAAGAACCTGTGGTAGGTACTCAGATCTATTCTTTATTTCGGGTTTTAGAAAAGCCAAAATCCCTAAAAGCATAGGGAGGCTGTCGATTGGAGCTTAAGGCTCTAAGGGTTGTAACAATTGATTTGTTTTGGTGTTAGTGTGATCTAGAGGCTGCTGATCGAAGGCTTGGACAAGTGGAACCTCTAGATATAGATCTAGTCACTAGTTTTGGCAAAGGTAGGATCTCAAGGGCTATATGTATTGATGGTCGATTATGGTAAGTAAGTTTATGATGGTTGCTATTGTTTTTTTGATGTAATATGTCTAGTGACCGATTGTAGTATATCGTGGGAGATTTCGGTAGCAGTTGTCGCAAATCAGGTGTGTAAACAACACCCACTCATAGACTAGATCGGTAAAAGCCGAAATGCTGAAAAGCCAGCATTTTGTGAACATACGAGCGTGCGAGAGTGCAAGCTCTTGTGAGATGGTTTGGTTGTTAATTTTGGTAATCACAAGCGGTATGACTGTAGAGTGCGCAATTTCATGCACTTCGGTATAGTTGGGAGTGGGCCAACGGGCCCAATTCGGTAAAAACGCTCGGTAAGTGTTTTTGTTAATGTGTTAATGGCTGTAATATGAATGTAAGCCCTGGAATGGTTAAATTCACTAAAATACCCCTAAGTATGAAAATTACCATTATACCCCTAGGTGTAAAATTACCATTATACCCTTAGGGTTGATTTTCACTGGGTTGCATGTTATTCTGATTCTGTTTGTTGTATGCCATGACATGTATATCTGCTGCATGGGATGGAGTATATTGATGGAGGAAAAGTTTTGGTGGCTCTGCCACAAATATCTATTTCTGGTGGCTCTGCCACAAATATCTGTTCTGGTGGCTTTGCCACAATATCTGTATCTAGTGACTCTGTCACAATATCTGTTCTGGCGGCCATGCTGCAAATTCTGTGACGTGTAGTGGATGGGTGGGTCGAGTAGTCTCCCCACATGGTGTAAGGTTGGTACGGGGGTGTATACGGATGGATATGGGTTGGGTTTTCTACATACATGATATATCTGTTCTGTTTTTATTATGGGCCTATGGGCTTCATTTTGAGTTCTGTATAGGGCTAAAGCCCAACTTAATCTGTTTCTATGGTTTGAACTGATCTGGACTATGGTTAGGTTATTTTACACACTGAGTTTTCCAAACTCACCCCTTAATTTTATCCATGCAGGTAACCCCCAACCATAGTGGACTTGGAGTTGAGAGGGATTCAGAGTGGCCACATATTTTGCAAGCTCAAATTTTCTTCTTATGACTTGATTAGTTTCATTTACTTTATTTGCTTTGGGTTTTAAGTTGTAATAAGGCCGCTTTAATTATTTTTTAATTGCTTTAGTATGATTATTAGCTTAGGCATGATATGGATTTAAATGTTTGAAATTGAATAGCTCTAGGGCACGTTTTTAAAAGAAATTACCTAATTTCAAAATATCGTGAAACAAGACAAAGCTTTTGAAACGAAAACATTTTCTAAAATTAATAAGTGCTTTCAAAGGCTTAAAACGAAATGGTTTTTCCTGAACAACCATTCAAATAAAGTGTGGCAATGGTTGTGTGCATGTCTAGGAGTGGATCCGTGGAGAGCTTGGTACTTAAGCAGTCTAATAGACTCACCTCCTCTTTTTCCAGCATCCTACCTGGTGCAGAGCTTCCATTCGCTTTAATCTACAACGAAAATACTCTTTAAATCACTAAGAAAGATTTTAGATAAAACATGACCTATACAGTAACGCTCCAATGTGACACACCGGATTCGGCCGTAGCATCTGGGCCGGGTTTGGGGTGTTACAAAATTGCTTATAGGCAGTTTTGCAATGGAAATCAATTTAGAAACCAATCATGAGCACCCAAAATGCCCAAATCTGATACCAAATGATATGGTGACATGTGGATGAATGCGGATGTAGATCGTAAGTCTGTTCAAGTTGCGAATTTAACTTAGAGCTCTAGACATTCAGAAAGAAACTTGGATTTTGACACAACCTGAAATACAATCAAATCCAAGTCAAAGAGAAAAATTAAAAATAAATAACTAAGATAAATAAATAGAATAATAAATCAAATATTGGAACAATAAAGAAGAAAATAAAGAAGATAGATGAAAAAGGTGTAACGTGATATGTAGAAGTCCTAAGAAGCCTTTGAAACACGAAGAATCCATAATCCCCTTTCAAGAAACTCTAATTTCCCCTTCAAGATAGAAAACTTGGCAAGAAGGAGTTTGAAGGTGATCCCTACAATCTAAAATGACTGTTAAAAATATTCTAAAAGAAACTCAAGAGAAAGTCTTAAGAGCAAAACTTAAAGAGAATTTATTAACTCAAAAGAGAAGTTGAATAATAATGAATTCTATGAATTGTGTACAATGCAAATGCCTTGATTTAGGCTTGCTAAATATATCTAAATAGAACTCTTAATTATACTAGGACTCTAATTAACCTAAACAAGAAGTAATTTTAAGCTAAACTTTCTTGTTGACATAAAACTCCTAAATAACTTAAAATACTTAATCATTGTAAAAATTCAGAATAATAAAATAATAAGAGCTGATAAATACAATATTGGACTCATATATAATAAAAATTAAGCCTAGACCCCGCACCCAATATGATTTAAACTCGAATTAAAAGCCCAAAACTCATAATTCTCGTCATAATCCCGTCCAGGAATTCTGCTCGCATAATCTTCACTAAAACTGTCATAACTTGAGCTTCTAGACTCAAAATTGAGTGATTCAAAATGTTTTTCGAAGCTAAGAGATACATCTTCGAACACTATGAAGAATCTGAACTTAGAAATGCCTGGATCCAATCTAAAAAGTTGTCACAAGTCTTCTAATTTCCCAAACTTGAAGATTGACAGCTTCAATGAATGAAATTTAATAAATTTCACCCCATTCGTGCAACATGATACCCATTTCCTCTAAAATATTCATCCTCGAATCTTATCTTTGACCGGGAATTGAGCTAGTGTGAGCTTATCATATCCATGGGTCTGAAATTGGGCCTTGAGGTAGTGTTGATGCCTGGCGTACAAACCAATTTGGCGAGTAGAATAATTTTCGTAGTATCCGCCTGAAATGTATTGGTTAAGGGTGTAGATGCTTACTTGGTGTACATTATGGATTCATTTGAATTAAGAAGGGATATTAGCCAAGTTCTGGTCATAAAAGAGTTTTTCGATGTGTTTCTGGGAGAACTTCCAAGTATGTTACCAGACAAAGAAGTGGAAATTTTTATTGAGTTAGAGCTTGGTACTGCGCCAATTTCTTGTGCCCCTATAAAATGGCGCCATTGGAACTAATGAGTTAAAGACACAACTACAAGATTTGTTGGAAAAGGGATTTATTTGACCAAGTGTTTCACCTTGAGGTGCACCGATTTTGTTTGTAAAGAATAAAGATGGGACTATTTTTTTTAATTGATTCAATTTAAAAAAGACCTAAAGTTAGGGATTTATCAATCGGTAATGTTGCTCAAATACTCAACCAAAGGGCTACTGCAGTACCAATAAAAAAAACTGTTGTCACTACTGGATGACGAAATGGATTTTGGAATTTATTAACATTTTCCAAAAGCAGATCATTAATAATCCTGCAATCTGAAACCATTAAAAGAACACCCAATAACTTGTTAGGTATTGTACGAAGTATTTAAAATACGGGAAAGAATATTTCCAAAGGAGTTGCAAATGGATCCGCGGGTTCACCAATCATTGAAGTTTCTAGAACCGCTAAGCCCACTTTACAAGCAATAGTACCGAGAATTACTCCTGGAAAAATATGTAAAAGATCATTGGGCCATGCGGGTTATGCATTGGTTATTGCCAACTGAACAAAGTAACTAGAAAAAATGACTACCTTGAATTGTAGATTTGTTTGATCACTTAAGTTGAGCTACAAACTTCTCCAAAATTGATATGTTTTCTGCCTATTATCAGGTAAAGATCAGAGGTGATGATGTTCCAAAAATTACATTTCGTTCACGGTATAAGCATAATGTGTTTTTGGTGATGCCATTTGGATTAACGAATGTGCCAATAGTATTTATGGATTTTATGAATAGACAGTTTCAACCTTACCTGGATTAATTTGTTGTCGTTTTTATCGATGATATTTTAGTCTACTCCAAAAGTGTGGCTGATCATGAGGAGTACTTAAGGATTGTGATAAGAACTTTGCGCAAAAACAAGTTGTATGCCAAATTTAGCAAATTTGAATTTTGGTTGAAAGAAGTTCATTTTCTTGGTCATGTTATTTCTACTGAAGATATTAAGGTAGATCTTGATAAAGTTAAAGTCATGCTTGAATGGAATTCACAAAGGATGTCATCGAGGTATGTAGCTTCTTGGGTTTGGTGAGTTACTACAAAAGGTTTGTTAAAGGGTTTGCCATGTTGGTGACACCTCTCACATGATTATTAAGTAAGAAAGATAAGTTTCAATGGTTTGAGGCATGTTAGAAGAGTTTCGATAAGTTGAAAGTTGTTCTAACTGAAGCTCCTATCTTAGCCCAACTAGAATCTGGCATGGAATGCATTATGTTCACGGAAACTTCTCTTAATGGGCTAAGATGTACGCTTATGCAAAGAGGAAAGATTGTGGTGCATGCATCTCACCAGTTCAAGTTGCATGAAAAGAATTATCCAACTCATGACTTAGAGCTTACAGTGGTAAAAGTGGCACTAAAGATTTAGAGACACTACCTTTATGGGGAGAAGTGTAACTCGTTTTTCAATATTGTTGAAAACAGTGGTTTCGGGACCACAATTCCGCAAAAGACTCCGTAGTTATATTTAATTAATATTTATGAGTTAAATATAGTATAGTAGTGAATCGTGATTGTAACACCCCAAACTCGGCTTATTAGTTTAAGTCGAATCTGGAAGGGTTACACTAACGTATTGAAAATTGATTTCTTTTTGGAGTTTTGACTTTGAGAACCAGAAATTCATTTTAATCGATTTAGGTGATTTTGTAGTTTTGTATTAGAACTTGACAGATATTGATGAGATTATTAAAAAAAAACAAAAAAACAAGGCAAGTCCTAAAACAGATTACAAACCCAAAAGATCAAATCATAGTTATATCAGTGCAAAACAATCTGAGCTCCCGTACTTTATTTGATCCTAAATAAGATGTTTTCCTGAATAGATAAAGGCAAGACAAAGGGTGAGCTACCAAGCATCAAGTATAACCAAACTCAAATACGATTAAATACATCATAATATATAAATCATAGTAACATAAAGAACTTAATAACAGTTATATAACCGGTATGGAACAGAACTAGAGTATCACAAAGATTTCAACAATGGTAGTACAATAGAATTGAACAAAACAAATCAAACAGAATAGAACAGAGCAGAGCAGAACAGAACAAAATAGAATAGAGCAGAACTAAGCTAAACAAAGCAGAGCAGAATGGTTTTGGCGTGGAAGTAACAGAGATGATTCCCGGGCCTAAAACAACGTTACAGTAACCAAATTAGACAATCAAACTGGAACAAATCGCTTGAATAACATCCAAACCAAATCTATGTCGAAGAACTTTCAATGCAACACTCCAAATCAAAACTTACCAGCAACGGACAAAAAACACAGGATTCCTACATCACTGAAGGAACTCTAGACGTCGCTCGAACCTCTCCTAATTCAAACAACCAATTAACAGACTCTCAAGGAAGAATCATCCCTTGTTATGAAACTAAAAAACCGACAGAAAACCACACTAGCAACATAAGCAATTGACTCTTACTGAGGCTAAGAACGGAGCCACGAGAAAAGGTCTAGCCTCGCATGAAATCTAATTCATGCCCAATAGCAAAAATGAAGGAAATTTGGAAGCAAAGTAAAACCAAAAAGAAAAAGAAAACAAAGTGAGAAGGAGAATGTTTTCTTTTTGTCCTAGAAATAAAGTGGAGGGAGCTATCAACATCTTAATTAAATAAATTAAAAAGGAAACTAAATTGATTGACGGATTAGTACAAAAAAATTCTCATTACACACATAGAGATTCGAACACAAGACCTAGAGGTATACAGAAGGTTAACTAGTGAACCAATATGCTCATTCTTAATATCAATTTACTAAATTTAACTTATAACCTAAATGTCTAAAGATAGGGATTTAATCAAAAGTAGCAAAATTTTAAGAGATAGGATTCGAACTTAGAACCTTACACATATAACCAAAACACTTAACCACTAAACCAGATCAAATTGCTTGTCAAAAATTTCCAAAATCTAAACTCAAAATCGATGGATGACCACTCTTGGTTTCAAAACCCAATTTCTTCTAACCTAGTTTTTGGGATGTTACAGTGATTTAATAGATTTTATTAATTGGTCAGCTAGTCATGGTACAAGTGGTGCGTACCAAAAATCAGTGGTTTTGGAAAATGAGGTATCGGGACCTCGTTTTTATAAAATGAGCTCATAAATATTATTGTTGAATATTTATGGAGCTATTATATAGGTGGATTGAAATTTAGTCTGAAAATTTTGATGATTTGAAATTTAATTAAGGAAAAAAGACTAAATCGTAAAAATTATAAAAGTTAATAAGTATTGACTTTTATTAGTTAAAAGGCTTAATTAGTAAAAGTATATGGACTTATGTGGTAATCAAACCATATTATTAATAGTGGACGGTTGGTGGCTCTTTTATGTGACAAATATATTAAGTTATAATAATATTTAATTATATTAATAATAAAATATATTTTATAAAGTAAAAGAAAAAGAAAAGAGATCCAACAAAAATCATTTTCATTCTTCTTTTTCTTTGTTTCGTACCCCCATGGTTAGGACATGAATTTTCAGTCAAGATTTTCCTTTTCATGTAAGTCTTTTTAAATCTTGTTACTTGTAATGTTTTCGTTTTTGAGATCATTGCAGCTAGGTCTAGTTAACTCGTATTTCCATTTTAAAATTGTTAAAGATTTCTAAAGTTGTCATTGATTAAAATTTAAGTTTTTGAAGTTTAATAGTTTGATTATAAGCTTAGATATGTTTAAAGACTAATTTGTTAAGTAAATTTTGTTAGTTTTGTGTATATCGACCAAATTATAATAATGTAAAATTTTTACTAAAATTTCTATAAATCTTAATTTTAGAGGGTTGTTTAAGGATATAATTGAAATTAGATTAAAAATCGAGCTTAATTGTAAAAGATATAATAGTTTCAATTTTAGGGACTAAATTGAATAAAATGAAAAAATTAGGAAAATTATGAAAATGATAATAAAATGTTATATGTATTAAATAAGATGTTATAAGATATTTATAACCAATAATTGGAAATAAATTATTGTATAGGTCAAGAATCCGTAGATAATCGAGGAAAGGGGAAATTTTAAATTAGTCCCTGACACTCCTGCTTTTGTTGTTTGCTTTTGGTAAGTTCATGTGGTATAATTATGTGATTTTATATGTTTTTTGTGATTGAATTGTGAATTGATTACGTTTGAGTGTATATTTTAAATTGATTACAATTTGGTACAAAAAGGTGAGAAAAGGGTTACATTGGAAAAAGTGTATGATTTATACTGGGTGATGTTAGAATGTTAAAAGATATATGTAGATAAATATATATTGTTATAATATCAAGTGAACCAAATTAAAGGTTTGTGATTATATCTTGAATTATGATTGGAACAGTACAAAACATGAGTAATGAAATAAATTGTATTAAATGTTTCGATATGTTAAAAAAGTTCGGATGAATGTAGAAATAGATACATTTGGCATTCCAATAGGGTTGATTGTGCACTTGTATGAGATATGTGTAAAAGATGATACAGAGTAAAAAATTTGACAAAGATATCACTGTTTATGTTGAAATCTTGCATTTTTTGTGGTTTACCGAACTTTGTCTCTACAAAGACTTTGGTATAGTGGAGGGATTATATGATATATAACATGTAATAGTTCCTACAGGCTATGCACTACGGTGCACTGGTGTAGTGTAGTTACCCATGTATCTATATCTTATTGTTTAGTTCATCGAGCTAATTATTAAAAGAAAGTATATTGATTGATGACCACCTTCGAACATACTAGCGTCCAAAGTGTGAATACTGCAACTAAAAGATATGAAATCGAGGCGATGTCCACAAATATAAGGGTCAAGTTGTAATATAGTTTTACAGGAAAATAGGTAAGTACTTTGAGGATCGTACCCAAGAGATGCGAAATACTGGATTAATTCTAACTTAAATGAAAATAAATCTAACTAATATTTTAAACCAATTATATTATGATGAAACATAAAAGAAATTTTTTTGGGTTTTTTAATAAATAATGAAATAAAAATAACAAAAATCTAACTAAAAAAAACTTCAAAAAGCCAATTTATACACTTAATTGATTCTAGGCATGGGTGATTAGCTCGCTTCGATGGTCATAACTAATCCCTATTTCGGGTTTCAACTCAATCTCTCTCGATCTTCTACTAAACTAATGAATCGGTAAGAACTACTTATCTCTCAACCTCATAGTCCAGATCAATTTAGGGCTACGGTGTTCACAGACAAGCTATTCCAATTTTGATTAATTCCCACCTAAATAACTATCTAAGGTAATCAAGCCTAGGGTTTAAGTTCTTCCTCTCCCAAATAGTTGATTCATTAAGAGAACCTTATATGATAATCAATTAATCACACTTCCACTCACTAATCCCCCATAAGAGGATTAGTTCCTCATGGATCTCATGAACACAATAAAGTTGAATATAAGGATAAACATAAATAACAAATCAAGAGTAGAGTTTAGAGAATCTTGTTTGTATTTGATAGATGAAGCACAAAGAATCCACTAGCATTTGATCGCAATTACAAACCACATTCTCTGAAGATTAAAAAAAGAAAATAACTAAAAATAAACCTCAAATAATCATCTTTTACATTCTTGTCAACTTGAAGAATTATGTGATAATTTGGACCTATCTTTCATCATAAAATTACGTGAATTTATCTTCATCCAATTTGTTTGCAATTTATTTAGAAAATTATGTCAGTTTTTCAGTTTTCAATTTTTGTAACTTGAATTTTAGATTTTTTTGCAATATTTTAATTTTGTATATACATATATTTTGATTATTTAAAATTCTTTTATATTTTAAAATTTTAAATTTTTTTATATATATTCTTTCTAAAATTTTAAATACTTTTATAAAAAATAGATTATGATATCATCAATGTCACGTGTCAAAAACCTAGAGTGTCATGTGTCCTATATTTAATGTTATTACAAAAACAAAAAAAGCTACCAAAACCTTGACAAGATAAAATGTCAAGTACCAACTTGGGAAAAAAATCATAAGTACCAATTTGGGAGAATGTGTCAAGTTCGGGGCTAAATGCATATTTGAGCCTTATAATTATAATTAAATATAAACACATATAATATTATTTATATTTTACATTTTTACTTTTTCATAATATATAATTTATATTCAATTATATGTGTTTGATGATCAAATTGATAGAATGTATAAGTATTTAGGACTAAATTTGCTATTATACTAGTTAGAAAAAGGCCACATCATTACTTGTGTTAACCACTTAACAGAGAGTGACCAAAAGAAACAATCTAAAACATGAGTAATTGAAATAGAAATGATGTAAAATATTAGTGATTAAATTGAAAATTTTTATAGTTGGGTAACTAGAATAGAAACACGTTAATAGTTGAGTGACTAATTCTATAATTTATCCAAAATAATATATTATTTAATGTTTATAACATAAATATGTTAAAATTGACTATGTGCCTCTAATATTTAACTGAATGTTGGTATCTTTTTGTATTGCAATATTAATTTTTGGATTATTGTTGCAAAAAGCTCTCAAATTTAAAAAAAAAAAAGTAATTAAGCCCTTCTTCTTTTTGCACTCAATTGTGCACTTGAACTTTCACTTCTTAAAAAAAACAATTAAGCCCCTCCTTTTTTTTCGTTCAATTGGGTACTTGAACTTTCAAAATGCATAAAAAAGACCTTCCAAATTATTCAAAAAAAATAATTAAGCTCCTACTCTTATTAAAAATTAGAAAAATATTATAAAAATAATAAATAATAAATTCTAGAAAAATTATTAAATTTTAATAAAATTTTAAAATTTAAAATTATTAAAAATTGGAAATTTTTATAAAAAGCGTAAAAATAGAAAATTGTAAAATTTTATAAAAATCATAAAAATTAACAACCCTAATTTTTTCAATTAAAGTCATCGTTTGTCGCAACACAATATGAAATGTGATTTAAAATGATAAAATAATAAAACCAATAAAAGTTATAGAAAAATATAAAATGCTTCTTTTGGTACAAAAATTTTATAATTTTTTTACAAAATTTATATTTCTTTACATTTTGTATAATTTTCTTACGACTTTATAATTTTTTTTATATTTCTATATCTTTTATAATTTTTACGATTTTACAATTTTTTATATATTTTTACCATGTTTATATTTTTTCAATTTTTAATATTTTTTAATATTTGAAATTCTTATTAAAATTTACTAACATTTATAGCTTTTAATTTTTATATTTTTCTAATTTTAATAAAAGCAAATGTTTATTTGTCGCTTTTGTAAAAATTTGAAGGTCTTTTTGATGCATGTTAAAGTTAAGTATCCAATTAGTACAAAAAAGTAGGGCATAACTTTTTTTTTTAAGGTTTGAGGTCCTTTTTAATGTAGTTTAAAATTTAAGAATCCAAATAAGTAAAAAAAACAGATATTAATTATTTTTCTTTAAATTTTAGGGTTTTTTTTTTGCAGTTTTAAATTTTAACTTTTTAAATCATAATGTGAAAGCAAAAGACAAAATTAAGGAATAATTACCGTTTCAAATTAATGGTACTTGCTGAATCGGCCAATGGCGTGGCTATAAAAGAGTAATGGGCGAAGGGTGTCTTACAACTCAACAACCTTATCTCGTTAATCCCATAAAGCAACAGCAAGAAACACACTCCGAATTAGAACAGAACTAGAACAAGAAGAAGAAAAAGATTGGAAGACATGTCTGCTCCCACTTCTTTGGCTACAAATGTTTTTGGGTTCGGAAGCTACACCACTATGCTTCAGAAGGTGGAGTCAGTTACCACTTCTTCAATGCCTGTTCCACCCCCTAAGTCACTTCTAATTGCCACACCTTGTGAAGCAGGAGAATTCCCATTACTCATTTTCCTCCATGGTTACCTTCTTTACAACTCTTTCTACTCTCAGCTTCTCCAGCATGTTGCTTCCCATGGCTTCATTGTTATTGCTCCTCAGGTATATATAGGCCTAAACGCTAATCCGTTTCCTTTATCTTTACGCCCGTGCTTAGGGATAGAATTATCATGATGCAAATTTTCTTTCAATTCACATAGCTTTGGAAGAAAATTATGATTGTTTTAGTCTTCCTACTTATAATCAAGTCCTTTTCTGCAATTGGGGAAAGTACCTCAATCTTTGACAGCCATGAGGCTGATGACCACGGTGGAAGTTAAAGAAATTTTATATGCCCTTCATCCCCCTACATAGAGATTGTGCTTTAAAGATCCGTCACTTTTCCTTGTCAAATTTCTTTGAAGTTGCTACAAATTATTGTCAAACAAGCTAGTGTGAAAATCATCACGCGTTGGTAGCGCCTTGATCTTTTAACTTAGCCAGTAAGGAAAACCAAGCTAGTGTGAAAAGCTTGGGCTGTCTTATTGTGGCAGCAACATTATTGTGACTGATGGTAGATGTGAGCCACTGGATAATTCATGTGATTCCGCTTTGTCTCCTAGCTATTCCCCAACAGATTAATTCACAAACAAGCTAATTATTTTGTTTTTCTTACTGTTGAGATTGTTTCTGATCTTTGTAATTGCTTGAATGGAAAAAAGTGTATCCTAAAACTGGTGCTTTATTTCCCTTCTCGTTCGATATAGGCTTTTTTGTCATCTACTGCCTATTTTGCTAGGCCAATTACAAAGCAGGCACGAAAACAACAATCTAATGACTTTCCGTTGCTACTTAATTGATATTCCAACAGTTGTACATCGTGGCTGGACCAGATACAACAGATGAGATTAAGTCAACAGCTGCAATCACTAATTGGTTATCCAAAGGGGTATTCCAAGGGTTGCTTCCACCATATGTTCGGCCAAACTTAAGCAAGCTTGCACTTGCCGGCCACAGTCGAGGAGGCAAAGTTGCTTTCGCCCTAGCTCTGCAGAAAACAATGACTACATTAAAGTTTTCAACCTTAATAGGCATAGACCCCGTCGATGGAATGGACAAAGGGAAACAAACGCCACCTCCGGTACTCACCTACATTCCTCATTCATTCGATCTTGATATGGCAGTGATGGTAATTGGTTCGGGTCTTGGTGAAGTGAAAAGAAATCCTTTGTTCCCTCCTTGCGCTCCCAAGGGAGTTAACCATGAAGATTTCTTCAAAGAATGTCGAAAACCGGCTTGTCATATTGTTGCCAAGGACTATGGTCATCTTGACATGTTGGATGATGAGACTAACGGGTTCAGAGGACGTTCATCATATTGTTTGTGCAAAAATGGGGAGGCTAGGGAGCCCATGAGGAGGTTTGTTGGAGGAGTTCTTGTTGCCTCCATGAAAGCTTATCTTAATGGAGATAACACAGACTTGATTGCTATAAAAGATGGGCATGAAGCTGCACCGGTGGAGCTTAAAACGATTGAATTTCTTGTTTAAAGATTTTATAGATAGATAGATACACGCAAGTATATTGGAAGCTTCAGGATTTAAACATTCTAGAAAGCTTTTCAAGATTTAAACGAGGTGTGCCAACATGATTTTTATCTTCCATGTATTCTACTTACCCTTTGATGACAAACAGCATATGGTCAAAAACTCAATCTTTTCTTTCTAACATCAATTTGTGATGCATCTGAAACTCCAGTGTTGTCAATTTCATGTTGCTGAGATGACTAAGGATATGTTTATTGGATGTTTAAGTTCTTTTGTTTACCGGCATCAAAACTCTAATATCTATTAACTAGTAATGCCACTTCGATAAAATATGGTAATTTAATTTAATAATTTTTATTGAAATACAGTTAATTCTTTAATATATTGTATTAATATAATGTTATAGATTAAATCCAAAATATAAATAAAATATAAGCAAATGAATAGTAATAAATTTTCTCTATTTGAATATATAATTCTACCGAATTGTGAATATTATAATTTTTATTGATTAAAATTGATCTATATAAGTTGATATTAACTTAGAATTCATTTTTAAATTAGATATTAAAATGTGAATGATATTTATAATGAGATAATATTTGATGTACGGTCACTTCATAATTCTTAGCGAATCGCATCATGCCACCTTATCAATGAGTAAAATTAAAAATATATATGAAAAGACTTATAAATAAATAGAATAAGTTTATTAAATTGTAATTAAAAAATAATTCTAGTTAGTATCTTCTCAATATTCCTTGGACAAAATATTATGGATAAAAAGTTTCTTAGTTTAGGTTTTCTAAAATTTTGAAAGAAATTAATATTGAACCAAGGAAATTTTTTCTTTTAGTTGTTTATCACTATTGGTCCAATTCAATTTTCAGGTATGATTTCTTAGTTATAATTATGGGTTTTGTAGGATTGTTAATTAGTGAAACATTGAAAAGAAAACTTCTCTAGAATCTTGAAATAAAAAACTTATACGGACTAGCGTCTCTTTCTCATGTTTTTCTTATAATTCAATATTGTTGCAAATTTTAATTTAAAATTATTTTACCCAAATATATAAGGGATTATGGGAAATTTTAGGGATTGTTTTTAATTCTTGCGAGTTTATCGTATGTGTTTTTTTCTTTAATAGCAAAGATGATCCCGTTGTTGTTTCGAATCACCAAAAGGTTGAGGAGGAAGAGACTACTCCTCGTAGAGGTGGATGTGGGAAGAATTGTGTTTGAAGCTATTGCATTCGAAGTATTATTAATTTTTCCTTGAAAACCTTGCTTCAAA
The DNA here is from genome assembly GCF_025698485.1 of Gossypium arboreum. Taxonomy (NCBI): domain Eukaryota; kingdom Viridiplantae; phylum Streptophyta; class Magnoliopsida; order Malvales; family Malvaceae; genus Gossypium; species Gossypium arboreum. The sequence goes on along the minus strand of NC_069079.1, from coordinate 74,793,362 downwards.
ATGTTTTACCTCTACAAACTAAATTGTGCTAAAATCCAAAATTTTCCACTTCAAAGGGAACAACGTGGCTAATTTCAGGCGAGCTCCATAAGAATAAGCAGACATAAATGTAAACAACAGCAATGGCAAGCACTGATTGAACATAAAGACATTGAAGCAAAGCTTTTGAACTTGGAAACCTATTGCTAAACTTTGTTCCTACATTGCACGCTTGTTAAGAATGGAAATAGTCATGCATTTTGATTATTGATGAGTTTTTAGCTCAACTATTAGTTCATAAATTTCAAGGTCAACATTTTTGGAGATGTGAGATATTTTAGTTTAATTCCTTATATCAATGTTCCTTCTACTCATGACTGACCTAGAATATTTTTTTTCTCAAACCTGGTTAAGTATTAATCTAAGATTTTGGAGTCATATAGATGTTTTTATGGTCAAAATACTGAAATTTTGATATAATTATAAAGTTTTAATTATCAAAAAGAAAATATACGTGTTTTTGTTTATTAAGGATGCACACTGCTAGGAGATGAAATAGTTACAGCCCTTGTTGATGATGAATATGGTTTGATTTTGTTTGAGTGGAAAAATTTAGATCATTGTGCTACAATGATTCATGTTTAGGCGAGTCTTTAGTTAGGTCATTTTGTGGCTTTCTTTTCATGACAATAGTTGTATATTTTTTTCTTTTATTTTTAATAAGTATTTATTTGGTTAAGAAAAAAAATGCATAATGTGATACGCTTACAGAATATGCTAGATCTACTCTTAAACTGGAACTTTTGCTCCACTGAATAAGCATATCAAACTTGAATTAATATCCTGAAAATATTAAGGCAAGAGTTAATTACACATAATTAAGAACAAGGACAAGTATTTATCGTGTAATTCAGATAATTAAATAATAAGATCCATCGTATTTAGGGAGTTTAGTTCATAATGTAATAGGAAAACATTTCAAAAATAGGAAAACAACAAGACATAAAAAAACCCAAATAAACTTCGAGAGAATTTGAATGGAGATCTTCAATTTTGAAGTGGATCTTCTTCCGAGATGATTCCAATGGCTTCCTTCGAGTAATTTCTGCTTTCTACTCTGTGTGTCCCCTTAGGTCTACTTCTAGTGTGTTTTTATAGACTTTGGAATGCTCAGAAACGCTAACAATTGGCTTTTTTCGCGTATTTGGGAAACCGGGAATGATATCCACATGGGCTACCACATGGGTGTATGGCCAGCCGTGTGGCTCACACGGGCATGTGCTCTACTCGTGTGGAAGTAGTCTTGGCTGTGTGGATCTTTAAATTAGCCCATTTTGTCCATTTTTGGCCCTTTTTTGCTCCTTTTGTTCCTCTATGCTCTTCTGAGTATAAAACATGAAATTAAAGGTTCAGAAGCATCTAATTCACTAAATTACATGATAAATCATCCAAAAATATGCTAAGTATGGGATTAAACTGTGTTACTTTTATGGTTTATCATAAACCAAGTTCAATTCATGCTATATCAATACCAACAACACAAGGCACATAAGTATCACAATTAGTCAATACCTCTTTCACATCCAAAATCACCTAAATGATCAAACTTACTTGTAGACTTTGTGCCTAAATCAACATGCATACCATATCTCAAAATTCAACCATTTGGTACTCAAAATACCAATTCACAATAAAGCAATCAAATAGCAATTATAAACCACATAACAAAAGACCTTTTACACATTTAAACACATAATCAAGTAAACCAAAATAAGCCAAATCATATGGTTATACACATAACCAAAACATACATCATTTACAAGCCAAATCATATGGCTATATACATTACAAACTCATAGGCCATGTTATGCACAACACCTATACATGCCATATAACCAAGTACACAAGTTCAAAAGTACCAAAATGATAGCTGGATAGTGTTATGAGATCTCCGACAACTCCCAATTCGAGCAAGCTTTGAAATCATTATAAAACACGAAAAACTAAACAGAGTAAGCTATAAAGCTTAGTAAGCTCGTATGATTAATAAATATAACTTACCATCCATTCACAAATTAAATTATCTATCATAAAACACTACAATTTAACTTAATCACAAGGCTAATATATGTTCATCCACATAGTAGATCATGTGCTCACAAACTTCATAGATTCAATGCTTATATTGTTTATGTACCTACCTACACTAATACGTATCAATCTCTTATCCTTTCATATCTTCAATATACCTGTTGAACCATTTGGAATAATATCAGATACTTGGGAATCTCACACCCCAAGTGCCTTCAATACATGGTCAAAACCATCTCAATCTCATATCTCGTATGTAAATGCTCATCTCGAGCTATCACTAGGTCTACTCACACAAGCTGACTGTCAAGATATAGCTACACGGTGCTGCTCACACAAGCTAACGAGAATCCGCAACAGATGTTGAAAAACTCAGCCACCGGTAGAATGTACTGACCAGCACCCAAACACAATAACCCTTAATGACATGTCATTTGTCTCCTATCTATTCCTAAGGTTCAACCGGGATTTCACATTGCCGAATCTTCGTCGAACATTTTTGTAAGGCCGTATTCATTAACAATACAAATTATAAAGCATTTAAAACACAATTACATTAATGCTTATTAACATATGAACTTACCTCGATCACAAAAATGTTGGAACAGGATCGACTAGTCCAATACTTTATTTTTCCCCAAATCTGGATCAGTACATTGCTTTTCTTGTTCTATATAATCAAATTTAACTCATTTAATTATCATTCTATTCAATATAATCCAAATTTCATATTATGGAAAATTTACACTTTTACCCCTAATATTTTAACTTCTTTATAATTTAGTCCCCAGCTCATAAAAATGTAAATTCATACAATTCAGTCCACACCCATACTAGCCGAATTTCACCTATACTCATAGCAGCCCATTTTTTTCATTATTTCACACATTTACCACATAATTTATCACATTTCTCAATTTAATCCCCAATTGACAATTTTATCAAAAAAAATCACTTGACAAATGTTGTTTATCTAACAACAACCATTTATTTTCTATCATAAAACATCAAAACACATACATATTCATCAATGGTAAAACCCTAGACTTTTGATAGTTTCACAAATTAGTCCCTGGGCTAGCTAGATTAAGCTAGAATGACTTCAAAAAACGTAAAAATCATTAAAAACCGAGCAAAAATGCAATTACATGCACTAGTGAATGTTGGCCGAATCAAGAACCCTAAAATGGCTTCTTTTCGCTTGAAAAATTCAGTGGAGAAGATGAACTAGAAGATGATACAATTTGTTGTTTAATTATTTTACTAATATGCTTTTATTAATTTACTATAATAACCTTATACATTAACTTAAAATTCACCTATTTAATGTCCATCTTTGTCCACTCAACTTTCAAATGGTCTAGTTACAACATAAAAACCTTCACTTTAAAGTTCTATAGCTATTAAACACCTTTAGCTAATAGAACTAAACTTTTACACTTTACGCATTTAGTCCTTTTTATCGAATTAAGCATTCAAATGATAAAATTTCTTAACAAAATTTTTACACAATCATACTATCATGCTGTAGACATTAAAATAAAATAAATATTTCAACATCGGATTTGTGGTCCCAAAACCATTGCTCCGATTTGACTAAAAATGGGCTCTTACAACTCTCCTCCCTTTAGGAATTTTCGTCCCCGAAAATCTTACTAGAAAATAGGTTAGGCTATTATTTTCTCATAGCTTCCTTGGGTTCCCACGTAGCCTCTTCAACACCATGACGTTGCCATAAAACCTTCACTAAAGCTATGCTTTTATTTCTCACCTCTTTAATCTCTCGAGCTAGAATTCTGATCGGTTTTTCACTATATGACATATCGGGTTGAATTTCAACTTCTTTTGGAGAAATTATGTGTGATGGATCTAATCTATATCAACGTAACATCGACACATGAAATACATTATGAATCTTTTCCAGCTCTGACAGTAAAGCTAGTCCATATGCCACTGGCCCTATTCTTTTGATAAATCTCTTACAACCCAATAAATCGCGGACTCAATTTTCCTTTGCGACCAAATAGAATAATCTTCCTTCATTGCGATACTTTCAAAAATACTATATCGTCGATTTGAAATTCAATTTTTGTCAATCTAAAGGTGTTTTCAAACTGTCGCGAATTACTTACACTTTCTCTTCAATCTCTTTAATCAAATCAACCCCGTGAATCTTTTTCTCACTAAGCTTGGTCTGATACAATGGAGTTTAGCATTTACGACCATATAAAGCTTCATATGGTGCCATCTTTATACTCGATTGAAAACTATTGTTATACGCAAATTCAACCAACACTAAATATTTTTCCCAGTTGCCTTCAAACTCTAATACACTGCAACGAAGCATATCTTCGAGAATTTGTATAATTCTCTCAGACTGACCTTCAAATTGGGGTTGAAATACAGTACTAAAGTGCAACCGCATACCTAAAGCTTCCTGCAAGTTCTTCCAAAATTGCGACATAAACCTCGGATCTCTATCCGAAATAATTGAGACTGGCACTCTGTGCAACCTCAAAGCTTGATGTTCCAAAGTGCCAGTACAATTGTTTCAAATCATCATACATCTTTGTAGTCTGTGCCACTCTGATATCATCACTGGCTGTAGTAGTCCCGAAGGCACTTGATGTTCGGCTTTGACTTGTTGACAAAAAAACATCTCGACATTAACTTTGAAATGTCTCGTTTCATACTCGACCACCAGTACAACTGTTTCAAATCATTGTACATCTTAGTACTCCTTGGATGAACAGACAAGCTACCACTGTGTTGTTTCGTGTAGAATTTTTTGAATAAGCTTAGAATTTCTCGATATACAAATTCTACCTTGGAGCAGCAAACAAACATCGGATGCAATCTGATACTCTAAATCAATAGTCGACTCGCACTATACTATTTTAGCTTGCAATTCATTGTCATATTTCTAAGCCTCACAAATTTGCTGAAGAAATATCGGTTTAACTTTTAACTCAATTAAAATCGAACAATCATCAGATAAGATTAACTGTATGTTCATCGCCCATAAAGCGAATAAATATTTTCTACTCAAAACATCTGTGACTGCATTTGCTTTCCCCAGATGATAATTAAATCACTAATTCATAGTCTTTCAACAACTCGAGCCATCTTCACTATTGCAAATTCAAATCTTTCTAAGACATTAAATACTTTAAGCTCTTGTGGTTGGTAAAAATATGACATTTTTCACCATACAAATGATGTCTCCAAATTTTCAATGCGAATAAAATAACAGCGTCAAAACACATCCCAAACCGTTCAATGACGCGTCACTGAAAATCACAAACTCTTTACCTGACTTATGTTGAACTAAAACTGGTGCTTCAGGTAACAGTGCTTTCAACTGTTCAAAACTCCGTTGGCATTTCTCAGACCACTCAAACTTCACATCTTTCTGTAACAATTGAGTCATCGGTGTAACAATCATCAAGAACCCTTTTACAAAACACCGATAGTAGCCAGCTAATCCCAGAAAACTTCTAACTTCAGATACATTTCTTAGTGGTTTCCAGTCAACAACTGCTGAAATCTTACTCAGATCAACTCGAATGCCATATACTAAAACAACATGTCCCAAAAATCCAACCTCTTGGAGCCAAAACTTGTATTTGATTAATTTAGCAAATAGTTGCTTATCTGTCAATGTTTGTAATACAATCCTCAAATGTGTATTCATAAATTCATAATATTCTTGAAGAATGCTTTCTTTTTTATCATTATAATTTTTAAAGTAATTTTGTCTTTTTTGCTTATTTTTGTTGGAATAAAAGTGTTTTCTACACCATTCCTTATTTATCTCAAAAGTTTTTTCTAAAACAAATATTTCTGAATTTTCTCCTTATCTTGCATTATTAGTCAGTGCTGAATATGTTGGTGATATATTATGTGAACTTTGGTGACTCTCTTCCTATCTGGCATAGATAGGTTAAGCTATATTTGAGGAATTATCTATTCCTTGTAAATTGGTTCTAAATGTTGTTGGGATAGAAGAGACAAAGGCTCTAGCAGTCCTAAAATCTATAGTTTGCATTTTTGGATTTGACTTTTCTTCTAAATTTAACCTCTTAAAAGCTATGTTGGTACTTCCTATTTCGAAGGAATGCCTTGGAGGCATTCTTCGTGGCCTGTTGAATTAATATTCAACTGTGCCATCTTAGTGTTGAGAAATTTCACTTAATGAAGTGTTTTTTATTGGAGTTGGTGCCACAGGTTCTGTAGCACCCCCAAGTTTCCACCTATCAGGAAGGTTTGTTTCATGCCATTTTATTGTTCTTGAGATTGTGGTATGAGATCTTAAAGTATCTCTTTCTATTAAGAGTGTAACACCCTGGATTTTGGGGTTAAAATTTTTGAGTTTTGTGGTTACGGGCTCAGAGAGGGGTGTGTTATTGTGTATAGTTTCTGCATTGTAGTGTCAGAATGGGTTTGCTAGTCTGGTGGTTGGTTATCTATTAGTTTGCCTCTGGGTTTTGGGTTCGAGTCATTGTGTGTGCATTTTGAGTGATTTATTTATTTTATATTGTTAAATAGTAGATTTACTTTATGTTTAAAAATAAGTATTTAGTCTTATTTTTATTATTTATTTATTTATTTTTATTTTTATTATTTTTATTTTTGGAAAATTTTTCTTTCTTTCCTTTTCACATTCTCCTTTTCCCTTATCTTTTTTTTTCCCATTTCTTTCTTTTTCTTTTCTTGTTTTTTGAAAACGATAGTGCTGTAGTGGTTTTCGAGGAGTTTCGGTTTCCTAGTCATCGAGTCGGGTTCTGGGCGTCTCTGATCGCCAATCAGGTGTGGGTTCGAACCTTTGAAATTTTTGTTATCGAATTGAGGTTATTTTTGAGAAATTTGAAATTGTTCTGTACTTGTGGAATCGATCTTCAGAAACGGGCGAGTATCGTGGAATAGTTTAGAATTGGGTGTGATTTTGGTATAGTGCTAAGCAAGTAGGGATTGGGGAACATTTTTGCAACAAAAGCACGTCTGGTAGCCTATTTTTGTTGTGGTTTCATGACCACACGGGTGGCCACATGGGTGTTGATAAACCGTAAATTATACATATTTTTACCCCATGTTTAATGCATTTAATGGATGATTTCTCATTAGAATTGGTGAATTCGATGCCCCTAATGCTTTAATTTCATGTTTTATACTTAGGAGAGCATAGGAGAGCGAAAGGAATGAGAAACGGGCCAAAGTACAAAATCAACACGGCCTGGACCTCCTCACACGGGCAGACCACACGGCCGTGTCAATTTAGCAAGCTCGAGCACGGCCTGAAGTAATCAAACACAGGCGTGTGCCACGGGAGTGTCCCTAGCGAGCCCAAGTTGAGTCCAATTCAAAAAAGGCTAATTTTGAGGTCTTCTAAGCTTTCCAAAGCTTATAAATACACCCTAGAGGAGGAAAAAAAGGGAGACAGAGAAAGGGGGTAAGGAATTACCCCAAGGAAGCCGATTGATCCGTCTCAGAAGCCAGATCCATCTCAGAAGCCGGATTCATCATCAAGACTGAAGATCTCTCCTCAATTTCCCTTCAAGAGTTTTCGGTTTTCTTTATGTTTTGTATTTTTTATTCTTCGAAGATGTCTTCTTATTTAGTTATGAACTAAATCCCCTAAATGCCTAAGGGGAATGAAACCTAAGACGAATCTTGTTATTATTTTCTGAATCGTATGATAAATATTTAGCTTGTTCTTAACTATGTGTTCTTAATTCTTGTTTTGATATCCCAGGAAACTGATTCAAGACATACTCTTATTCAGAGGAGGAATAGACCCTGTCTAAGAGTACTTTTGTCATAATTAAGCGGAGTTGTTTGCGCGCCTAGAAATAGGATGACAAGATTTTTCCGGATTAGGGTGAAACCTAATAAGAGGATCCATAGATCGAGTTAATGCAACCCTAGAGTGTTAATTAGAGAAAAGTCTCGGTTATTCAATCTAGGGATTAGGCGTTATTAGTCTTGCATAGGTATAATAACATAACTTAGGGATATCTACGGAACAAGTTCAGTGAATAAATCGTCCTATTCGAAGCCAGAATAACATGTAAAGTCTAGGTGGATTTTTTCTTAGGTATTGTCTCAAGTCAATCGATTTTCACAAAAGCAATTCCCCAATTCTTTTCTCCATGCGTTCTTAGATTAGATAATTAGTTAACTAAAACAAAACCTCATTATTCTTAGGCTAGATAATAAAAAGACAATCATTACTAGTAGTTTTAGTTCCTTTGGGTTCGACAATCCGGTCTTGCCATTACTATACTACTGTTCGATAGGTACACTTGCCTACATCGCGATAATAGTCAGTCTAGGTTTGATCTTCATTATAAATATTTATTACTTGTTATGAATTACGCGATTAAGTTTTTGGCGCCGTTTTCGGGGAACAAAAATATTAGGAACACGCAATTTTTATTACTTTAGCCATTTATTTTGTCTTGCAATTTAATTATTACTAATTCATTTACTTTTTCTTTCTCTTGGCAGGTTTTCCTAGTTTATGACTAGAAGAAACCTGTCAGGACCATTACTTTTTGACGAAGAAATCGATCGCACAGTTTGTAGAAACCAAAGAGAAATAAGGCGAAGCTTAAGATACGCAGAGAACGAGCAAGAAGATGATATTCAACCCCTAACCGAAGAGATGGCTGAAAACCAAGGCAATCAGCTACCTCCTGCAATTGCGACTAATCAAAATCCTGCTCTACGTACTATGTATGATTATGCTAAACCTTCTCTAATAGGAACTGAATCTAGCATAGTTAGACCGACTGTAGTTGCAAATACTTTTGAACTGAAACCTAACACAATTCAAATGATACATCAGTTTGTTCAGTTTGATAGTTTGCAGGATGAAGATCCCAACGCTCACTTAGTAAAGTTTCTGGAATTTTGTCATACATTTAAAATCAATGGCATTTCTGATGATGCTATTCATCTTCGGTTATTTCCTTTTTCATTGAGGAACAAAGCTAAATAGTGATTGAACTTGTTACCACGAGGGTCAATTACTACTTGGGAACAAATGACCTAAAAAATTTTACTAAAATATTTTCCACTAACTAAAACGGCTAAGTTACGTAATGATATTTCTTCTTTTGTGCAGCTGGACCTAGAAACACTTTACGATGCATGGGAGAGATACGAGGATCTATTGTGAAGGTGCCCTCACCATGGGCTACCGCTTTGGCTTCAAGTACAAACATTCCACAATGGTCTGAATCCCTCGACTCGGAAAATGATTGAGGCAGCTGCTGGAGGAACCATCAACAACAAAACACCTGAAAAGGCTTATGAATTCATTGAAGAAATGTCACTAGATAATTATCAGTGGCAAGTCATGAGGACTAAGCTAACAAAAACAGTCGGCATTTATAACGTCAACTCAGTTACTATGCTGTCAAATCAGGTAGAACTTCTCAATAAAACGATTAATGGTTTTCTTAGTTCTACACAGGTACATCCAGTAATGAGGTGTGACTCAAGTGGAGGAGGTGTGCATACAGAATATCAATCCTTCAATCCTACAATCGAAGAGAAACAAGTCAACTATATGGGTAACAATAACTTTAGATCTCAAAATAACCCATAAAATAATACTTATAATATAGGTTGGAGGAACCATCCAAATTTCTCCTAGGGTGGTCAAGGGAATCAAAAGCCACAAAATCCTTAGGGTTTTCAACAGCCACCGTATCAATAAGAGAAGAAACCAAACCTTGAAGAGATGCTCTCTAAATTCATCTCTGTATTAGAAACCCGTTTCCAAAATACCGAGATAGCACTTAAGAATCAACAAGCATCGATCCAAGGGCTCGAAACTCAGATAGGCCAGCTATCCAAACTAATCTCCGAATGACCACAAGGTAGCTTACCAAGTAATACTGAGCCTAACCTAAAGGAACACCTCAATGCAATTAGTACTCAATATAAGGAAGGATTCATTGCGCCTGAGCCAGAATTGATGCAAGAAACTGTGGTGAGCAAAGGTAAAAGTGAGGTAAGTCATAACAAAACGGTGAATGAAGAATATAAACCTCATGTCCCATATCCTAACACGACAAGGAAAGACCATTCAGATGAACAATTTGGTAAATTCCTTAAACTTTTGAAAAATTACATATTAACTTACCGTTTATTGAAGCTTTGTCGCAGATGTCGAATGCAATGAAATTTTTAAAAGAGCTTTTAGTAAATAAGAGAAAGTTGGATGAAGCGTCATATGTGGAGCTAAACACAGTCTGCTCAGCTATTCTACAGAATAAGCTACCCCACAAATTGAAAGATCCAGGGAGTTTTACAATTCCTTACTTAATTGGTAGTATAGATATAAGTCATGCATTAGCTGATTTAAGGGCTAGTATTAACGTCATGCCTTACAAAATGTTTAAGCAACTAGGTCTTAGGAAACCTACACAAACTAAGATAAGCATTCAATTGGCAGATAAAACTATAAGATTTCCTAGGGATATTATTGAAGATGTACTAGTAAAAGTAGATAAGTTCATATTCCCCATTGATTTTGTTCTTCTAGACATAGAAGAGGATAATAACACCCCTTTGATTTTAGGGAGGCCCTTTTTAGCAACTGCTAAAACAATTATTAATGTTGGTACAGGTGAGCTCATGCTTCACATAGAAGACGATACGATCACCCTTCAAGCTCGTAATTCTGGCATCACATCGAACATTGAAGGTAATAGTCCACACCAATCTACTAAAACTGACAATATGAATTTACAGAAATTGAGCTTCAAAGAAGTTCACGAGCCATGTTCCAGAAATGATAGAGGACACACTCATGAAGAACGAAGGCTACGGATAGAGGAGCTAGACGAATGATGAGCACACAAATCGAGAACACATAATAAACCAAAACTACGCCAAAATAAGGTCGATACCTCTCCAAATCAACTTAAGGTTGGCGATAAAGTCTTACTAGATACCATAGATCCTCACATTGTCACTACCACATTAAATGAGGAAATCTCTCTTATGCTGCTCAGTATTTTTCCATTCGGTACGGTAGAGGTGAGTCACTCCAAGTTCGGCACTTTTAAGGTAAACAACACCCGATTAAAACCATATTTTGATGAGATTGATAGCAGGAATGAGGAGTATAAACTCCTTGAACCACCCTGACCATTCACTAGAGAGGTAAGTCAAGCTTAGAATATAAATAAGCGCTTCTTAGGAGGCAACCCGAGCACTAACATATTTTGATTTTTTTTAATTTCTATCATGTTAAATAATTAACTTTATCTTTGAATTACAAAGTTTTTCAGCATACACGGCCAGACACATGGGCGTCGCTAAAGCCGTGGCCAAACAGGGGAAGAGACACGACCGTGTGATACGGCCGTGTGGAAGCAGGACATGATTTCCCCAAAACACGAGATGCGATAAATTCCCATAGCTGTGCGACATGGCCGTGGGTGAACTTGATAGGTGAATACGGGCGTAGGAATAGAAAAACACGACTGTGCCAGGGGCAAGCTCGATTCTGTTTCTTCGACACGGGCGTGAGACACGCCCGTGCCATTAAGCTGTGGACAATAAGACACAAGCATGGTACCCTAACACACGGCCGTGGGATACGATCATGCAGCGACACAGCCTAGACGCACGGGCGTACGATAAGACCTGTGGCGACATCTTAATTCGCAACAAACACAGCTGAGCCACGGCCCATACGGACGTGTGCTACGATCGTGCCACTTAAAGAATTAGAATAATTATCTTATTTTAGTTTTCTTTTATTAAGTTTTTAAGATTCATTCATTTTTAAGATTCATTTGTTCTTCTTTTCAAAAAAGAAAAAGAAAAAAAAACGGCTTACCTTTAGAATCTAGCTTGCCATCCAAAGTATCTTCAATACTCGATCTCGTCAATCCAAGGATATCATCCGTTCATCATACAGGAAGATTCACTTCTCTCCCTATCTTATCTTCATACTCTAAATATCTATCCATATCTTAAGTGTTGGGGGGGTATTTATTTCATTATCAGAAAAATCCCTGAATGATCACCTTGCTCTCTTGAAAAGCTCTCATATCATATTTAGGATAAATTTTAAATGATTTATGATTTTGATTGATATATCTTGAATTCAACCATAGGCATTTATGCATTGATTGTTTAAACTTTAAGACATTAGAGAATCAAGCATGATAAGCTGATTTTTGAGAATTTAAAATTATAGGTTGTTTCCCCAAGCCTAGGTATTACTTTGAATTGGAATTCACGAGTCTAAATATCAAAAAGCCATAATTTTTTGTAAGATTTTTGAGCCTTTTGAACGTCTATTAATTCTTTCATGCTCACTTTTATTATTGCTTTGAGTGTGTCAGTATTGAATTGTTATTCTAGAACTTGCTTGATTATGCATGTCGAGACCACACCATTTGATTTGATATATCAAAATGATTAAGGCACTTAGGATTAACCCACTCATGCCATGAAAAGCCTACCTTCACGATTAACCCCTAGTAAACCCCCTTGAGCCTAATAAGCCATTTCTTGTATTACCCTTAATATTTACCTTTAACCCATTATTGTTGAAACCCCCTAATTTAATCCCAATTTTTGTCGAGATTTGAGTTGAGGAAATTGCTTAGCTATGTCTTGTTTGTAATAAGTTAGTCTATGAATATTTGACTTGTTCTTAAAAGAAAAAAAGAAAAAAAAAGAAAACTATGTATATTTATTAGTAATTCCATATTCTGAGAAGAATCTCTGTTGTACGCAAGTGAAGATTAACTCTTTTACTAGTTAGGCAAATTTTTCAATTCAATCTCGATTCTAACCCTTTCTTTCAGCTTGTGACCACACCCCCCTAACCAAGCCGCACTACAACCCTCTAAAGACTTTTTGATTGATGTATCATCTTAAATTATAGTGGTGGAGATTTGATTTTCATGCAAGCCTATGGTAATGACTTTTCATTATTGACTATTGAGTGCTTCATTTATTGTCCTTAAACACCTCGAGTGATTTGAGTGAATCTTTAGTGAGGATGTGAAACTCTGTCATATTCTGAATCAAAGGTAATTACTTATATGCAGAGAGACACCTATGTTTGCGTGATTAAATACTCAACTTGGAATGTTTGAAACTTTTATATTCTTTTAGTTGAATTCTCAATGTATGATTACCTATGGATTATTTTGAGATATTATCGATAAGAATTATAAGTTGGGGAGAATTTAATTTGATTATGAGTTGAGGATTTTGCTTGAGGACAAGCAAATGCTTAAGTGTGGGGGTATTTGATAAACCGTAAATTATACATATTTTTACCCCATGTTTAATATATTTTATGGATGATTTCTCATTAGAATTGGTGAATTCGATGCTCCTAATGCTTTAATTTCATGTTTTATACTTAGGAGAGCATAGGAGAGTGAAAGGAACGAAAAACGGGCCAAAAACGGAGAAAATGGGCCAAAGTACAAAATCAACACAGTTTGGACCTCCTCACATGGGCAGACCACACGGCCGTGTCAATTTGGCAGGCTCGAGCACGGCCTGAAGTAATCGAACACGGGGTGTGCCACGGGCATGTCCCTATCGAGCCCAAGTTGAGTCCAATTCGGAAAAGACTAATTTTGAGGGCTTCTAGGCATTCCAAAGCCTATAAATACACCCTAGAGGAGGAAGAAAAGAGAGACGGAGAAAGGGGGTAAGGAATTACCCCAATGAAGCCGATTGATCCATTTTAGAACCCGGATTCATCATCAAGACTGAAGATCTCTCCTCAATTTCCCTTCAGGAGTTTTCAGTTTTCTTTATGTTTTGTATTCTTTATTCTTCGGAGATGTTTTCTTATTTAGTTATGAACTAAATCCCCTAAATACCTAAGGGGAATGAAACCTAAGACGAATCTTGTTATTATTTTCTGAATCGTATGATAAATATTTAGCTTGTTCTTAATTATGTGTTTTTAATTCCTGTTTTGATATCCCAGGATACTGATTCAAGACATGCTCTTATTCAGAGGAGGAATAGACCCTGTCTAAGAGTACTTTTGTCATAATTAAGCGGAGTTGTTTGCGCACCTAGAAATAGGGTGACAAGATTTTTCCGGATTAGGGTGAAACCTAATAAGGGGATCCATAGATCGAGTTAATGCAACCCTAGAGTGTTAATTAGAGAAAAGTCTCGGTTATTCAATCTAGGATTAGGCGTTATTAGTCTTGCATAGGGATAATAACATAACTTAGGGATCCCTACGAAACAAGTTCAGTGAATAAATCATCCGATTCGGAGCCAGAATAACATGTAAAGTCTAGGTGGATTTTTCCTCAGTATTGTCTGAAGTCAATCGATTTTCCCAAAAGCAATTCCCCAGTTCTTTTCTCTGTGCGTTCTTAGATTAGATAATTAGTTAACTAAAACAAAACCCCATTATTCTTAGGCTAGATAATAAAAAGACAGTTATTACGAGTACTTTTAGTTCCTTTGGGTTCGACAATCCGGTCTTGCCATACTATACTATTGTTCGATAGCTACACTTGCCTACATCGCGGTAATAGTCAGTCTAGGTTTGATCTTCATTATAAATATTTATTTCTTGTTACGAATTATGCGATCAGGTGTGTACCCCCACACCGACGGTCCACACGGCCGTGTGCAGTTAGGAATTACGGTTCCGGGCAAGGCTTGGTGCCACACGGTCGTGTGGCCAATTTGGAGATTTTTGTCAATTTTCACATGGCCGTGTCCCTTGGGAACACGGGCGTATGTGTTTGGGAATTAGAGATTTAGTGATTTTGTGTCACATGGCTTGGCCACACGACCTTGTGGCTAATTTGGGGATTTAAGGATCCCATATCGGCATGTATTATGAACACACATTTGGACAGTGAGTTACACGGCTGTGTCCCTAGCTCGCCCGAACATGTGCCTTAGTCACACGGTTGTTTGCCTCCCTCCACATAGGTGTTTTGACCCTCACATGGCCTAGGTATTTTCACACGGCTAGAGCACACGATCGTGTGGTCTTAAGTTACCAATTTTAGTTTGTGTATGTTTTTTTTATCTAAAAATACGTCTGTGTATTTTGACCTTTGGCTAGGCTTTTGGTGAAGGTAATTAAGTCTCTATATTTTTAATATGTCACTATTTTGTGTGACATGTCTGATTTCTGAACCTGGTTAGGTGGGTAGGTGTATACGTATCTGTCTCTGTATAACTGTCTCTCGATATGTTCTATAACAGCTCATTTTTAGGGTTAATCAGAACAGTGGTTTTGGGAACATAATTTGAAGCCAAAATATTTATTTTATTATTTTATTAAGGTTTACAGTATGATAGAATGTTCGTGTGAAAATTTTGTAAAGAAATTTTACCGTTTGAGTGGTTAATTCGGTAAAAAGGACTAAATCGCGTAAAGCATAAAAGTTGAATTCTATAAGTTAAAGGTATTAAATGGCTATGAAATTAAATATTGGGAGTCCTTAAGTGGTAATTATCCCATAAATGTTGATAGTGGAATTCTATGGCTTGGTATTTTTGAAATTTATGTTGTTATTAAAGGTTAGTTTTGTAAATTGCTTAATAAAGATTAAATAAATAAAATCAATGTCATTATTTTGTACCCATCATCTTTTTCAACCATTTCTAACTAGAAAAGCCATGGATACATTCGACCAAGCTTTGGACCTTGATAGGTGAGTGGTTTTTGCTCGGTTTATAGTAATTTATACGTTTTTGAGCTCGTTGCAGCTTAATCTAGATAGCTCGTATCTCTGTTTTCGAAACTGTTATAGATTTTGAATGATGCCATTATTGAATGCTTGGTTATTTAGATGTTTTATGATATTTTATTAATTTTGAAGATAGATATACAAGTTTTATAAAGTGATTTTTGACAAAAATACGAATTAAGGATTAAATTGAGAAAAGTGTAAAATTCATGGTTAGATGTGTGAATAAACTAAAAATATGGGATGCTAGTAGTATGAGTAAAATTCGGCTAGCATGGGCTTGTCCTTAATTGCATGAATTTGCAATTGATGTGATAAGGGCTAAATTGCAAAAATGTGTAATAAAAGGGACAAAAGTGTAATTTTGCTAAAATGTGTAAATTGTCTTATATTGAATGAATTAATGATTAAATAAGTAAATTTTGTTATTATATAGATTGAGAAAAATGAGATCTGGATCTAGAACGGGGGACAAACAATGTATCAGACTAGTCGATCCGTTCCGTCATTTTAACGATCGAGGTAAGTTCGTATACTAATAAACGTATTTAAATTGTGTTATAAATGCTTATTTATTATTAAAATGAATTGAATTATATACTTTTATTTGTTATTGGACTGCTATGAATGTTAAATGGGCAACTACGAGCAAGAATCAACAGAGTTACGACATCTGAAAGTCCTATACGAACCTTAGGAATAATATAGGATACAAATGTCATGACATTAGGATTGTCGAGATCAGATTACATGTAAGACCATGTCTGGGACATTGGCATTGTATTGTGATTACGTGTAAGACCATGTCTAGGACATTGACATCGTTATATGATTTCGTGTAAGACTATGTCTGGGACATGGGCATCGGTATGACATAACATGTAAGACCATATCTAGGATATGACATTGTATGAGATTTATGTGATATTCAAGTATCCTTAGGGATTTCGAAGGGTTCAACGAGCATAGGCAAGACGAGAAGGAAAGTACAATCGAATTAAGTGATACAAGTCTAAAAACCTTGACATTCTGTTTCTGACATTAGCATCCAATAAGGGGCACACAGCCAAGGCACATGCCCGTGGCCAGAAGCCATGTCCTCCACACGGTGAGACACGCGGCCATGTCTCTGCCGGTGAGTTAACTACCATGCATTCTGACTTGAAAATTTTATGTGCAGGGGACACACGGCTGAACAACACACCCATGGGGCTGACCGTGTGTCACACACAACCTATACACACGCCCGTGTGTCTACCCCTGTGGACAATATAAGGCTATCTACCAAGCCTTTGCCACCCTGAAACACAATCTAACATCAACCAAACAACCATAGTTAGACTTATATACATTACATATATTCAACCATGCCAACAATTTCACATTCATGAAAAACTACCTTACATTCACATAATAACTTTCAATATTAGCCCTTTTCCATGGCATTATACAAAATGAATCAAATGCTAAAGTAAGCCAACACATTTGGCCAATTAATAATGACACAAAACTCAAAAGTCAGGGTCCTGTACATGCCATAAACAAAATAAAATATCTAAATATGCCAAGTGATTCGAATGATAGTGTAATTAATTCCTTCGACGTCCGATGATCCTCAAGCTAATTAGGCGGCACTATAAGAAAATGGAAAGGAGAGGGAGTAAGCATAAAGCTTAGTAAGTTGCATGCAAATAAATATACCAACAACTTTACCATTCATCATCATGCTCATAATATAAAGTAGGCATAAGCACAACTTACTCATCACTATCCAATACAACTCACATAGCATATATTGAGCTCACATCTCATACATTTCAAATAGGTACCTGTACCACTCACAACATGGTTATACTTTTCTCGTTTAACTTAAACTCTAACTCTCACTATTGAACCATTTGGAATATTATCAGATATTCAATAAGCCTCAAACATAGGGTATAATGTCGATGCCATGTCCCAGACATGGTCTTACACTGGCTCATCCATTAAGTTGATGCCATGTCCCAGACATGGTCTTACACTAACTATTGAAAACAAGGCTGATGCCATGTCCCAGACATAGTCTTACGCTCTCACATATCAGTGCCGATGGCATGTCCCAGACATGGTCTTACACTGACACCTCTATACGTGTCGATGCCATGTCCTAGACATGGTCTTACACTAACACATCTCGTAGCCGATGTATGTCCCAGACATGTCTTACACTGGCTTACATCTTGAGGCCGATGCATGTCTCAGACATGTCTTACACTAGCTCTCGTCTCAATACCGATGCCATGTTCTAGACATGGTCTGACATTGGCTCTCATAATGTGGCTGATGCATGTAGCACACATATCACCCAAATGTCATGGCATGTATATTCGATTCATTTCCTAAGGTTCAAACGGGAGTTCTACTATCTCAATATTCATCATACATAATCATTTCCACAAACAAGGAATTTATGCCATATTAATTCAAACACATATATTATCAATGTAGTTGTATTATTTACATACAATTTACCTCGGATTGCAAAATGTAGACGACTAGTTCGGCTTAGCCCACTTGTTTTTGATTTTCCCTGGTCTAGGCCCAAATTTTGTAATTCTTGATCTAAAATGATAAAAATTCACAAGTTTAAATCACTTTATCGATATAGGTATTTAAAAATTTATAATTGGGCAAAACGACCATTTTACCTCTAGAACTGAAAATCAATTTTTATCGAATCTCTTCATAGCTTAAGCCTAGATGAAATATTTTTAATCTTATAGCAACCCAAAATTTCCATTATTTCTCACATTTATCATCTAATTTTCAACTTATGCAAAATGGTCCTTAGTTAGGGTTTCCATGAAAACTACTTCACAAAAGTTGTTTATGACTCACCCATAACTTATATTCTTCCATAAAATTTCAGTTAACAACACATATGCTTTTATGACAAAACCCTAGACTCTCAACCATTTTCCAAAATAGTCTCTCTATTAGAAAGCTCATGTTACAAGGGGTCCAAAAATACAAAAATACAAAAAGCTCATGTTACAAGTTCATGTTACAAGGGGTCCAAAAATACAAAAATCAGCAAGAGATATCAATGGCTGATTTTTTCAAGCTTCAAAACCCTCTTATGGCTGATATTTTTGGTGGGAAGAATATGAGAGAAAATATGATATAATTCTCTCCTTATTTTATTTTATTTTAGCCAATCTAGTCATCAAACCCACCAAACTTTGACCTTTTGACCATCTTTGTCTCTTATGGCCGGCCATGCCTCTTTAAAGGGTCTAATTGCCCCTTAAAGACCCCCAATCTACGTTCTCTAGCTATTTGACACCCTTAGCTATCAAAATAGGACTTTTGAACTTTATATGATTTAGTCCTTTTTCGCAATTAAGCTCACAAATACTAAAATTAAACCACCAAAAATTTCATGCACCTTTATAAACATGCCATCACACATAAAATAATATTAAAAATAATTTCTTCGACAACAGGTTAGTGGTTCTGAAACCACTATTCCGACTAGGCCCAAAATTGTCCTGTTACAATTCTCCCTCCCTTAGGGATTTTCGTCCCCGAAAATCTTACCGGTGAACAGATTCGGGTATTGGTCTCTCATGGTCTCCTCGGGTTCCCATGTGGCTTCTTTTGACTCCATGTCTATGCCATAATACTTTAACAAGTGCAATACTCTTATTTCTCAATTGTTTTATTTCCCGAGCTAAAATCTTAATTGGCTCTTCGTCATAAGTCATGTCCGAGCTAATCTGAACCGCTGTAGGCGATATCACATGCGAGGGGTCCGAACGGTAGCGATGTAACATAGACACATGGAATACATTGGGTATCTTTTCTAACTCTGATGGCAATGCTAATCGGTATGCTACCGGTCCAATTCTTTTAGCCACCTCGTAAGGTCCAATAAACTATGGACTTAATTTTCCTTTCCTTCCGAATCGGAGAACCTTCTTCCATGGGGATACTTTCAAAAACAATTTATCCCCGACTTGAAACTCGATCTCTTTTCATTTCAAATCTGCATAGAATTTTTGTCTATCCGAAGTGGCCTTTAAATAATCGCGAATCACCTTAACCTTCTCTTCAGTCTCTTTAACTAAGTCAACCCCGTGTATCTGATTCTCTCTTAGCTCGGTCCAATACAAGCGTGTTCAACACTTACGCCCATACAAAGCCTCATAAGGCGCCATTTTCAGACTTGACTGATAATTGTTGTTGTAGGTGAATTTGACTAGTGGTAAAATACCTTTCCCAACTGCCTTGAAACTCAAGAACACAACACCACAACATGTCTTCTAAAATCTAAATTACTCTCTCCGACTGTCCTTTAGTTTACGAGTGAAAAGCTGTGCTAAAATTTAACTTTGTCCCCAAAACTCCTTGTAGCTTCTTCCAAAACCTCGAGGTGAACCTTGGTTCCCTATCTGAAATAATTGAGAAGGGCACTCCATGAAGTCTCACGATCTCAGAAATGTATCGGCCAATTTCTCAAGGGAATAGTCAGTACGCATTGGTATAAAATGCACTAACTTTGTAAGTCGATAACAACCCAAATGACATCCTTTTTCCTTTGGCGTTAAAGTTAACCCCGTTGTGAAATCCATGGTTACCTGATCCCATTTCCACTCAAGAGCCATTACGGGTTGAAGCAAACCCGAAGGTACTTGGTCTTCGGCTTTCACTTGTTGAAAATTTAGACGCTTGGAAATGAACTCTAAAATGTCTCTTTTGATTCTCGACCACTAGTACATTTTCTTCAAGTCATTATGTATTTTCACACTACCCGGGTGGATAGACAAACAAACACTATGTGCCTCTCATAAAATCTTGTAAATGAGCTCATTATCCTTGGGTACAGAAACTCTGTCTTGGTATATCAAGCATCCATCGGTACTAATCTGAAAATCTAATTCAACACCTGACTCACACTAAGTTCTCTTGGCTTGCAATTCACCGTCGTTATTCTAAGCTTCACAAATTTTCTAGAGAAACATTGATCTAGCCTTTAATTCTGCTAGAACCAAACCATCCTTTGACAAGGCCAATTGGGCGTTCATTGCTCTCAAAGTAAATAAGTATTTTCTACTCAATGCATATGCGACCATGTTTGCCTTTCCCGGATGGTAGTCGATAATCAACTCATATTTCTTTATAAATTCTAACCACCACCGTTGCTGTAAATTTAGCTCCCTTTGAGTCATCAAATACTTTAGACTTTTATGGTTAGTAAATACTCGGCATCTGTTGCCATACAAATGGTGTCTCCAAATTTTTAATGCGAACATGATGGCTACTAGTTCTAAATCGTAGGTCGGATAATTCTTCTCGTGTGGCTTTAGCTGTTTCGAGGCATAGGCTATTACCTTGCCTTCTTACATAAGCACACACCCAAATTCACTCAAAGAGGCATCGCTATACACCACGAATTCTTTTCTTGATTCTGATTGCACTAAAACTGGAGCTTCAGTCAACAAAGCCAGAAATTTCTCAAAACTTTGTTAGCACTTCTCTGACCATTCGAACTTGACATCCTTTTGTAACAACCTTGTCATCGGAGTGGCTATCATAGAGTGTCCATCACAAATCTTTTGTAGTATTCAACCAAACCCAGAAAGCTTCAAACCTCAGTCACATTCCTTGGGGGTTTCCACTCAACGATAGCCGAGATCTTACTAAGGTCAACTTTGATCCCGTCACCCAACATGATGTGTCCCACGAATCTAACCTCTCGTAGCCAAAATTTCTCTTAGTGAACTTGGCGTACAACTATTTATCTCTCGAGGTTTGTAGAACCATTCTCAAATGCTCCGCGTGCTCATTCTCATTACGTGAATAAATGAATATGTCATTGATAAAAACAACAATGAACTTGTCCAAATAGGGTAAAAAAATGCAGTTCATTAAATCCATAAAAACTGTCGACGCATTTGTTAAGCCAAAAGGCATGACCAGGAACTCATAGTGGCCATACCTCGTCCGAAAAGTAGTCTTCGGTACGTCTTGCTCCTTAACCCTTAACTGGTAGTAGCCTGACCTTAAATCTATCTTAGAAAACACGATGGCTCCCTTCAACTGATCGAACACATCATTGATCCTTGGAAAGGGATACTTGTTCTTCACAATCACTTTGTTGAGCTATCGGTAGTCTATGCACAATCTCATCGATCCATCCTTTTTCTTCACAAATAGCACTGGGGCACCCCATGGAGAAAAACTCGGTCTCGCAAATCCCTTATCAATTAACTTTTGTAGTTGAACCTGCAACTCTGTAGGAGCCATCCTATATGGAGCAATCGAGATGAGTGTCGTACCTGGGACTAACTTAATTCCATTTCAACTTCCCTCACTGGAGGCATCCGAGTAATTCCTTTGGATACACATCTGTAAACTCACATACCATTGGCACTGATTTGATCTTCAATTCAAATGCTTCAGTATTCAATACAAAAGCGAGATAAGCTTCGCACCCTTTTCTCAAATATCTCTCCGTAGTCATAGACGATGTCACTACAGGCGAGTTATCCAATTCATTTGGTTCAACCAGAAGAACATTTCAGTCTTTACATTTCAACTTGATAACTTTTCTTCCACAATTCACTACGAAACCATGAGAAGTCAACCAATCCATACCGAGGATTAAATCAAATTCATCAAACAGTAGCAGCATGAGGTTAGCCAGAAAACAATGACATCTAACCATCAAAAGATAGTTTCTACATATTTTGTCAACTAACACATGCTTGCCTAATGGGTTTGACACCTTTACTACAAATTCTATAGACTCAATTGGCATATTCATACTGGGTACTAATCTCAAGCAAATATAAGAATGGGTAGACCCCGGATCAATTAAAGCAACAACAGAAATATCATGAAGAGAAAAAGTACCCGTAATCACATCTGGTGAAGATGCCTCTTCGCGAGCGCTGATGGCATAAATTCTTGTAGGCGCTCGGCCCTCAGACCTCAGAACTGAATCTCTAGGAGCACTTTTACTACTAGCCCCACTACCTGGGTACTTTTGTGGTCTACCCCTCGAAGGAGTACTATTCGCCCTCATATCTTACTTTTTCTCTTTGTCATCTAATTCTGGGCTATTCCGGATGAAGTGGTCTAGTGATCCACATTTGTAGCAACCCCTCTCATTCTCTCGCCACTCACTAAAATGATGCCTACCACATTGTGAACACTCTGGCCTATTTGGCCGAGCACTACCAACACTTGCAATAGAAGTTGTTTGAGCTTTAGACGTCATGTGTTGCTTGTTCTTGCTCTTGCTCAAGAACCCCACTGACGCATTTGATCGGGTAGGAAACTCTTTTGATCTCTTAGATGAGGTTTACTGTGATTTCCCCATCGGTGTTTTCCTTGAGTCTCAAGACTTGATGTTAGCTTTTCTCTTCTCTTTGGCAATTCCTAGGCCTTACATGCTCTCTCCACGTGTATCACAAATTCCCTCAATTCTAATATGCCAACTAATAGACGGATATCTTTGTTCAATCCATCCTTAAATCTCTTGCACATGATGGCTTCAGTAGATATGCACTCCCTAGCGTATTTTCTGAGCCTCACGAACTCACACTCATACTCTGTTACTGCCTTTCAACCTTGCTTTAGATCGAGAAATTCTTTCCTCTTTTGGTTGATAAACCTCTGACTAATATACTTCTTTCAAAATTCTTCCTGAAAGAATCCCCAAGTTACTCACTCTCTTGGTATGATTGACATGAGAGTATTCCACCATTGGTAGGCCGAGTTTCACAGGAGCCATACTGTACACTTCACACACTCCTCAGGTGTGCACGATAGCTCATCAGATACCCTAATGGTATTTTCTAGCCAAAACTCTGCTCTCTCTGGGTCATCATCAATATTCGCCTGGAATTCCTCAGCCCCTTCTTTACAGATTCTGTCTATTGGAGGTTTCTCTCTCCCAACCATCACTGCTCATTGAGGAGCCATATGAACAGGTTGAGGAATTGAGGGAGGTGGAGTATTTAGATTCGCACGAATGAACTCTGAATACCACGCGTCCATCATGTGGAGGTAAGCTTCTCTAGCTCCTCCGCCTTGACTCATTGTCACGGGCCCACTATCTACAGGTGCAATCCCTTCAGCTGGAGCTAGCGCATTACTCTTCATGTCATCTTCCGTAGCTACATCAGGATCCATTAACTATATAAATAAAAACACAATTTATCTCGCCAGGAGTCTTCACACTATCAATATACAGTTATGGCATGTATAGCTAAACTCGTACTCATGCTATGTTAGTCCTAGAATCGACTAAACCATAGCTCTGATACCATTAAATGTAACACCCCACTCTCGTCCCCTACGTCGAGACGGAATACGAGGCGTTACTAAACTTAAACACATGCATTTAAATGTTTCTGAATCACTAAGACTTGATCAAATTTAAAACTCTTTCAAACTTTGTTTAAACTCCTTAATGTGGGCCTACGAGGTTTCAAACTTCATTGGAAACCGTTCGGAACCAACTCGGGTCCTTAAACTGACTTAAAAAAATGACTCTTGAAACAGGGCACACGCCCGTGTGAAAGGGCAACATGCCCGTGTGGTCATTATAACATGGCCGTGCTGATGGCCCGTGTGAGACACACGGCTTAAGTATCTAGGCACACGCCTGTGTCCTATACTCGTGTGAATTAAATTCTAAATTCAAACCTACAGGGGTTTTCACACGGCCTGACAGACGCCTATGTCTGTGGCTCGTGGCCCTCACACGGCCATGACACTTCTGTGTCCTATCCGTGTCTAAAAAACTTGACATTCTATTTTTGACGTCAGCATCCAATAAGGTGTACACGGCCAAGGCACACGCTCGTAGCTAGAAGTCGTATCCTCCATACGACTGAGACACATGGCCATGTCTCTGCCTGTATGTTAACTACCATGCATTCTGACTTGCAAATTTTACGTGTAGGGCACACACTGCTGAACAACAAGCCCATTGGCTTGACCATGTGTCACACACGCCCATGTGTCTACCTGTGTGGACAATATAAGGCTATCTACCAAGCCTTTTCCATCCTGAAACACAAGCTAACATCAACCAAACAACCATAGTTAAGACCTATATACATTACATAACTCAACCATGCCAACAATTTCACATTCATGAAAGACTAGTTTTCATTCACATAATAACTTTCAATATTAGCCATTTTCCATGGCCTTATACAAAATGAATCAAATGCTAAAGTAAGCCAACACGTTTGGCCAATTAGCAATGACACAAAACTCAAAAGTCAGGGTCCTATACATGCCATAATCAAATACCAAGTGCTTCAGATGATAGTGTGATCGATGCCTCCGACATCCAATGATCCTCGAGCTAATTAGGCGGCACTATAAGAAAATGGAAAGGAGAGGAAGTAAGCATAAAGCTTAGTAAGTTGCATGCAAATAAATATAACAGCAACTTTACCATTCATCATCATGATGATAATATAAAAGTAGGCATAAGCACAACTTACTCATCACTATCCAATACAATTCACATAGCATATATTGAGCTCACATCTCATACATTTCAAATAGGTACCTATACTACCCACAGCATGGTTATACTTTTCTCATTCAACTTAAACTGTAACTCTCACCGTTGAACCATTTGAAATGTTATCAGATATTCACTAAGCCTCAAACATAGGGTATAATGCTAAAGCCATGTCCCAGACATGGTCTTACGCTGACTCATCCATTAAGTTGATGCCATGTCCCAGACATGGTCTTACACTGACTATCGAAATCAAGGCCGACGCCATACCCCAGACATGGTCTTACACTAGCTCTCACATATTCTTGCCGATGCCATGCCCCAAACATGGTCTTACAATGACACCTCTATACGTGCCGATGCCATGTCCCAGACATGGTCTTACACTGACACATATCGTAGCCGATGCATGTCCCAGACATGTCTTACACTGGCTTACATCTCAAGGCCGATGCATGTCCTAAACATGTCTTACACTAGCTCTCGTCTTAATGCCGATGCCATGTACCAGACATGGTCTTACACTGGCTCTCATAATGTGGCCAATGCATGTTCCAGACATGTCTTACAATAGCACATATATCACCCAAATGTCATCGCATGTATATCCGATTCATTTCCTAAGGTTCAAACGGGAGTTCTACATCTCAATATTCATCACACATAATCATTTCCACAAACAAGCAATTTATGTCATATCAATTCAAACACACATAATAACAATGTAGTTGTATTATTTACATACAACTTACCTCGAATTGTAAAATGTAGACGACTAGTTCGGCCTAGTCCACTTGTTTTGCTTTTCCCTGGTCTAGGCCTAGATTTTGTAATTCTTGATCTAAAATTATAAAAATTCACAAGTTTAAATCACTTTATCGATCTAGGTACTCAACAATTTATAATTGAGCAAAATGACCATTTTACCCCTAGACCCGAAAATCAATTTTTTTTCGAATCTCTTCATAGTTTAAGCATAGTTGAACCCTTTTTACTCTTATGGCAACCCAAAATTTCCATTATTTCTCACTTTTATCATCTAGTTTTCAAATTATGCAAAACGGTCCCTAGTTAGGGTTTCCATGAAAACTACTTCATAAAAGTTGTTTATTACACATCCATAACTCATATTCTTCCATAAAATTTTAGTTAAAAACACATATGCTTTTATGGGAAAACCCTAGACTCTTAACCATTTTGCAAAATAGTCCCCTTATTAGAAACTTATGTTACAAGGGGTCCAAAAATATAAAAATCATCAAGAATAACCTTCTAATGGCTTACTTGCAAGAGATATAAATGGATGATATTTTTCAAGCTTCAAAACCCTCTTTGTAACACCCCAAACCCGAGACCATCGCCGGTGTCGGACCCAAGGGGTTAACAAGCCAAGTTCACATGTTTTTGCCCACCAATTTGACATTTCCAGTCAGGCTGGAAAACTGCGTCACTGTCGCCTTAAAAATCATATCTCGAGTTTCAAAACTCGGAAACTGGTTTCGTAAATTTTCCCTGAATTTAGACTCATATATCCATCCATGGATTTATTTCTAGGATTTTTGGTCGGGCCAATTGGTACATTTTATTAGTTAAAGTTACCCATGTTACAGGGATCGACTGCTCTGACCTTCGCGCGGTATAACTTGAATATCTCTCTGTACAGGGATTTAATGCTGGTGTCGTTTGTTTCTAATGAAACTAGACTCAAAATGGAATCTGTACATATAAGGTATGTCTCCTAATTCTTTTTGGATAATTTATAGTGAATTTTTAAAGTTGCGACAGGGAACCCAGAAACCATTCGGGCCCTGTCTCACAATAGCTTTAATATCTCTTAACCTGTAACTCCTATGACCATTTCGTTTATTCCATATGAAAATAGACTCATCAAGCTTCATTTACATAGCTTATTCACTATTTAATTCCATTCCTATGAATTTTGGTGATTTTTCACATTCACGCCACTGCAGCTGGCAGCATCTGTTTTAAGGTAGGACTTACCTATTTGGTAGTCTCCATGATTCAACTAGTCTTGCCATACATAGGTTCATATATGATCATTTTAACCATGCCAATGGCTGATCATATGACCAACATTCCCATTTCCAAGCCATAGCCACATCATGACACAAAATATATACATGCAACCCACAATTAGTCTAAGTTCATGCTTCCTTTTCGAGCCATTTTCGCATGGCCGTACATACTTACATTACAACATATTAACAAACAAGGGTAGTCCTATACATGCCATCTCAAGTTCAACCAAAATTTATACCAAAATGGAGGCTTGATAGTGTGGATGACTTCGACTTCAACGATCCCAAATCCGATTGCTTGAGCGAAATCTAGAAAACCGAGAGCCAAAGCAACGGGTAAGCATTTTTATGCTTAGTAAGTCTCAAGGAATATAATCAACTCTAATTACAGCAATACATTCACATAGCCAAATGCATCATTTCATTAATACACATTCTTACTTCATACTTCATCATTATATAAGTTCACAAAGCATCAATCAATTCAATAACTGAAATTCATTAGTCGATTGAGCGAATGTTGCTCAAACATGTCGACTTTCCAATGCACATATAACGTACCTTATCCTTTGGGCTTTCCGAGTGTACTAATTGAATTCATTACAGCAACCAACACTCACCTCCAGCCCAAGATTCTTCGAATATAACCGGATATAATCACGTGCACAAATGCCTTGGTCTTAGCCCGGATAGAATAACTTCGCACGAATGCCTTGGTCTTAGCCCTGATATAGCCACTAGCACATTTGCCTTGGTCTTAACCGGATATAATTTCCAGCATAATTGTCTTGGGCTTAGCCCGATATCATTCAATTTCTCATGCACACATACATCAATAATCATTGGACATACATATTTCATTTTCGTTACTAAGGCTCAAACACAATTATAATCATTAGCATATTCGCCTTCGGGACTTAGCCCGGTGGAATTCAAATGCTCATACACACATAATCAATAATCATACACATCCATATTTCATCTCACATAATTCAAGTAAGGTCACTTCTTGAGGACTTACCTCGGATGTTGTCGAACGGCTTTTTCGGCTATTCGATCACCTTTTCCTTCCCTTGTCCAATTGTGGCCCTCTTAGCTCTTGAGCTAATTCAAACAAATTCAATTTATTAAAACCTCATTGTGCTTGCTTATGGCGAATATGACAAGGATTCTAAATGGTCATATGGCCACTCTTTAGCTTGAATACACAATGGTCATGCACATTTTATACTACATCAAGCAATTCAATACAATTTATTTGAGCATCAAGGAAATGCTAAGGCCTTCAATAGGCTACCCAAGGCGAATATTCATGTACATGTTGAGGTCAATTTTGCACTTAATACCTCACAAAAACAGCATGCAATTTACTAATTAATGCTTTGCACATTGTGGCCCAAAACTTATAATATAGCATCAAGCACCTACATGTGTGCTAGGTCAATTGTGCTTGCAATTTCACAAGCATTCTTCCACATCTTCTTCTTTAAACCAATATATTCATCACTTAGTTCATAACCAAAACATAATATGCAATCATATATATGCATATATGAGCATGGCAATTTCAAGGTGTCCATAGCCATCCAAAACACAAATTTTAACTAACATGCAAGAAGCATGAATCATGCTCAAGAATGCATCATGGCGAATATGACAATCATGCTTCTTTTCAACTTCAATCATGATAAAACAAAAAAGAAAGCTCAAAATCTTACTCATGAGTAGACAATCCATCCTTGCATGCATCATCATCAAGTTTCACACTTAGCATGCAATGGCTTTATCACCATAACAACTTTGGCCAAATGCCATTTCCATGGCATAACAAAGATTTGAGCCATGGCTAACATGCACATCAAATTAGCAACCAAACCATGCATGAAACTCCCAACACAACCTCATACATACCTTAATCTTGATGTAAACTTAGCCAAATCTCCTTCTAGGTCTCTTCCAACCCAAGCATGAAGCAAAAATCCTCCCCTTTTCCCTTAGTATTTTCGCCAAGAAGATGAGAAAGGATGAACAAATTTTCTTTTCTTTCCTTAGGACATTCGCCAAGCCTATGGAGAAGAATGAACATTTTTTCTCTTTTTTTTTTCATACTCTTATTTTATCATTTCTAACATCATCCATTAGTAAAACATGTTGGGAACATGTTTTCCTTGCCCATAATTTGTCATGGCCGCCATCCACCTTAGGAAAGGGATAATTGACATGCAACTCCATTTATTACACTTTATGCATTATTAGGCCACTTAAAAATACACCTATCACATTTTCAAGTCCTAGCACATGGGTCCTTTCTTATAAATTAGCACCTAATTAATAAAAATCGAGACACGAAATATTTACGCATACCAATTCCTCATACAATAAGCACGGAATATAACACTTAATTATTCTTGTGACTCGGTTTCGTGGTCCCAAACCACTCTCCGACTAGGGTCACATTAGGGGTGTCACAACTCTCCCCACTCAAGAGATTTTCGTCCCAAAAAGCTTACGGTAAATAGGTTCGGATATCGCTCTCTCATAGAGTTCTCGGTCTCCCAAGTAGCTTCTTCTATCCCGTGCTTGAGCCATAACACTTTCACTAGCGGAACCCGCTTGTTTCGCAACTCTTTCACTTCTCGTGATAGGATACGAATCGGTTCTTCCTCATAACTCATATTAGCTTGAATTTCAATTTCGATGGACTAATCACGTGCGATGGATCGGATCTATAACGTCAAGCATCGAAGCGTGGAAGACATCGTGAACCTTTTTGAGTTCGGGGCAAAATCAAACGATATGCCATTTGGACCGACTCGCTCGATATCTCATATGGCCCAATGAACCTCGGGCTCAACTTGCCCTTACGGCCGAACCTGAGTATCTTTTTCCAAGGCGATACCTTGAGAAACACTTTATCACCCACCTGATACTCGATATCCTTACGCTTCATATCCGCGTCGACTTCGACGATCGAAGGCTATCTTCAAACTTTCACGGATTACTTTCACTTTCATTCAGATCCCTAATCAAATCCACCGAAAATCTTGCTTTCACCAAGCTCGGTCAAAACAACGGTGTGCGGCATTTACGCCGTACAAAGCCTCGTAGGGTGCCATCTTAATACTTGATTGAAAGTCGTTGTTGTAGCGAATTCAATCAACGGCAAATACCGCTCCCATGAACCACTAAACTCGAGGATGCAACATCTTAACATATCCTCAAGTATCTGAATTATCCGCTTCGGATTGACCATCGGTTTGGGGTGAAAGGCGGTGCTGAAATGCAACTTGGTACCCAAAGCTTCTTGCAACTTTTTCCAAAATCGCGAGGTAAATCTCGGATCTCTATCCGACACGATGGAAATAGGCACCCGTGTAATCTCACAATCGAAAACGTACAATTCCGCTAATTTGTCCATTGAAAATCCGTGCGTCGGGGACAAAGTGGGCCGACTTAGTCAATCGATCTACCACGACCCAAACCGCATCCTTCTTACTTGCGACAATGGCGGTCCGGATACAAAGTCCATTGTGACTCGATCCCATTTCCACTCGGGTATCGTGATTGGTCAAGTAATCTCGAAGGCACCGATGTTCCGCTTTCACTTGTTGACATATTAAACATCTCAAACAAAGTCGGAGATGTCTCGCTTCATACCATGCCACCAAAACCGACGTTTCAAATCATTGTACATCTTCGTACTCCCGGGTGGATTGCCATTTGGCTACAATGGGCTTCATTCTGAATTATCGAAATGAGTTCAATTCTTTGGGACACACAGACGACTTTTGAACCTCAAACAATCGTCATCGTTGATTTGAAACTCCGAGTCCTTGTTCGAACACACGCAGCCCGTTTTGCAACCAACTCGTCGTCGACTTTACGAGCTTCTCGAATTTGGTGTGTCAATAATGGTTTGGCTTTCGATTCAGCCACTAACACACTTTGTCGGATCGGACGGACAAGTGCACATTCATCGCTCAGAAGCGAATAATGATTTACGACTCAAGGCATCCGCAACCACATTCGCCTTTCCCGGGTGATAGTCAATGATCACTCATAATCCTTTAATGCTCAAGCCAACGTCTTTGTCGCAGATTTAAGTCTCTTTGGGTCATCAAATATTTGAGACTTTTGTGATCCGAGTATACATGGCACCTTTCACCAAATAAGTAGTGTCGCCAAATCTTTAAGGCGAATCGATGGCGCCAATTCGAGATCATGAGTCGGATAATTTTTCTCATGTGGCTTTAATTGCCTCGACGCATAGGCCACAACTCGACCTTCTTGCATTAATACGCAACCTAACCCAAGTAGAGAGGCGTCGCTATAGATGACAAACTCCTTGCGGACTCGGGTTGCACTAGAATTGGGGCTTCATCAAATAAGTTTTCATTGATCGAAACTTTTTGGCATTTCTCCGTCCATTCAACTTAATGTCCTTTTGGAGTAGCCGTCATCGACGTGGCTATCGTTGAGAAGCCTTTACAAATCGTCGGTAATAACCTAAGCAAGCCCCAAAAGTCGAACCTCAAGAATATTTCTGAGGCTTCCAATTAAGTATGGCTGAAATTTTATTCGGTCGACTCGAATACCCGATCTGAATACCACATGACCCAAGAAGCTAACCTCTCTAACGAACTCACACTTGCTGAACTTAGCATATAATTGCTTGTCCCGTAAAATTTGCAGCACTAACGCGCAGTGTTCAAAGATGTTCGGTCTCATTTCTTGAATAGACCAAGATGTCATC
The DNA here is from genome assembly GCF_025698485.1 of Gossypium arboreum. Lineage (NCBI taxonomy): Eukaryota > Viridiplantae > Streptophyta > Magnoliopsida > Malvales > Malvaceae > Gossypium > Gossypium arboreum. Next base: position 74,761,238 of record NC_069079.1, on the reverse strand, counting down.
AATGAACACGACTACTTAATCGATCCAAATATGGTCTAAAGATCCGATTCATTAAATCCATAAATACCGAGGGCATTAGTGAGCCCAAACGGCATCACTAGGAACTCATAGTGACCATATCTCGCTCAAGGCGGTCTTGGGCACGTCTGAATCTCGGATTCGCAATTGATAGTAGCCCGATCTCAAATCTATTTTCGAGAACACCGAGGCTCCCTTCAGTTGATCGAACAAGTCATCAATACGTGGCAACGGATATTTGTTCTTTATCGTCGCTTTATTAAGTTGACGATAGTCGATGCACAGTCGCATGGTTCCATCCTTCTTCTTCACGAACAACACCAGCGCACCCCAAGGCGAAAAACTCGGGCGAGCAAAACCTCTATCCACCAATTCTTGCAACTGAGCTTTCAACTCCTTTAATTCCGTTGGTGCCATACGATATGGAGCTATCGAAATTGGAGTGGTACCAGGTACCAATTCGATGCCAAATTCTATTTCCGAACAGTGGTAAACCCGGCAATTCTTGGGAAAACATCCGGTATTCACAAACCACGGGCACGATTCGGGTTTCTTCTCGATTCCTTGTCATCGAGTGCGTCGCAAGGTATGCTTCGCACCCTTTTCTTACATATTTACGGGCCAACATCGGCGATATTACACCGGCAACCCCTTTAAGTCCGTGGACTCAACCCGAATTATTTCATTATTCGCGCACCTCAAATCGATAGTCTTGCTCTTGCAATTTACAACCGCATCGTGCATGGTCAACCAATCCAAACCAAGAATAACATCGAACTCATCGAATGGCAAAAGCATTAAGTCCGCCGGAAAACAAGAACCTCGGAACACTAGGGGACTTTTCTTGCACACTTTGTTAACAAGCACGTAATGACCCAAGGGTTTGACACCGAATTACAAACTCGAGAGACTCAATGGGCAAAGTCTTCTTTGGATGCTAAGGTTTCACATATATATGAATGAGTAGAACCAGGGTCAATCAAAGCAATTACATTTGTATTGAAAAGAGTGAAAGTACCGTAATAACATCCGGAGAGGCATCCTCCTCGTGCGGCGTATGGCATAAGTCCTAGCAGGAGCACGAGCCTCGGATCGATGGTAGCATCTCTAGATCCTCTCGACCGCCAACGACATTGCCCATATTTCTAGGTGGCCTACCTCGGCGATGGTAGCACCCGGTTTGCACTCGACTTATATTCTGCTCATGCATCCTCGGGCAATCCTTCATAAAGTGGTCGGCCGATCCACACTTATAGCAGGAGCGATCACGAAACCAACAGCTCCCGAATGCCATTTGCCACAATGTGGACACTCCGCCTCTCTCGGCGATCATTTCCACCACCGGCGATCGAGGTGACTCGTGTGTGTCACAGGGGTCGATCGCGTCCTCGTCTAGGAAAGCCCTAAACGCCTCTAGACCGGCTCGCATCATCTCGAAATCTCTTCGATGCTTGTTGAAGAGACTTTCCCGAGGACCTCTTCGAATTCTCCGCCCCACATCACTCTTTGTTTCTCCTTTCTAAGCTCTTCGACTTTACAAGCTCGCTCAACAAGTACTACGAACTCTCGATCTCGAGAATGCCAACAAACATCCTTATATCATCATTCAGCCCATCCTCGGCGTTTACACATAATAGCTTCGGACGAAATGCATTCTCGCGTCTGGCTAAGCCTCACAAACTTTCGCTCGTAGTCGGTAACGGACATAGAACCTTGCTTAAGATCAAGAAATTCCTCCGCTTTTGGTCGATGAATCTCGATGATATACTTTTTGAACTCGGTTTGAAAGAATTCCCAAGTCACTTGCTCTCTAGGCACCACAGTCGAGTACTCCACCAATAGTAGGCGGACTCGCGTAGCAAGGAGATGGTACACTTTAAGCACTCATCGGTGTACAGGATAGCTCATCAAGCACCGGATAGTGTTATCTAACCAAAATTCAGCGCGCTTCGGCATCATCATCATCCGTGGCCTTAAATTCAGTGGCCCCATGTTTTCAATCCTATCGATTGGGGCTTACTTGACCTTATTTGGTCGATCCACCGGAGGTATTGTAGGTGCGGGGTTGCATTTGTCGGGAATGGAGGTTGTGGAACAGTAGTGTTGGTTCGAATGTATTGATTAAACCATTCGTTCATCACACTATAAAAGGCTTGCTTAGCCTCGTCATTAGGATTGTTGGCCATAGGTTGAGAGTCCGGCCTTTGTCCCTTGCGCGAGCAGCGCCACACTCTCCACATCATCATTATCGCTTTCGGTTGGGATCGGATCCATTGCTATAAACAAACACAAAGTCAAATTGTCGAAATCACCACACTATCGATTCATCATTTAATGGCATGTATAGCTAGACCCCAAACACATCACGGTAGTCCTAGAATCGACTAAACCGTGGCTCGATACCAATAAAATTGTAACACCCCAAACCCGAGACCATCGCCGTGTCGGACCCGAGGGTTAACAAGCCAAGTTCACATGTTTTTGCCCACCAATTTGACATTTCCAATCGTGGAAAACTGCGTCACTGTCGCCTTAAAAATCATATCTCGAGTTTCAAAACTTAGAAACTGGTTTCATAAATTTTCCCTGAATTTAGACTCATATATCCATCCATGGGCCAATTGGTACAGTTTATTAGTTAAAGTTACCCATGTTACAGGGATCGACTGCTCTGACCTTCACGCGGTATAACTTGAATATCTCTCTGTACAGGGATTTAATGCTGGTGTCGTTTGTTTCTAATGAAACTAGACTCAAAATGGAATCTGTACATATAAGGTATGTCTCCTAATTCTTTTTGGATAATTTATAGTGAATTTTTAAAGTTGCGACAGGGAACCCAGAAACCATTCGGGCCCTGTCTCACAATAGCTTTAATATCTCTTAACCTGTAACTCCTATGACCATTTCGTTTATTCCATATGAAAATAGACTCATCAAGCTTCATTTACATAGCTTATTCACTATTTAATTCCATTCCTATGAATTTTGGTGATTTTTCACATTCACGCCACTGCAGCTGGCAGCATCTGTTTTAAGGTAGGACTTACCTATTTGGTAGTCTCCATGATTCAACTAGTCTTGCCATACATAGGTTCATATATGATCATTTTAACCATGCCAATGGCTGATCATATGACCAACATTCCCATTTCCAAGCCATAGCCACATCATGACACAAAATATATACATGCAACCCACAATTAGTCTAAGTTCATGCTTCCCTTTTCGAGCCATTTTCGCATGGCCGTACATACTTACATTACAACATATTAACAAACAAGGGGTAGTCCTATACATGCCATCTCAAGTTCAACCAAAAATTTATACCAAAATGGAGGCTTGATAGTGTGGATGACTTCGACTTCAACGATCCCAAATCCGATTGCTTGAGCGAAATCTAGAAAACGAGAGCCAAAGCAACGGGTAAGCATTTTTATGCTTAGTAAGTCTCAAGGAATATAATCAACTCTAATTACAGCAATACATTCACATAGCCAAATGCATCATTTCATTAATACACATTCTTACTTCATACTTCATCATTATATAAGTTCACAAAGCATCAATCAATTCAATAACTGAAATTCATTAGTCGATTGAGCGAATGTTGCTCAAACATGTCGACTTTCCAATGCACATATAACGTACCTTATCCTTTGGGCTTTCCGAGTGTACTAATTGAATTCATTACAGCAACCAACACTCACCTCCAGCCCAAGATTCTTGAATATAACCGGATATAATCACGTGCACAAATGCCTTGGTCTTAGCCCGGATAGAATAACTCGCATACGAATGCCTTGGTCTTAGCCCGATATAGCCACTAGCACATTTGCCTTGGTCTTAACCGGATATAATTTCCAGCATAATTGTCTTGGGCTTAGCCCGATATCATTCAATTTCTCATGCACACATACATCAATAATCATTGGACATACATATTTCATTTTCGTTACTAAGGCTCAAACACAATTATAATCATTAGCATATTCGCCGGGACTTAGCCCGGTGGAATTCAAATGCTCATACACACATAATCAATAATCATACACATCCATATTTCATCTCACATAATTCAAGTAAGGTCACTTCTTGAGGACTTACCTCGGATGTTGTCGAACGGCTTTTTCGGCTATTCGATCACCTTTTCCTTCCCTTGTCCAATTGTGGCCCTCTTAGCTCTTGAGCTAATTCAAACAAATTCAATTTATTAAAACCTCATTGTGCTTGCTTATGGCGAATATGACAAGGATTTTAAATGGTCATATGGCCACTCTTTAGCTTGAATACACAATGGTCATGCACATTTTATACTACATCAAGCAATTCAATACAATTTATTTGAGCATCAAGGAAATGCTAAGGCCTTCAATAGGCTACCCAAGGCCGAATATTCATGTACATGTTGAGGTCAATTTTGCACTTAATACCTCACAAAAACAGCATGCAATTTACTAATTAATGCTTTGCACATTGTGGCCCAAAACTTATAATATAGCATCAAGCACCTACATGTGTGCTAGGCCGAATTGTGCTTGCAATTTCACAAGCATTCTTCCACATCTTCTTCTTTAAACCAATATATTCATCACTTAGTTCATAACCAAAACATAATATGCAATCATATATATGCATATATGAGCATGGCAATTTCAAGGTGTCCATAGCCATCCAAAACACAAATTTTAACTAACATGCAAGAAGCATGAATCATGCTCAAGAATGCGTCATGGTAGAATATGACAATCATGCTTCTTTTCAACTTCAATCATGATAAAACAAAAAAGAAAGCTCAAAATCTTACTCATGAGTAGACAATCCATCCTTGCATGCATCATCATCAAGTTTCACACTTAGCATGCAATGGCTTTATCACCATAACAACTTTGGCCAAATGCCATTTCCATGGCATAACAAAGATTTGAGCCATGGCTAACATGCACATCAAATTAGCAACCAAACCATGCATGAAACTCCCAACACAACCTCATACATACCTTAATCTTGATGTAAACTTAGCCAAATCTCCTTCTAGGTCTCTTCCAACCCAAGCATGAAGCAAAAATCCTCCCCTTTTCCCTTAGTATTTTCGCCAAGAAGATGAGAAAGGATGAACAAATTTTCTTTTCTTTCCTTAGGACATTCGCCAAGCCTATGGAGAAGAATGAACATTTTTTTTTCTCTTTTTTTTTTCATACTCTTATTTTATCATTTCTAACATCATCCATTAGTAAAACATGTTGGGAACATGTTTTCCCTTGCCCATAATTTGTCATGGCAGGCCATCCACCTTAGGGAAAGGGGATAATTGACATGCAACTCCATTTATTTCACTTTATGCATTATTAGGCCACTTAAAAATACACCTATCACATTTTCAAGTCCTAGCACATGGGTCCTTTCTTATAAATTAGCACCTAATTAATAAAAATCGAGACACGAAATATTTACGCATACCAATTCCTCATACAATAAGCACGGAATATAACACTTAATTATTCTTGTGACTCGGTTTCGTGGTCCCGAAACCACTCTCCGACTAGGGTCACATTAGGGGTGTCACACTCTTATGGCTGATATTTGTGATGGGAAGAAGATGAGAGAAAATATGATATAATTCTCTCCTTGTTTTATCTTATTTTTGTCAATCTAGTCACCAAACCCACCAAACTTTGACCTTTTGACCATCTTTGTCTCCTATGGCCGGCCCTCTTTAAAGGGTCTAATTGCCCTTTAAAAGACCCTCAATTTAGATTCTCTAGCTATTTGACACCCTTAACTATAAAAATAAGACCTTTGCAGTTTATGCGATTTAGTCTTTTTTCATAATTAAGCTCACAAACGCTAAAATTAAACCACTAAAAATTTCATGCACCTTTATAAACATGCCATCACACATAAAATAATATTAAAAATAATTCTCTGACCTTGGGTTAGTGCTTTTGAAACCACTATTCTGACTAGGCCCAAAATCAGGTTGTTACACAGAACCTATATGAGAATCAAATAAAGGTAATTTGGTAAGTTCTTAGCGTATCATGTATATGAAATGAGAAAGATTTATTTATAAGAATGTTTCATGCCAAAATGTGTTTATTTGGCTATAATGAGGTATAAATTGAATGATATGTGAGATATGGGTTATAGTTGTTTTTACTAAATATACATATGGCACATAATGTGCGAAACACCGTTATTTGATGATATTTTACATAATTCACTTGGCTAAGAAAAGGTGATGAATATTGAATTGAATAAAGTTTATATATATAATTGCTTATGCATATGAAAATGTGAATGAATTAATAAGAAGTATTCAAACTATACGTGTTTTGAATGAATAAACTTATGAAAATCTTGATCATCTATGTGCATGAATTCGAGATTGAATGGTGAAATCTTATGAATTATATCATGTTTTGAGTAATTGTTTAAAATGCGGTTATTTAATAATATGAGTTTATTACCATACGAGCTCACTAAGCCTTATTGTAACACCCCGAATTTGGGCCTAGAAGTATTGGGCCTTGAGTAGGGGTCCGTAAGGAGGTTGTATATAGGTATTTAATTGTGCAATGAAATGAAACAATTAAATGTTTGCTATTAGTGGTTAATGGCTTTGAGAAGTGTTGGAGAAATCTTGGGTTCAAACTTGGGCTTTAGCAAAAATTTTGGTATTAAGTGAAAAAAAAAACCTGGATGCTTGGATAAGGGTTTTAAATTATTGTGTTAAATAAATGACACAAGGAAGCTTGTAGTCTAGTGGTTGTGGTGTCATTAAGGTTGTATGGGAGCTGGGTTCAAGCCTTGGCTCTTGCAATTTATTTTGTTTTTTTAAAAGGAACACGGACTTTGGCCTTTAGACCTTATAATTAATTGGGGACAAAATATGACACAAAAAGCCTTGTGGCTTAGTGGCAAGTAGCGTATGGAGCATTTAAGGGAGGCATAGGTTCGAATCCCATGGCAAGCAAAGAGCATTTATTTTGCTAACAGGGCGGCAAGAGTTGGTGTTGAATTTAAACTCTAATGTTGGAGGATCCCACATCGAAAGCTAATATAAGAGTGGTTGTGAAGTCGGCTTTAAATAGAGGAACCATGAAGAGAGTAAATGTATCTTTCTTGGTGATCCCTTTCATTTGTATAGCGTGCTCGTTTGGGTTGGGCGTCGGCTAAGAGTGCTCGGGCGTGGATTAACTCCAGTCTCCTATCGGTGTGTATTTCTTACTACTCCAATTGTAGGATGGCTACTTGACGCGATGGTAGAAAGGGTCATGTGGGCCTAATGGGCCTCTGAGCCCAATTGGATAAGTTGTTTGATTGTGTAGTAAATATTGGGCTAGGCTAGGTGAATCTAATATTTGTGGCTAGATTTGGGCTAAGCAGGCCACACAGTGTGGGCCCATTTGGGCCGAGAATAGGCTTTAGGCCCATTAGTATTGTTATCCATGTTTAGAATACTTTAGTTTACCAATTCTTGAAATGCCTCGACTTGTAAAATTACCAAAGTACTCCGATTTCTGAATTACTGTTTTACCCTCGGGTTATAGAATTACCGTTTACCTCGATTTGTAAAATTACCGTTTTACCCTCGATTTATAGAATTACCGTTTTACCCTCAGTTTACAGAATTACTATTTTACCCTCGATTTATAGAATTACCATTTTACCCCTAATTTACATAATTACCATTTTACCCCCGATTTACATAATTATCGTTTTACCCTCGATTTACAGAATTACCGTTTTACCCTCGATTTACAGAATTGCCATTTTACCCTCGATTTATAGAATTACTGTTTAACCCTTGATTTACAGAATTACTGTTTTACCCTCGATTTACAAAATTACTGAAATACCCTTGGTTTGTAGATTTACCAAAACACCCTTGTAGGATGAAATGACTAAAATACCCTATTAGGTAAAAAGACCATAAAGCCCACAGTAGGGTAAAGTGACCGTAAAGCCCTCAGAAGGTAAAGTGACCGTACTACCCTCGTATGGTAAAATGACGAATATGCCCTTATGTTTCAGTATGGTGATGTGCTTAGGATTTACATATATTGATATTGGAATAGTTGAGTTTGAGTGATGGTGGTGGTTATCGTGGGTGATTGATTATGGAAGCGTTTCAACTTCAACCCGTAATGTGTGTACTAACCCTCATAATAGCTTAGATTAATATTTCTTTGAAAAGTGAAAGCTTCATACTTTAGTGATTCGGGAATTAATATTTAGATCTATTTTCTCATGCGTTTAAGTTGGATTCACAATGGATATGGGGTAGGAAGGTATTTGGAATGTTCTTCAACGAGTAGATCTCGTGGTAAGTATTCGAACCTTCTTTCCATTTGTATCTTGTGGTTTAAGAAAAGTGAAAACCCTCTCGTCGACTAAGGCTAAAAGGGTTTTGGTGTTATTTGGTTTGTTGGTGCTAGTGAGGATTAAAGGCTACCGATCGAGGTGTGTGAAAAGCTTTGATCATTGGATTGACTAAATCTAGTCATCAACTTCGGCAAAGGTATGAACCCAAGGGCCATTGTGGATGGTGGCTGAATGTGTAAGTGATGATAATAGGTAGTTTTCGATTTGGTTTAATAATAACATGGTCTAATCTATAAGTGGTTGATTATAGGAGAAATCGCATAGGAGATCTCGTCAAGGAATATCGCAAATCAGGTGTGTAACGAACCCTTTTTCTTAGCTTAAAGTGATAAATACCGAAAAGTCAAAATGCCAAAATTCTGGCATTTCGAGGACTTGTGAGCAAGCGAACGCTCACTAGTTAGTTAGAATCAATGAGATGATGATCGGGAACAATGGAAACGATAATGACGTGTTTTTGGCGTTCACGGTAAGTTGGGCCTCGAGGGGCTGAAATAGGGCCTAATAGGCTTTCGAGCCCATTTGGGTAAAATTGCTAGAAAATGGAAATCTGTTAAATTGCCTTTTAAAACTATTAATACTATTATGGATATAGGCTAAATGGGTCTAGATGAAAAAATCGGCTAAGTAGGGCCCATTAGGGGTTTTAGGCCCAATAACTCGGTTTTGTTAAAAGTGGGCTAGAAACGTGGTTAAACAAATGAATTGTTTATAACCGTTAATGAACATGGGAACCCTAATTTTTGGTAAAATTACAAGATTACCCTTATAATATGAAAATGACCGTTTTGCCCCTAGGTAAAAATAACCATTATACCCCTAGGGTTTATATATGAACTTAATGCATGGGATTTTGATAAACATGATATGTATGATATGCACACGAGATGTTCATAAATGCATTGGGTTGGGTTTTTTATATGAATGGAGGAAGTGAAAAAGGGCTTATGCCCTAGTTATTAAAGGGCTTATGCCCCAGTTATCAAAAGGGCTTATGCCCCAGTTATCAAAAGGGCTTACGCCCCATTTATTAAAGGGCTTATGCCCCGATTATAAAAAGGGCTTTTGCCCGATTATTAAAAGAGGCTAGGCCTCGGTTATATGATAAAGCACTATCTTTGCCGGTGGAGAGTTATGGCGGGGTGGGTCGAGTAAATCCCCACATGGTGTGTTGGTTGGTACGGGTGGAGAGTAGCGGTGGTGGGTTGAGTAGTCTCCCCAAATGGGTTGCATTCTTTCATTGACATTATATGTGATATTGAAATGGGCCTATGGGCCATATCGTTTCTGATAAAAGGCTTCGCCCGATAATATGAAATTTGAAAAGGCTTCGGCCCAGTGTTATGAAATATGAAATATGAAAAGGGCTATGGCCCAGTACATGTTTGAGATTGGATTTGGGCTTAGACCCAACAGGCTGTTATTGTTTTGGGCTCTGAAAGGGGCTTGTTGCACACTGAGTTTCCAAACTCACCCCCTTTCCTTAACCTTGCAGGTGAGCCTTGATGTGGGGACTTGGGCCGGAGGGGATTCAGAGTAGCCACGGTGATTGTCTTTGGACTTTTAAATAAGCGTTGGTTTTCATTAGTTTCCCTTTAATTATTATTTATTTTTGGGTTGTAATAAGGCCACTTTAACTTTCCTTTTATTTCTTTTCGGGATTATTTTAATTTTAATAACTTCAAACCTGGTTGATAATTATTCAAATGGGCTAGACTTAGGACGTGTTTTCAAAACGATACTTGTTTTCAAAAGAGTTCAACACCACGATTAATCGATTTATCAAAGTCGTTCACTTAAACAAATTTAAACTCGATATAACAAAGTGTGGCTATGGTTGTGGGCATGTCTAGGATTGGATCCAATCAAAGAGCTTGGTACTTAGCGACCTTCATGGCTCACCTCCTCTGTCTCGGATACCTACACGGTGCCCGACTTCCATACACTTTGTTAACTCAACAAAATATATGGTTTTAAAACACTAAAATGGAACGTGGGTTTTCAACTCCAATGTGGCACGTCAGATTCGGCCATAACGTCTGGGCCGGGTTTGGGGTGTTACACTTATAGCTTACATTGTTTTCTTTTCTATATTTATAGAGTTTTGGAGGCTTGCTCAGGCTAGTAGTCATCGGAGATCTCATCACACTATCCAGCTAGGGTTTGGTACTTGTAAGCTTTGTGATTTAGGTTATACGACATGTATAGGCTTTATGGTTATTTGATGAGTAGAATTAATTTGGCAACTAATGCCTATGTGTTTGATGCAATTAGCCATGAGATGTGGCTTGAAAATGATTTTTTTTTATTTGTAAAAGATGCCTTATGTTATGGCATAATTTGGTATACTTGGTGATTGTTCAAGTTGTTTATTTGATTATTTGATATGTGATGGAATAGGTGTGAAATGAGAAATGAATCATGCTAGTTTTGGTATGTGTTTTGAATAGGAAATGGTTATGATTTGAGTAGATGAAATGGAGGGAATTGGTATGACATGTTTGGTGCATAAATAACTTGTTTTGGCTGCCTATTAATGTATTGAAATGATGCAAAATGTTGTGTTTTAGGTATGCATAAGGAGGGTGAGAAATGTGGCTTAAACCAAGCCTCATTTTCCCTCATACGGTTGAGCACATAGGCATGTGACTCGACCGCGTGTCTGCTGAAACTTAGTAAAATAAGTTAGAGAGTTACACGGCTTTGACACGCGGGCATGTCAACTGACCGTGTGTAGCACACGGGTTGGCACATGGGCGTCTGGCCGACCGTGTGACCAAGTCAGTATACCCTCTAGATTTCATACAGCCATGGCACATGGGCATGTCTCCGTCCATTTGATGCAATTCAATATGTATTCCTTGTTTCCACACTGCCTGTAACATGGGCGTGTGATCCCTGTATGCATGAAAATTTTCTAAGTTTCTCAAAGTTTTCAAATGTTATCGATTTAGTCCTGAACCTTTTCCAAGCATATTTTAAGGTCTTGTAGAGCCTTGTAAGGGACAATATGATTATGTTTGATTAATGTTTATGTATGCTGTAATTGATCGGTAATGCCTTGTAGCCCTATTCCGGCGACGAATACAGGTTAGTGGTGTTTCATTTTATTGGTATCAGAGCTATAGTTTAGTTGATTCTTGGACTAACGTAGCATGTGAGAGTCTAGCTATACATGTAATATTTAACCTGTGATAGTGTGATATCTCTCGATTCTGATGAGAACTATTTTAATTAGATAGATATGCTTTCCAACCGAGCTAATTTTGATAGTTCAGAATGTTACACTCAAATGTTTGAGTGAAAATGTGTTGGTAATGAGTTGAAACTCATATATGAATTAGAGTGCATGATATTCTGCTATTGATAAATGTTATAATTATATGAGTATATGAGTTGTGATGTTTGGTTTATGATTGCTATGTGAATATTTTGATTATGAATTAATGATTTAATTTAGCATATGAGCTATGTGAATATTTTGATTATGAATTAATGATTTAATTTAGCATATAAGTAAATGGTTGTTAGGTGTTTCGAGAATGTGAAATTAGTAATGAACTGGTCATTCATAATAGTATGTGTGATGTGCATGTTTATGTAAGGGTTAAAATTTTAAGCTTTACAACCCTCACCCCCTCATCAGTAAAGTATTATAATGAAATCTATATTATATAGATTAAATAAGGTTACAAGTGTCGAATTACAGAGTTTCGTGATTGAAGGATTAGTACTGTGACATATAAGAGAATGAGCCCGCAAGTGAATACAATAAAAGAAAAGATATTGGATTGTGTGAAGGCCATTCGTAATATGCAAAGTCATTATTAAAGAAGAAGTTGAATTCGATGATACAAAAGTATTCAGGTATGATGTTTATAGAACGTATTAACTGGAAATCCTTATGAATTGATTTATACTAGTGATGAGATAATGTGAGATTAGTGATGTTAAAAATAGACAGTGGAATAATGTTTGAATTGTAAAGATAGCTGAGTACAACAATTATAATTAAGTGGTGTACGACGATCTCCTTTCGGTACTCTATATGTTTATCTACTCTCAGAGATTACGTAGCTGTATATTTTTAGATGAAACTTTTATCATATGAGAACATTAGCTAAATGTATTGATAGACGAAAGTGTTTTTGGTTTGTTTGGGGTATGATTGGCATTACTCTATTTTTTCTTTGGCATTCTTTTTCATTATGTTGATAGAAAAGTTGACGGTAAAATCTATATAATTGCTAATATTCTGTTTCTACTGGTTATTGTTCTGTTGAATATACATGAAGATTAAATTGCTTCTGCCATTGTTGATTTCAGTGTTTATGAGTGTTGTTCTTCCTTCTGGAAATTTTCTAGTATATCATCGGGATCTTTATCATTCTATATGGGTTGTAATTTCCAGAAATTCTGTATAGCTCAACATTTTAAGATTTTGCTACCTCGGTTTTATTATGATTCTATGTGATTGTCTACAAGAGATATTCTTTTGATAAAGATGACTATATCTAATATGACAAAAATTTCTAGTTTGATCATTGGAGTACAGTGGTATAATTATCAGATTCATATAGGTTGTGTTTCTATACTGGTTGCTATTGAAATCATATTCAAATTTCTCTTGTGTTCAAAATGCATTATTAATAGCTGGGACATTACCTATCTGTGCGGTTGAGATGTCCACCTTATTATGGCACTATGATTCTAATCTATCTAATGGTTGTGGCTTTAGTATAGTTCAAAGCTCTGTTGTTTAATAATTGAAAAGTTATTGTTTGACAGTCGAGACCAATTCAGTGGTTTGGTCTAGTTTGAGCTATTTGCTTGAAAGGTTAAAGGAGTAATATGTGTTTGAGTTTATCCTCAGATCCTTAAATAAATTTTTCTATGTTTATGGGTTAATTGATAAATAGTCCGAATGAAGAATTCATATACCAGAAGACGTGTTATTGAATTATATTTATTGGAATGGTTTTATTGAAAAATGTTTTTGTAAACTAAAGTGGTAATCAGTTGAACACATTGTCAACTGAAGCATCAGTTCTAGTTCAGCCTGCGCTGGGTAAAGAATCTATGATTTTCAGTCATGCGTCACTAAATGGTTTGAAGTGTGTCATAATACAAGAATGTATAATGATAGCTTATGCTTACACACAGTTAATGCTGTATGAAAAGGGTTTTATGACTTATGAATTGGAGATGATTGATAAGGTATTCGCATTGAATAGTCAGTGATATTGATTGCTTGGTGAGTAATGTAACCTATTTGTTGACCGAAAGAGTATTTAAAATATTTAATGTTACAGAGAGATCTGAATTTGCGATAGCAAGGGTGGCTTGAACCGTTGAAAGGATTTGAGTTAGAAACTGATTTTCATCTAAGGAAGAATGATTACAGTCACTGATATTCAGAGCAGGAAACCTTTGTGTGTTTTACGAGCGATGAATACGCGATTGATCAAATCAAATGATAGACAAATATTAGCTGTGTTAAAAACATTCAGTGAATTTGTAAAGTTTAGATATACATTAGTAAATTGCAAGTTAAAAAGGGGTTTAACATAAATTGATTCATTATTTAGAATTTCAGTTTAGAACCGATGGTTATTTGATGTATCAAAATAGAGTTTGTGTACCAAGAAATCCAGAAATTATGCAACAATTGTTACATATGGTGCACAGTGCTAATTATTTGTTCATTCGGGGAGTAGTAAGATGTATAATAATATGAGACGGTTGTACTGGTGAATGAGTTTGAAATGTGATATTTCTAACTTTGTATCCAAATGTCTGATCTATCAACAAGTTAATGCTGATCATCAAGTGATTTCAAGATTGTTGCAGCATGTGTTGCTATCTGAGTGGCAATGAAATAGAATTTCGATGAATTTTTTAAAAGACAGATGTTATCTGAACTATTGTTGACTGTTTGAAGAAATCTGTATATTTTATCTCCGTACGAACGAATTTCTTTTTCGATAGATTAGCTGAGTTATACATATCAAATATTCTCAGATCACACAACATGCCAGACTCTATTATTTCTAGTAGAGACCTGAATTCTATATTGTGATTTGATAAAAAACTACAGTAAGCTTTAGATAAACGGTTCCAATTTAGCATCGTATTACATTATTCAACAGATGGATAATCTGAGGGAGAGATTCAGATTCATAAGGTAATGTTTTGTTATTTTGTTTTAAAATTTGAAAGCAGCTGAGAAAGACATTTACTGTTAGATAAGTTTTCATATACTAATAGTTATGAGATGAGTATTGTAACACCCCTCACCCGTATCCAACGTCGAGATAGGGTTCGAGGCATTAACGGACTTAAACATTCACAACAACACATAACATATTACCAACCATGCATGGCAAACAAGCATATGCACATCACCAATATCAAACATAACATAAATAGCTAATTTATAAGTCAGAATCATTAGCTCACTAAAAACAATATATTTGGCCAAATTATAATAACACATGTTATAAAACTAGGTCCCTATACATGCCACTCACTTGATAATTCTAGCATATGTGTTTGTACTGTCAAGGTATTGGCTTGATAGTGTGATGTTGCCTCCGACGATCTCCAACCCTGAGCTAACCTGACAACACTAAAAGAAATGGAAAGAAAGGGGTAAGCTTGATGCTTAGTAAGCTCGCAAGAAATAATAATAAGCAATTTACTAACATGCTTCCATAGTAAACCTAACCCAATTGTACATTTACACATGTTCTGGTTAAGCTGCTTTCTTGAGTCACCGTCACTAAATCATTTATATCTAGAGTTACAGAACTCAAAATTAAGATCCGTAAATTTTCCCAGGAGATAATCTCACATATCTTTCCAACATAAAATTTCAAGAATTTTTTCTCTAGCCAATAAGTACAGTTTATTATTCAAAGTCTCCCCTATTTTGCTGTTTGACAGCTTCGACCTTTCTTCACTAAAATTTATTTATCTTATAGTACAAGACTCGGATAATGTTTCCATTTGTTTCTATTAAAATTAGACTCATAAAATATTATAATTGTATAAATTATACCCATAATTATTCTTATAAAATTTTTAACAATTTTTCCAAATTAGAACAGGGGATCTTGAATTCATTTTGACACTGTCTCATAGAAATTAGAATATCAAATAATGTACAACTCTTTTACTACCCCTGTTTCCCTTATATGAAAACAGACTCATTAAGAATTAGTTCAAAATTTTATTTTAAATTTAATTAAACTTACACAATTTTTGGTGAATTTTCAAATTCACACAACTGCTGTTGTCCAACACTGTTTTACTACTAAAATTCATTTTTACATAATTTCACTTAATCCATTTTGTCTTATCAAAGTTCACTCAAATATCGAGCATATTGCTCAAAATTTTCTTAAACATATACCTACACTTATTCATCATATAATCATATTCACATGTATTTTTACTTAATCGATTTTCCCGTTGAACTCTTCAGAATAATAACTGATTCTCAGTTGCCTGCACATATTTTCACACTTGTAGCCAAAGCTATCTGGTACGCATAGTAGCCTACACTTAATACTACACATGCGACCAATTATCCAGTACACGTAGTAGCCTGCACTTAGTACTACACGCGTGACCTAACCATCTGATACATGTAGTAGCCTGCACTTAGTACTACACACGTGATCAAAGTTATCGCGTACGCATAGTAGCCTGCACTTAGTACTACACATGCGACCAATTATCCGGTGCACGTAGTAGCCTGCACTTAGTACTACACACATGGCCTCACAATAGATCATTCGTATTGTTTCTATTCCGAAGGCTCAACCGGGAAATTCCTCACTTGCCAACATGTTAGAATTTATTCATAGTCCTTTTTCAATTTGCAATTTACAACAAATAATCATTCTATAGGCAGCCACATATCATATGATAACAAAATATAATAAAATAAAAAGAATCGATAAATTATTTACATACAAACTTACCTTGGATCCAGAAATGGCAATTTACCATTCTTGTCCATAACCTTGTATTTTCCCGATTTAAGCCCAAATCTCGATTTCCTTGATCTATAATATCACATTTAGCCTACTAATTAGTCACACTATTCATATAGGTCTAAAAATCATATTTTTACAAATTTTCATTTTGACCCCTAAACTTTTGCATATTTGCACTTTTTCCCTAAGGTTCGGAAATTAAACTTCTTCCTATTTTCTTATGTTTTATGACATGATGATCAATTTTCCCTTCTATGGAAACATCAAATTTTCACTCTAACATGTACTTATGAATACCGATTATACCATTTTACTCGTTTTCACGTAAAATCGCTTAGCAAAAGTTGTTCAACACAATTTCAAGCTTCATATTCTACCATTAAACATCAAAATACATGAATATCATTCATGGGTAAATTTTTAAACATAAATCCTAGCTCAAAATAATAGTAGAAATGAGCAAATCATGTTACCGGGATTTCGAAAATACATAGAACATTAATAACAGAGGTCAGAATCAGTTACTATTAAGCTTGGAAGCTTGACCAAACCCTAACCATGGCTGATCTTGGTACATCCTGCTGTAGCAAGAAGAAAGGGACACATTTGAAATTTAAAATTTGTCTTTTAATTCATTTTACCCTAAATGACCAAAATGTCATTTTTACTATTCTTTCAAATTTTACCCAATCAAGGCCATTTTTGTCCAACAAGTTATACAATGGTTTAATTATCACTTAAGGACCTCCTATTTAAATTTTCATAACAATTTGGTACCTCTAACATGTAGAACTCAACTTTTGCACTTTTTACAATTTTGTCTTTTTTCCTAAATTGAGTGCTGAAACGTTGAAATTTTCAAACGAAATTTTCACGAAATCATTTCGTGAAACCGTAGACCATAAAAATATAATAAAAATGAAATTTTTCTCATCAAATTTGTGGTCCTGAAATCACTGTTCCGACTATGCCCAAAATCAGGATGTTACATTTCTCCCCCCTTTAGGGATTTTCGTCCCTGAAAATCTTACCAAAAAAAAGTGGTTTTGGTTTTTCACTTGGATTCCTCAATCGTATAATAGATGTCAAAGAGCTTTCACTCAGGCTAAACGTTTACTACCTGTCTCTTTAAATTTTACATACAAAAATAATAAGTGGTATTCACTTTATAATACTTTTACTGAAACTTAATCTCTACTAAAAAGCTCATGTACTCAAAATTCTGATCCATACCATCATGTTACATATACATTCGCACCCGAATCCTTTCAGATTCGAATCGTAAAACTAGTCAGTTCATCTCCACCTCATACTCTATATAATTTCACACAGTCCAATTATTTGTCAATTCAACCCTCAGCTACTTTTTATTTCAAGCCTGTTCTGGCTTTCCAAAGAAATCATGATATGAAACTCGGATCTCAATTCGATTAGTGGAGATTAAAATTCCATGATATCCAAAATTCATAAAGACACGAAATTCTATGAATCTAGTGAGCAGACATTCGGGTATACCAACATAATTTACACATCTCAATACGTTTAAGAACGCTACATATCACTTTCCTCTTTCAAGGATAGGAATGATCCAGACAAGAAAATCCATATTAACCTTTTCTATTTCCATTCTAATTCTGAAACGGAAAAAATAATTCTGATGATTCTTGCTATACATCTTTAAACTTTCAACATTTCAAGAATTTGTAGTCAAAGATAAACAATGATCGTTTTAGCATTTTTTTAATACCCAGATTATCTTCACATTATCAATATCAGATCTTCTTATTGTATACGATTCATCTAGGAAACATACACTTCTTAGTTAGACTATTCGTCTTTTTACCCGTGAAGAAATAAAATCTTATTCTCAAGTATGCACATCTCATTAAATTCTAGACATATACTCCATACAGATTGAACAAATCAAGTCGACCTTATTCATCCATAATTGATATTTCAAGAAATTCTCTCTTCTAGTCAACAGAACGATTCAACATGTATCATTCCAAATTCACTCTTCATACTGACCGAATACCTTAACAAATGCATTAACATAAGTAATATTGATACCTCAACTGAATACATTAACTCTGATTAACTTTCTTGAGAAAGGAAATCCACCATACACAATTTCTCATCGATTCTCAATAGGCAGAATATAACAAAATATCAGAGAAAAATAGAACCATGTAGATTATAACCCAATCAGACTGATAATATATTCGTCTAATGTTAAGATCAAGGAACATTTTCATAATATAAGAATTCATCAGGGATTAGATAGCCCCAATAATATTTCTAGTATCAGGTTCTGTGCACTATAATTACCATGCTTGAACATTTCATATTTCGAACATTATTCCTTTAACTATTTCTGTCGTCCCAAATTCCGTAATATTCCCTTTACTAAGAAAACCAATTCATCAGGGAGTTTCAATCAATACATTTCTCGACATCATACAGGATAGATTGTTTTACAAAAATTAACCTTTTTCGCTAACTGTGATGTTGCGAAAATTAAACAATCTTTCGGTCAATCCGATATCTTTCTAGCTCATGTCTATACTTATCAACCCATTCTCAATCTATAATCATGCTTATAACCATTCCATCATTGAACTCTTTGGTTTCTCACCTGGAAACTCATTCAACATAAATCTTAGGAATTTCCCTTATAAAACACCACTTTGGTAAGGGGGAGGGGTCGTAAGGCGTCTGACTCAACGCTCATATACATGTAACACAATTTTCATCATAGCAATCATATTTCAATCATGTCATTCATTTCGAGTAACTAACATTCATATTGATTTTACACTAACTTTCTAGTTATCTCATTTAAACAAGTGTACTTATACATGTATTTCAATGTTTCCTAGATAATATTACTTACCATTCATTAAATCAGACAAGTCAAGCACATAATATCATATAGGGGCCAAACAAACATGGATAAGTATATCACAGTCTAAACTTTCATCTTACACATCATCATATATATATCATTACAATCATATATATCAGTCCAAACAATTTAGTATATTTACTCAAGTTATATGAGCTTACCAATCATAATCATCCCAACCAATAGACATGAATATTCATCTTATCAATATTTTTGATAAGTTACTCAAACACATGCATTTGTTCAAATAAATCGATCATATACATCATGAAATTATCATTTAATCATAGATAAGCTCATTTCGCCATGTGCTGTAACACCCCGTACCCGAGTCCGTTACCGGAATCGAACACAAGGTGCACTCAACTTAGTTTAACTATTTTCATAGTCCATTTAGAAATTTCCAGACAAGCTGGTTACTGCATCAGTGTCGCCTTAAAAATCATATCTTGAGTTTCAAAGCTCAAAAATTTGTTTCGTAATTTTTCCCTGAAACTAGACTCATATTTCCATCTACAGATTTTTTTCTAGAATTTTTGGTCAAGCCAATTAGTACAGTTTATTAGTTAAAGTCTCCCCTGTTGCAGGGATTGACTACACTGACCTTCGTGCGTTACGAATTGGATATCTCCCTGTACAGGGCTTCAATACTGATACTGTTTATTTCTATAGAAACTAAACTCAGAGAGGAATCTATACATATATGGCATGACTCCTAATTATCTCTAGTTAATTTACAATGAATTTCTAAAGTCGGAACAGGGGATCCAGAAACTGTTCTGGCCCTGTTTCACGAGAACTTTAATATCTCTTAACATATAATTCATATGACCGTTTTGTTTCTTCCATATGAAAGTAGATTCATCAAGGTTCATTTAAATAATTTATTCACTATTTAATTCTATTCCTACAATTTTTAGTGATTTTTCAAATCCACACCACTGCTGCTGTCAGCATTTGTTTTTCAGGTAAACCTTACCTATTTCGTGGTTTCTATGGACCAACTAGAGTTTTGTCATACATAGGTCCACATATAATCATTTTTAGCCATTCCAATGGCTGATCATTTGCTCACACTTCCATTTAGTCGGTAGTCACATCATAAAACCATACATATATACATAAGCACAAATGGTCTAATGCCATACTCCACTTTTACGAGCCATTTTCGCATGGTCGTACACACAAACATCACAAAAGTACTTAAAACGTTACAAAAGGGTAGTCCTATACATGCCATTTCAAAGCTCAACCAAAATTGTACCAAAAGGGGGCTTTTATAGTGTGGATGACTTCGACTTCGTTGATCCCGAATCCGATAGCTAACGAGCGAAACCTATAAAACAGAGAGCCAAAGCAACGGGGTAAGCATTTTAATGCTTAGTAAGTCTCAAGCAATGGAATCAGCTTTGACTAACGTATTACATTCACATGGCTAAATGAATCACTTTATTAATACACATTCCCATAATCATACTTATTTCACATTACCGACCCTTATGTTCATACACAAAAGAACAACTTAGCCAAAGGCCGATAGCTCGTTTATCAGCGGCGCATACTTACTTGTAAGGACTCAACTAATTCAAGCACATACAAACATACCTCATTGCTGGAATTTTCACAAGTGTATAAACTGAAATTTTTACAGCAAGATTGCTCACTTCGAATCACGTACCTTGAGATTTAACCGGATATAGCGACTCGCTCGATTGTCTTGGGACCTAGCCGGTTATAGTGATTCATACGATTGCCTTGGTCTTAACCCGGATTTGGTAACTTGCACAAATGCCTTGGTCTTAGCCGGATATAACAACTTCACGAATGCCTTGGTCTTAGCCGGATATAATTACTAGCATAATTGCCTTGGGACTTAGCAGGATATCATTCCAATGTTCATTTACACATATATCAATAATCAAGACACATCCATAATTCATTTTCGTTACTAAGGCTCTAACACAAAATATTTATCAAACCTTTACAATTTCGGCTCAATAGCCACACACACAAGGAGCATGATTTCAATATAATTCAAGTAAGGTCATTACTCGAAGACTTACCTTGGATGTTGTCGAGCGATTTCGACGGCTACTCGACTACTTTTTCCTTCCCTTTATCGGATTTAGCTCCCCTTTGCTCTTGAGCTTAATCTTGATGCAAGTATAGCCAACCTCTTCCTAATCCTCTTCCAAACCAAACATGAAGCAAAATTCCTTCCTTCCTCTAGTATTTTCGGTCAAGGGAGAAAAAATGGATGAACAAATTTTTTTTTCTTCTCTTTTCCTCAATACACGGCAAGGGGGTTTCACTCACACACACACATTTTTTTTTTCTTTCTTTATCACCCATACTTATTTGTTTATTGTTTCTCCCTAATGCACCAACAAAACATGTTTCATGACATGTTTAGCCCATACACCCTTGTCATGGCCGGCCATTAGCTAATAAATGGGGAAGTTGACATGCAAACCCCTCATTTTTGCATGCATGATCAACTAGTCATTACACATTTCCCCCTCATACTTTTAAAGTTTACTACTAGGTCCTTTCTAGTGAAATTCACATTTATAACTCTAAATTAAAGCATCAAAAATGTCACACATGAGTTAACACATATTATAGGCATCAAAATAAATATCAAATTATTTTTATGCCTCGGTTTTGTGGTCCCGAAACCACATTCCGACTAGGGTCGTTTTAAGGCTGTCACATGTACACATTTCATGAATCCTCATTCGTACCTTTCCAAGTTTCAGTTTGTCATGACTATACTTTACTCGAATATTTTAGCATCACATTCAACATGGTCGGTGTAGCTAGGTTGGAGAGTACCTTTGTCTAAACAAAGTGGCTCTCAAACACGTCGGGAGACATCACACTATCACGGATCGATGACATGTATAGTTGGACTTTTACACATGCTAGGTTAGTCCGAGAACCGACTAAACCATAGCTCTGATACCACTAAATGTAACACCCCTCACCCATATCCAACATCGGGATAGGGTTTGAGGCATTAACGGACTTAAACATTCACAACAACACATAACATATTACCAACCATGCATGGCAAACAAGCATATGCACATCACCAATATCAAACATAACATAAATAGCTAGATTTATAAGTCAGAATCATTAGCTCACTAAAGACCAATATATTTGGCAAAATTATAATAACACATGTTATAAAACTAGGTCCCTATACATGCCACTCACTTGATAATTCTAGCATATGGGTTTATATTGTCAAGGTATTGCCTTAATAGCGTGATGTTGCCTCCGACGATCTCCAACCCTGAGCTAACCTGACAACACTAAAATATATGGAAAGGAGGGGGTAAGCTTTACGCTTAGTAAGCTCGCATGAAATAATAATAAACAATTTACTAACATGATGTCCATAGTAAAACTAACCCAATTGTACATTTACACATGTTTTGGTTAAGCTTTTTTCTTAAGTCAAAGTCACTAAATCATTTATATCTAGAGTTACAGAACTCCAAATTAAGATCCGTAAATTTTCATAGAAACTAGACTCATTTATATTTCCACCATAAAATTTTCAGAATTTTTGGTCATGTAAATAAGTACATTTTATTATTCAAAGTCTCCCCTACTTTGCTGTTTGACAGCTTCAACCTTTCTTCACTAAAATTTATTTATCTCATAGTACGAGACTTGGATAATGTTCCTATTTATTTCATTAAAAGTAGACTCATAAAATATTCTAAGCATATTAATTATAACCCATAATTATTTTTCTACAATTTTTAACAATTTTTCCAAATAAGAACAAGGGATCTCGAATTCATTCTGCACTGTCTCACAAAACTTAGAATATCACATAATATACAACTCTTTTGCTCCCCCTGTTTCCTTTATATGAAAATAGACTCATTAAGCTTTGATTAAATAATTTTTTTAAAGTTAATTCAACTTACACAATTTTTGGTGAATTTTCAAACTCACACAACTGCTTCTGTCCGGTACTGTTTTACTACTAAAATTCACTCTTACATAATTTCACTTAATCCATTTTGTCTTATCGAAGTTCACTCAAATATCGAGCATATTGATCAAAATTTTCTTAAACATATACCTGCACTTATTCATCATATAATCATGTTCACATGTATTTTTACTTAATCGATTTTCCCGTTGAACTCTTCGGAATAATAATGATACTCAGTTGCCTGCACATATTTTCACAGTTGTAGCCAAAGCTATCTGGTACGCATAGTAGCTTGCACTTAGTACTACACATGCGACCAATTATCCGACACACGTAGTAGCCTGCACTTAGTACTACACACGTGACCTAACCATCTGATACACGTAGTAGCCTGCACTTAGTATTACACACGTGATCAAAGTTATCGGGTACGCATAGTAGCCTGCACTTAGTACTACACATGCGACCAATTATCCGGTACACGTAGTAGCCTGCACTTAGTACTACACACGTGACCTCACAATAGAACATTCGTATTGTTTCTATTCCGAAGGCTCAACTGGGAAATTCCTCACTTTCCAACATGTTACAATTTATTCATAGTCTTTTTTCAATTTGCAATTTACAACAAATAATCATTCTATAGGCAACCACATTTCATATGATAAAAAAAATAATAAAATAAAAAGAATCGATAAATTATTTACGTACAAACTTACCTTGGATCCAGAAATGGCAATTTACCATTCTTGTCCATAACCTTGTATTTTCCCGATTTAAGCCCAAATCTCGATTTTCTTGATCTAGAATATCACATTAGCCTACTAATTAGTCACACTATTCATATGGGTCTAAAAATCATTTTTTATAAATTTACATTTTGACACCTAAACTTTTGCATATTTGCACTTTTGCCCCAAGGTTCGGAAATTAAACTTCTTCCTATTTTCTTATGTTTTATGACATGCTGATCGTTTTTCCCTTGTATGGCAACATCAAGTTCCCACTCTAACATGTACTTATGAACATTAAATATTTTTACCGATTATACCGTTTTACTCGTTTTCACATAAATCACTTAGCAAAAGTTGTTTAACACAATTTCAAGCTTCATATTCTACCATTAAACATCAAAATACATGCATATCATTCATGGGTAAATTTTTAAACATAAATCCTAGCTCAAAATAATGGTAGAAATGAGCAAATCATGTTATCGGGATTTCAAAAATACATAGAACATTAGGAACGGAGCTCGGAATCACTTACTATTAAGCTTGGAACTTGGCCAAACCCTAACCATGGCTTCTCTTGATACATTCTGCTGTAGTAAGAAGAGAGGGACACATTTGAGTTTAAAATTTGTCTTTTAATTCATTTTACCCCTAAATGACCAAAATGCCCTTTTTTCTATTCTGTCAAATTTTACCCAATCAAGGTCATTTTTTGTCCAACAAGTTATACAATGGTTTAATTATCATTTAAGGACCTCCCATTTAAAATTTCATAACAATTTGATACCTCTAACATGTAGAACTCAACTTTTGCACTTTTTACAATTTAGTCCTTTTTACTAAATTGAATGCCGAAACGTCGAAATTTTCAAACGAAATTTTCACAAAATGATTTCGTGAAATCGTAGACCATAAAAATATAATAAAAATGAAATTTTCCTCATCAGATTTTTTGTCCCGAAACCACTGTTCTGACTAAGCCCAAAATCAGGATGTTACAAGTATTAAGATAGAATTCAGGATGTTACAAGTATTAAGATAGAATTGTATGAGTATGGTATGGTTGCAATTACAGAACATCATTGTATTGAATTGAATTTTGATAAAATAAATTACAGGGTCAATGTGATTAGAAAAGCTGTGGAGAAATGAAAGTAATTCATGACAATCTAAAAGCAGTTTTAGATTGGTAGAAAACATATGCGGGCTTGATACGTAAAAGCATTGAATTTCAGTTAGAAAACTAAGTATTTGTGAAAGTATTATAGTGGGAATAGAAATTTTCAATTTAGCTATAAAGAGAAGTTGAGTTCATCATTTATCAGGCTGTATGAGATTACCATCAGAACTTGAGACGATCCATAATGTGTTTCTTATGTATATGATGTGATGGTACAAATAAGACCTTTATCTATAGTATTTCTTTCAAAAGTAAAAACTCAGCTTGTTATGACATATAGCAAAGAACAGATTAGAATTTTAGCTTGTGAGATTGAAACTTTGAGAAATTTGAGGCTATGTGAGAAATTGATGAGGCTAGTGAAAGCAAATCACTAATCTATTCTCTGATAAGTTTTTGGGCGACGAAAATCCCTAACGGGGAGAGAGTTGTAACAACCTATTTTTAGGGTTAATCAGAATAGTAGTTTTGGGACCACAATCTAAAGTCAAAATATTTATATTATTATTTATTAAGGTTTACAATATGATAGAATGTTTGTGTGAAAATTTTGTAAAGAAATTTTACCTTTTGAGTGGTTAATTCGGTAAAAAGGACTAAATCGCGTAATGCATAAAAGTTGAATTTTATAAGTTAAAGGTATTAAATGGCTATGAAATTAGATAGTGGGAGTCCTTAAGTGGTAATTATCTCATAAATGTTGATAGTGGAATTCTATGGCTTGGTATTGTTGAAATTTATGATGTTATTAAAGGTTAGTTGTAACATCCCAAAATAGGGCTTAGTCAGAATAGTGGTTTTGGGATGTTAAAATGTATATTTTATGATTTTTAAGAGGTTTAGAATATGAATATATGCATGTGTTAAAGTTTAATGAAGAAATTCTAAGTATAAGGTGTCCAATTGGAAGTTAGGGACTAAATTGAATAAGTTGCAAAATTTTTGTTCTAGAAGCAATTTGCATGAAATTGCTTTGGATTATTAATTAGGAGGTCTGAAAGATCAATTTTCCCAATTTCTAAGTTTTTGGACAAAAACGGGCTTGAATGGAAAAAATTGAAGGATGGGCTTTAAGGGCATTTTGGTCATTTGGTTTATAAATGAAATAAAATGGGAAAGTAAGCCAAAAATCAGCTCATTCTCTCCATGTTGCTGTCAAAAAATAGGGTTCTCCATAGCTAGGGTTTTCAATCTTTCCAAGCTCTATAGTAAGTGCTCCCAAGCCCCATTTTTAATGTTCTTCGTATTTTTGAAATCCCGGTAACTTGCTCTCTCTATTTCTACCTATATTTCATGCTAGGGCTCATGTTTAGAAATTTACCCATGTATGAAAAGTTTATGTTTTGATGATTTATGGAGGGATATGGGAATTTAAAGGATGGTAAATAACTTTTACTAAGTAGTTTTTCATGGAAAAGGCTTTTGGGGCTATTTTGTAAAAGTCGTAGAAAAGGGTAGGAAAATATGAAATGGAGGAAAAATGTGGGCTATTATGAACATGAAAAATGTTCGGTTAGGTTTGGGTAACCAAGAAATCCCATACATTGCATTATCTGAGCCTAGGGTGTAACACCCCGTACCCGAGTCCGTTACCGGAATCGAACACAAGGTGCACACAGACTCAACTTAATTATTTTTACAGTCCATTTAGAAATTTCTAGACAAGCTGGTTACTGCCTCACTGTCGCCTTAAAAATCATATCTTGAGTTTCAAAGCTCGAAAATCAGTTTTGTAATTTTTCCATGAAACTAGACTCATATGTCCATCTACATACTTTTTTCTAGAATTTTTGGTCAGGCCAATTAGTACAGTTTATTAGTTAAAGTCTCCCCTGTTACAGGGATCGACTACACTGACCTTCACGCATTACAACTTGGATATCTCCCTGTAGAGGGCTTCAATACTGATTCTGTTTGTTTCTATAGAAACTAGACTCAAAGAGAATCTATACATATATGGCATGACTCCTAATTATCTCTGGTTAATTTATAATGAATTTCCAAAGTCGGAACAGGGAATCCAGAAACCGTTCTGGCCCTGTCTCACGAAAACTAAAATATCTCTTAACATATTCTTCATATGATCCTTTCGCTACTTTCCTATGAAAATAGATTCATCAAGGTTCGGTTACATAATTTATTCGCTATTTAATTCCATTCCTACTATTTTTAGAGTTTTTTCACATCCACATCACTGCTGCTGCCAGCATCTATTTTTAAGGTAAACTTTACCTATTTCATGATCCTCCATGGATCAACTAGAGTTTGTCATACATATAGCAAAGGTGATCATGAATAACCATTCCCATGACTAGCCGTTACCAACATTTCCATACCTCTCGACGGACGACATACAAAACGATTATAATGCTATGATCCAGTATACTTAAGCCATTTTCGCATGACTATCCAAATTTACACAAAATCGAAAGGTACATGACCTACAACAAAAGGGTAGTTCTATACATTAACCAAAATATCCTCTCACTACTAGTCTATTCTATACATGCCATAAGATATTCCAAAACGTAGCAGTACCAAACAGTGGATGGTGATAATGTGACTAGTTGCTGACGATCCCCGAGCCCAGTAGCTTCCAAATGAGATCTATAAAATAGAGGAAACAAAGTACACGGAGTAACCATTACAATGCTTAGTAAGTTTCAAGCGGTGTCAGCAGATAACAATCAAATTATAACATAGTTGTTCGTATTTTTATTTCACTCTTCCTTCGGGCATACCATCCCCTTTTCTGAATATGCACATCTCATCATATGTAATAGGTAGATAAATTCTCACTTGATGGTGACCTCTTATGATCATAGGTACATTACATATTTTACCGACTTCCCACATTGACCAAATGCACAATAATCACGAAACAGTCTTATTGCTTTACGCACATGTGCATCACATAACGACCTTGTGATTTAGTCTAAATCAAACTTAAATATAATCTCAAAATACATACCGACCAACTTAACGCATTGGCGTATTTATTACTAATTGTCACCGTGAAGTCGCATAATCTTACGCTTTACTTGAATCTTCAAAAAACCTTTAGTTCGGGCTTACGGACAAAGTCTCCACACGTAGTCATCGGGTCATTAGAGCTCGGATATAGTACGAGCACGAAGCCTACGATCATTAATCGGTGAAAATATTCTCGCATAAAGCCTGCGGGGTTTTAACCCGGATATAGTACTAACACAAATGCCCTTCGGGACTTATCACATTTATACACTTCCACATCCATCACGTTGGCCACTCGGCCCTATCACATATATACACTTTCACACTCATCACATTGGCCATTTGGCCTTATCACATATATACACCTTCACATTCATCACATTGGCCATTAGGCCTTATCACATATATACACACTTTCACATTCATCACATCGGCCATTAGGCCTTATCACACATATATACACACTTTCACATTCATCTCATCGGCCATTAGGCCTTATCACATATATACACACTTTCACATTCATCACATCGGCCATTAGGCCTTATCACATATATATATCTCATACATATTTCATATTTTTCTTGTACATCAATCTCAGCAATAGCTTATGAGCAACTCAAATAGTTTCATCAAAGTTTACAACAAAATCACATATTCACTACAAGCAGTTTTCCTGAGCAACAGTCACTAAATTGTTTATAACTGGAGCTACAAAACTCAAAATCAATTGCCGTTAATTTTCCCTGAGTGTAGACTCATGTATCTTTCATCCATAAAATTTTCAGAATTTTAGGTGTGGCCAATCAATACCAGATTTTTCTTAAAGTTTTCCCCTGTTTCATTGTTCGATTAATCTGACCACTCCTCACTACGATCAGATTTCTCATTGTACAGAATTCAAAATGTGTTATATTCAATTTCATTTGAAACTAGACTCATTAAGGAGTCTAAGCATATAAATTTTACCTTATAACCATTTTTGTGCAAATTATAACGATTTTCTAAAAATAGAATAGGGGATTTCGGAGTCATTCTGACACCGTCTCACACAGCTTTAAATATCTCTTTATAGGAAATTTCTTTGCTCACACGGCCTCTTTTATAAGGAACTAGACTAATTAAGCTTTGATTACATATTTTATTCAGCCTATAATTCCACACCAACAATTTATGGTGATTTTCTAAAATCACGTTACTGCTGCTGTCCTAAGCAAATTATTACAATTTGCTCTTAAATTTCCAAGTCCAAACACTTATGAACTTACCATTTGAGTTTAAAACATATCATGGCCACATAATATCTTATTAAATCAACTCATTATGTCCTATTATGATTGAATTTACTCAACGTTTAATCACTTAAAACTTACCTCGGATGTGGTCGAACGATCTCGTGGCTATTCGATCACTTTTTCCCTTTCCTTATCCAACTTTGGTCCTCTTTAAGCTTAACCTTAAGTAAAACAATAGATTTGCTTAAGTACTTAACTAATATTAGTCACTTAACAATCACATTTGGCAATCACATATCATTTAATCTATATCTAGAACAATAGATTTAAATATGTATCATATTTATGATCAAACATAGCAAGAAAACTAAATAGGCTTTACTAGCCATACTTAGTTCTATTATAACATAACTTCACTTACTTATATGCACATTAACTAAGCACTTAACAATTTTCAGTTAGCCAGCAAACTCATTCGGCACAAGCCTACTTCATTTCAATTTTGTCACTCTTGAACTTATCCATAATATCCTAAGTTCATTTAGTAGCTAGGCAACAATTATACAAAACAACAAGCATTTAACAACAATGTACTTAACCAATTCCTCGGGCATACCTTGGCATTATATATATATGTTAATGACGAAAACACTTAGGCCAATTCTAAAACATCCACGAATCATACTTCCAAAATGAGCTACTTCCATGGCGATTATATTTCATCATTAACATACCTCATTTTTGAATCATATAATCAACATCACAACACATCTCCAAAACACAAATCATGCCTATCATATTTACTCATATGGTAGAATATACATACCCCATATAATATCATTTTCATTTCATTTAACACTTAATTTCCACCACATAAACACTTGGCGAATAATCCTAAACTAGCAAAACTCCACATTTGTTCATACCATCTTTTAAATTCACATATATCTATTTAGGTAGTTCATATTTTCCCTTTCTAATATTTCTATCCAAAACATCAAAACACTATCTTTTTTGCATTTACCCCATAATACCGTATGCACAATTTGTCACCAAAACTAAAGAAAAATCAACATATGGGTTGCAATAAGAGCTTGACTACTAGCTAGATTCTCATAAAAATCAATAGAAATAACATGAACTCCTACCTTATTTAACCTCCAAGATAGCCGAATGCCCTAGACAAGTTCCTTCCTCTTTCCTTTTTTGTTTCGGCTGTGCAAGAAGGTAAGGAAGATGAACACTCTTACCTTTATTTCCTTAAAGGTGACCAATGCCTTAACTTCCATTTCTTCTCTTTAGGTACGGCAATGGGGGAAAAGGAGGATGAACATACCTTGTTTCTATCACTCTTCCATTCTTTTAATTATTCTTTCTTCCATACTATAAAGCCATTAACTATTATCATGCTAAAATAAAATGCATATAATATCTATCAACCATCATCATGGCCGGCCACTAAATTAAAAGTGGTCCATTTGACATGCAAGTCCCTCATGTCAATAACTCATGCATTATTTGGCCACTTTAAATTTCACCTATCACATTTTCAAGTCCTATCACATGGGTCCTTTCTTATAAATTAGCACCTAATTGATAAAAATCAAGGCACGAAATATTCACACATACAAATTCCACATACAATAAGCACAGAATATAACATCTAATTATTTTTGTGACTCGGTTTTGTGGTCCCGAAACCACTTTCCGACTAGGGTCACATTAGGGGTGTCATAGGGACTAAATTGCAAATATATGAAAGTATAGGGGTAAAATAGTAATTTTACCCAAGTATGAATTTTGGGGTAATTTTGAGTAATGTATGTATTAAACGAGCTAAATTTGGTATTATAGATCAAGAGAATCGAGATACGGGCCTTGATCAGGGAAAAAGCAAAGTTTATGAGGTTTAGGCTCGATTTCTAATATTTTGTACCGAGGTAAGTACATATGCAAATAAATACATTAATTATTGTTATTAAATGATTTATTGATATTTGTATGCTTAATATGCTTATTTGGCTATGTTGATAATATAACATGTTTTGATAGCTTGTTATATGATTATGTGACATTGGCCATATGAAAGAAACCATTTATGCGAGTACGTTCGGTAAAGGTCTAGAAGTCTAAGATCCCGTTTGAACCTTAGGAATAGTTGAGGATATGAGTGACATGTCACTAGGATAGTCATGTGTGTTATGAGCTCATTTAATATGTGATACATGCTAGGGTGCGGGTGCTGTGTATCCTGAGTTGTGTTTGGATACTCTCTTAGCTCTTTGAGTAGCCTCATTTAGAGTGGCATGTGATTCTGTGATATGAGGCACTTTCTGCACTTTCTGTCAGGTAGCCAAGGCTACATTCAGGCACTTCTGTGCATTTCTTCCGTGTGTCCGAATCATATTCCAAGTGTTCAACGGGTAACATTATATGAATTCTGAAAGTAAAATTTAAGTCAGCCATATGTATGGAAGATGGCACAGGTATGTACTAAAACCCTATGAGAACTTAGTATATGATGATATTATATGTATTTGGATAAGCATGTGCATATGAATATGGAAGGTAATATATATATATATAACATGATGAAAAGTATCATAATGGATAAGTAATTATGCATAGATTATCAATAATTACAAAAATGTAGATTATTTGTATGTGTACTTACTAAGCTTTATAACTTACCCTCCTCTCTTTTCCCTTCTCTTTAGATATGTCAAGCTAGCACGAAGGATCGAGGAACCTCGGAGCTCAGATCACACTATCTTCAAGAAATCTAGGTATAAAAGGGATAATTATTTTGGTCATGGCATGTATAGGAAACTTGTCTATTTTGTGTATATGTGTCATGCTGAAGTAGCCAAGTATAATGGCTCATTTGGTCATTGATTATTTTGTATGTGGCCATGTGATTTTGGCCATATTAATGATTGGGATGTATCCCTAAGTTTATCTTTACATGTATATTAAGATGTGTATGTGTTGGTTTGATGGATGACTATTCAATTGCTAGTATGTGGTTGCATGATTTAACACTCATAATGGAATGATAATAAGGAGTATGGTAAGCCATGAAATTGGTGTGGAATGACTAAAAGATAAGTTTGTGCGAATACTAATGGTCTAGTATGTAAAAGGAGTCATAGTGATGCTATGATGTTGCATGTTTAAGTGTCTAAGTATATCATAGAATATACCATTGAACATATGGAAGTGTATGATTGTTTAAGGGTGACCAATGGCTTGGAGAGTAGCCTCCAAATGGTCCACACGGGTAGACACACGGGCATGTGTCTAGGCCGTGTGTCCCCTGCACTTTGAATTTTAGGTTAACACGCATGGTAGTAAACACACGGGCAGAGACACGACCGTGTGTCTCAACCATGTGGAGGACACGACTTCTGGCCAAGAGCGTGTGCTTAGCCGTGTGCCTCAAATTTGTATGATGACGTTATAAACAAAATGCTCGCTAATATCACACGGGCTACCACACGAGCGTGTGCCAGGCTGTGTGAGGGACACGGGCCAAGGATACGGGTGTGCTCGGCCATGTGAAAAGCCCTGTAGGTTTGAAATAGATAATAAATCCAAAAATTCAACACGGGTGTGGGACATGGGCGTGTCCCTAAGCACACGGGCGTGTGCAACGCCTCCACACGGGCGTGTGAGGCTTTAAACTAGAAATTTTCTTAGAATTTCTGTAAGTTCTCGGTTTAGTCCCGGACCACCAATAAGGTATGTTTTGGGCTTCGTAGGTCCATAATAGGGACATTTTAACTTGTTTTGAAGGGTTTTAGACTGGATGAAATTTTACGGCTAGATTTTGCATGTTTGGTTTTGTTTATATTTGGTAACGCCTCGTATCCTGTCCCAGTCTCAGATACAGGTAAGGGGTCTTACATTAGTTTTGTAAATTGGTTAATAAAGATTAAATAAAAAAATCAAAGTCATTATTTTGTATCCATCATCTTCTTCAACTGTTTCTAATCTAGAAAAGCCATGGATACATTCGGCCAAGCTTTGGAGCTTGATAGGTGAGTGGTTTTTGCCCAGTTTTTAATAATTTTTACGTTTTTGAGCTCGTTACAGCTTAATCTAGCTAGCCTGTATCTCTGTTTTCAAAACTGTTATAGATTTTTAATGATTCCATTGTTGAATGCTTGGTTATTTAGATGTTTTATGATAATTTATTAATGTTTGAAGCAAGATATACAAGTTTTATAAAGTGTTTTTGAAAAAAATGTGAATTAAGGATTAAATTGAGAAAAGTGTAAAATTCATGGTTAGATGTGTGAATAAACTAAAAATATGGGATGCTAGTAGTATGGGTAAAATTCGGCTAGCATGGGCTTGTCCTTAATTGCATGAATTTGCAATTTTATGTAATAATGACTAAATTGCAAAAATGTGTAATAAAAAGGGGCAAAAGTGTAATTTTTCCAAAATGTGTAAATTGTGTTATATTGAATGAATTAATGATTCGGGGGAAAAACAATGTATCGGACTAGTCGATCAGTTCCGTCGTTTTAACGATCAAGGTAAGTTTGTATGCTAATAAACGTATTTAAATCGTGTTATAAATGCTTATTTATTATTGAAATGAATTGAATTATATACGTTTATTTGTTATTGAACTACTATGAATGTCAAATGAGCAACTATGAGCAAGAATCGACAGAGTTACGACATCTGAAAGTCCCGTACGAACTTTAGGAATAATATAGGATACAAATGTCATGACATTAGGATTGCCAAGATGAGATTATATGTAAGACCATGTCTGGGACATTGGCATTGTATTGTGATTACGTGTAAGACCATGTCTGGGACAGTGGCATCGTTATATGATTTCGTGTAAGACCATGTCTGGGACATTGGCATCGATATGAGATAACATGTAAGACCATATCTGGGATATGGCATTGTATGAGTTTTATGTGATATCCGAGTATCCTCAGGGATTCTGAAGGGTTCAATGGGCATAGTCAAGACGAGAAGGAAAGTTCAATCAAATTAAGTGAACAGTTTCGTACAGAACCTATATGAGAATCAAATGGAGGTAATTTGGTAAGTTCTTAGCGTATCACATATATGAAATGAAAAAGATTTTTGTATAAGTATGTTTCATGCCAAAATGTGTTTATTTGGCTATAATGAGGTGTGAATTGAATGATATGTGAGATATGGGTTATAGTTGCTTTAACTAAACATACATATGGCACATAGTGTGTGAGACACCGTTATTTGATGACATTTTACATAATTCACTTAGTTAAGAAAAGGTGATGAATATTGAATTGAATAAAGTTTATATATATAATTGCTTATGCTTATGAAAATATGAATGAATTGATAAGAAGTATTCAAACCATACGTGTTTTGAATGAATAAGCTCGTGAAAATCTTGATCATCTATGTGTATGAATTTGAGAATGAATGGTAAAATCATATGAATTATATCATGTTTCGAGTAATTGTCTAAAATGCGGTTATTTAATAATGAGTTTATTACCATACAAGCTTACTAAGCTTTATAGCTTACTTTATTCATTTTCTATGTTTATAGAGTTTCGGAGGCTTGCTCAGGTTAGTAGTCGTCAGAGATCTCATCACACTACCCAGCTAAGGTTTGGTACTTGTAAGCTTTGTGATTTAGGTTATATGTCATGTATAGGCTTTATGGTTATTTGATGAGTACAATTAATTTAGCAACTAATGCCTATGTGCTTGATGCAATTAGCCATGAGATGTTACTTGAAAATGATGTTATTTTGATGTGTAAAGGATGCCTTATGTATTGGCATAATTTGGTATACTTGGTAATGGTTCTAGTTGTTTATTTGATTTTTTGTTATGTGATGGAATAGATGTGAAATGAGAAATGAATCATGCTAGTTTTGGTATGTGTTTTGAACTGGAAATGGTTATGTTTTGAGTTGATGAAATGGAGGGAATTGGTATGACATGTTTGGTGCATAAATAACATGTTTTGGATGCCTATTAGTGTATTGAAATGATGCAAAAATGTTGTGTTTTATGTATGCATGAGGAGGGTGAGAAATTTGGCTTAAACCAAGCCTAATTTTGCCCCACATAGTTGAGCACATAGGCTCGTGACTCGACCATGTGTCTGCTAAAACTTAGTAAAACAAGTTAGAGAGTTAAATGGCTTTGACACACAAGCGTGTCAACTGACCGTGTGTAGCACACGAGTTGGCACATGGGCTTGTGGCTAGCCGTGTGACCAAGTCAGTATACCCTCCAGATTTCACAAGGCCATGGCACACAGGCATGTCTCCGACCATGTGATGGAAGTCAGTATGTAAGCCCTGTTTCCACACAGCCTGTGACATGGGCGTGCGATCCCTATATGCATGAAAATTTTTCTAAGTTTCCCAAAGTTTTCAAATGTTATCGGTTTAGTCCCGAATATTTTCCAAGCATGTTTTAAGGTCTTGTAGAGCTTTGTAAGGAACAATATGATTATATTTGATTAATGTTTATGTGATATTGAATTCATGTATGTGAAATGTATGTTGTATGCTGTAATTGATCAGTAATGCCTCGTAGCCCTAATCTGGCGATTGATACGTGTAAGGGGTGTTACATGTTCATTGTTTCTGTGAGGTTGTATGCATACATACACTTGCATAAAGTAAATTTTGGGGTTGGATGCAAAGGGAAGGGTGATGATTCTGATATGATTTGGCAGTTCTACTACAATTTATTCGTACAGCTATTTACCGCACTGTATCGCATGTACGTCAGCTTTGCTGTGTACTATTATTTGATCTGGCAGTTTAAACTGCAACATGACTATACAACGGACTACTACATTGCATTGTATTGCATTTACACTAGCCCTGATGCATATTATTATCTGAGTGGCTTAGTCAACATTCATGGAGTGTAGGGTTGGATAGGCCTTTGAAGGTCCTAATTGGTGTTATTGGTTAGATGAGCTTTAAAACCTCTTTTGGGGTGTGATCGGGGGACGGAGAGGTGTGTTGGCTGGATGGATGGTTTTTAGTATTTGACTACATTCATGTGCATCTATTTGGGTGTATGATTATCTGACCACAATATGTTTGTCTGAACAACAATTGTGTTGAGTAATCTGTGTGTACTTGGTGTGCTCTAACTGTTATGTGTGTTTAGGCCTTGGTTTCGTGTTGGCATCTGTATCTGAAAATATCTATAAATATGTTGTTAATCATTTTCAACTCACACTGAGCTCGTGTAGTTCACCCCCTTAGTGTTTTGCCTTTTAGGTACCTTTTTGAATTCTGAGGCTGGACTCGGTATGCGGAGGTCTCGGACAGTCACGGTTAAAAATAAGATAATAGTTCTTCTTTTTATTTTTCATTTCGATATGCTATTTGAAATTGTAAGGTTTTATAGAAACTGTGGTACAAGTTCTATTTTTTTTATTTTTCATGTAAATATAATTTTATTCATAAATTAAACTTAACTGTAATATTTCCGTTTGAAATCTAAAAGATTAAAAATTCTTGGTTTGTAAAGAGATAAATATGTTGGTAATGGAATTTGAGATAACTTGTTTTGTAAAAGATTCCTACGAGTGATCAATGTAACCTCCGGGATTGGGTATAAACTTCTAAGCTGGGTTTTGGATGTTACATTTAGCGGAATCAGAGCCAGGTTTGTAATAATTCAGCATGTGTTTTTACATATCTGTGTCCGCGCGTGTTTGTAAAAAAAATTCTGAAAATTTGTACCACAGTGTTTCAAAAAGTTTTTGAGGAAATAAAATGTCTCAGACTCTGATGTTGGCCCGTGCGAAACTTTGAACTTGTCAACTTAGTTATGTAAGACTAGAACTATAATGTTTAGACATTAATGCTTATGTTCAATTTTGGAAATTGTATATTCTTTAAAATCAAGTACCAGATCAATATGGATTCTGAAGGTAAGCAAGATCGCGTTGAGTTGTCTGCTTCTCTGGGACGTGTGTCTGTTCAAAAGTCTGAGGTTAGTGCGATTCTGCAAACTTCGGGTAGCGGTAACCCAGAGCTTGGTACTGAGGCATTGACTTGGGTAGTGAAGGGAAGTGCTAGAAAAATTGTTTGAGGCTAGGTAGAGAGGACTAGTGAAATCCTTCAAGCTAGGTGCGTAGATTGTGGGAAGAAAAGAGATCACAGTCCTCCGAGGTTGGAGCGTCATTCTTCGAAGCATGTTAGAATGCATTTGAGTGGTAATAATTATTTTGCGGAGGGTGTCAGTAGTGGTACGGGCACTCCGTTTTGTTAGCACTATAAGAAATGTCATCCGAGAAGTTGCTGGAAAAAGGCAAGAGCATGGTTTCGATACGGGTCCACTGAGCATTAGGTCCGGGAGTGTCCTCGAAGACTTTGAGACAGGTATGGTTGTATATGTGTCGACGTTTTGGTTAGAGGACAAATATGTATCTACTTTAGTGGTTAAATGTTCTGGCTGTGTGTGAAGTCTTGAGTTCAAGTCTAGCGTAGTACTATCCGGGCTAGAGTGCGTAGCGAAAGTGTAATTGTGTAGCTTATGTTATACCACTGTTCTGTTGAGTAAGAAATTTTGGGGACGAAATTTCTTTAAGGGGGTGAGTTATAACACCCTAAATTTTGGGGTTAAAATTTTTGATTTTTATGGTTAGGGTCTTAGAGAGGGGTGTGTTATTATGTATAGTTTTTGCGCTGTAGTGTCAGGATGGGTCTGCTGGTCTGGTGGTTGGTTGTGTGTTAGTTTGCCTCTGGGTTCTGGGTTCGAGGTATTGTGTGTGTGTTTTGAGTGATTTATTTATTTTATATTGTTAAATAGTAGATTTACTTTATGTTTAAAAATAAGTATTTGTCTTATTTTATTATTTATTTTATTATTTTTTATTTTTGGAAAAAAAATTTCTTTCTTCCCTTTTCACGTTCTCCTCTTCCCTTATCTTTATTTTTTTCTTTTTCTTTTCTTTCCTTTTTGAAAACAATGGTGGTAGTGTAGTGGTTTTTGAGGAGCTTCGATTTCCTGGTCATCGAGTCGGGTTCTGGGCGTCTCTGATTGTGAATTAGGTGTGGGTTCGAACCTTTGAAATTTTCATTATCGAATTGTAGTTGTTTTTGAGAAATTAGAAATTGTTGTGTGCTTGTGGAATTGATCTTTATAATGGGGTGATTATCGTGGAATAGCTTAGAATTGGGCGTGGTTTTGGTATAGTGCTGAGCAAGTAAGGATTGGGGAACGTTTGGGCAATAAAGGAATGTCCGGTAGCCTATTTTTAGTGTGGTTTCGTGACCACACGGGTGGCCACACGGGTCTATGCCCCCACACGGGTGGTCCACATTTTCGTGTGCAATTAGGAATTACAGTTCCGGGCAAGGTTTGGTGCCACACGGCTGAGTGGCAAATTTGGGGATTTTTTTTATTTTCGTACGGTCGTGTACTCTGGCCATGGGCATCTATGTTTGGGAATTATGGATTTAGTGATTTGGTGTCACACGGCCTAGCCACACAACCATGTTGCTAATTTGGAAATTTAGGGATCCCACACGGGTGTGTATTATAGACACACGGCCATGTCTGGTGGGTAGACGAGCATGTGAGACCCTCACATGGCCGTGTCTGCCCTGTACTTTATTTTAGCACATTTGGATAGTGAGTTACACGGCTGTATCCTATCTCGTACGGGCATGTGCCTCAATCATACGATTGTGTGCCTCCCTCCACACAGGCGTTTTGACCCCCACACAGCCTAGGTATTTTCACACGGCCGGAGCACACGGCTGTGTGGTCCTAAATCACAAAATTTAGTTTGTGTATGTTTTTTTTTATCTAAAATGCGTTTGTGTATTCCAACCCTTCGCTAGGCTTTAGGGAGGGTAATTAAGTCTCTATATCTGTGGTTAGGTGTTTATGTGTAATGTGTGACTATTGTGTGTGAAATGTATGATTTCTGAACCTGGTTAGCTGGGTGTGTACGTATATCTGTCTAGGTTTAACTATCTGTCGATATGTTCGTTGTTTCTGTTAGGTTGTATGCATGCATACATTTGCATAAAGTAAATTTTGGGGTTGGATGTGAAGAGAAGGAAGATTGATTCAGATCTGATCTAGAAGGTCTACTGCAATTTATTCATACAGCTATTTACCGCACCGCATTTACGTTAGCTTTGCTGCATACTATTATCTGATCTGGTAGTCTAAACTGCAACATGATTGTACAGCGGACTATCACACTGCACTGTACTACATTTATGCTAGCTCTGCTGCGTATTATTATTTGAGTGGCTTAGTCAACATTCATAGAGTATAGGGTTGGATGGGCCTTTCGAGGTTCTAATTAGTGTTATTAGTTGGATGAGCTTTAACAGCTCTTTTGGGGTGTGATCGAGGGACAGAGACGTGTGTTGGCTGGATGGGTAGGTTTTAGAATTTGACTGCATTCATGTGCATCTGTTTGGGTGTAAGATTATATGATCGGATTTTGTTTGTCTGAATAACACTTGTGTTGAGTAATCTGTGTGTACTTGGTGTGCTCTGACTGTTACGTGTGTTTAGGAGTTGGTTTCGTGTTGGTATCTGTATCTGCAAATATCTATAAATATGTTGTTAATCATTTTGAACTCACACTAAGTTCGTGTAGCTCACCCCCTTAGTGTTTCCCCTGTCAAGTACCTTTCTAAATTAACGCTAGACTCGGTATGTAGAGGTCTCAGACAGTCACGGTTAAAAATAAGATAATAGTTCTACTTTTTAGTTTTCGTTTCAATATACTATTTGAAATTGTAAGGTTTTATAGAAACTGTGGTACAAGTTCTATTTTTTTTTTATTTTTCCTGTAAATATAATTTTATTCATAAATTAAACTTAACTGCAATATTTCCGCTTGAAATCTAAAAGATTAAAAATTCTTGGTTTGTAAAGAGATAAATATGTTGGTAATGGAATTTGAGATAACCTGTTTTGTACAAAAATTCCTACGATCACTTTGGTGATCAATGTAACCTTTGGGATTCGATATAAACTTCTAAGCCGGGTTTTGGATATTACATTTAGAAGTATCAAAGCCAGGTTTGTAATAATTTAGCTTGTGTTTTTAAGTATCTGTGTACGCGCGTGTTTATAAAAAAATTCTAAAAAATTGTACCATAGTGTTTCAACATGTTTTTGAAA
This sequence comes from Gossypium arboreum, assembly GCF_025698485.1. NCBI lineage: Eukaryota > Viridiplantae > Streptophyta > Magnoliopsida > Malvales > Malvaceae > Gossypium > Gossypium arboreum. The sequence goes on along the minus strand of NC_069079.1, from coordinate 74,720,684 downwards.
AAATAAAATGTCTGAGACTCTAATGCTGGTCCGTTTGAAACTCTGAACTTTTCAAATTAGTTCTGTAAAACTAGAACTATAATGTTTAGACATTAATACTTATGTTCAATTTTGGAAATTGTATATTCTTTAAAATCAGGTACAAGATCAATGTGGATTCTGAAGGTAAGCAAGATCACGTTAAGTCGTCTGCTTATCTAGGACGTGTGCCTGTTCAAGAGTTTGAGGTCAGTGTCATTTCGCTAACATTGGGTAGCGATAACCCGGACCTTGGTACTGAGGCATTGACTCGGCTAGTGAGGGAAGTGCTAGAAGAAGTGTTTGAGGCTAGGGTAGAGAGGACTGGTGAAATGCTTCAAACTAGGTGCGTAGATTGTGGGAAGAAAAGAGATCGCAGTCCTCCGAGGTTGAAGCCTCGTTCTACGAAGCGTCTGAGAACGTCTTTGAGTGGCAAAAATAGTTTTGCAGAGGGTGTCGGTAGTGGCACGGGTGCTCCATTTTGTGAGCACTGTAAGAAGTGTCATCCGGGCAATTGCTGGAAAAAGGGGGGACATGTTTTCGATGCGGATTCACAAAGTATCGAGTCTGAGACAGGTATGGTTGTGAATGTTTTGACGTTTTGGTTAGTGCACTATAATTGTGTTTGATAGAACAAATATGTATCTGCTTTGGTGGTTAAGTGTTCTGGTTGTGTGTAAGGTCTTGAGTTCAAGTCTAGCGTGGTACTGTTCGGGCTAGAGTGCGCAGCGGGAGTGTAATGGTGTAGCTTGTGTTATACCACTGTTCTGTTGAGTAAGAAATATCGAGGACGAAATTTCTTTAAGGAGGGGTGAGTTGTAGCACCCTAAATTTTGGGGTTAAAAGTTTTGAGTTTTATGGTTAGGGTCTCAGGGAGGGGTGTGCTATTGTGTATAATTTTTGCATTGTAGTGTCAGAATGTGTCTGCTAGTTTGGTGGTTGGTTTTGTGTTAATTTGCCTCTGGGTTCTAGATTTGAGTAATTGTGTGTGCATTTTGAGTGATTTATTTATTTTATATTGTTAAATAGTAGATTTACTTTATGTTTAAAAATAAGCATTTAGTCTTATTTTTATTATTTATTATATTATTATATTATTTTTATTTTTGGAATTTTTTCTTTCTTTCCTTTTCACGTTCTCCTCTTCCTTTATCTTTATTTTTTTCTTTTCTTTTTGAAAATGATGGTGGTGATGTGGTGGTTTTTGAAGAACTTTGATTTCCTGGTCATCGAGTCGGGTTCTAGGTGTCTCTAATTACGAATCAGCTGTGGGTTCGAACCTTTGAAATTTTCATTATCGAATTGTGGTTGTTTTTGAGAACTTAGAAATTGTTTTGTGCTTATGGAACTGATCTTTAGAAAGGGGCAATTATTGTGGAATAGCTTAGAATTGGTTGTGATTTTGGTATAGTGTTGAGAAGGTAAGGACTGGGGAACATTTCGGCAACAAAAGCACGTTCGATAGCCTATTTTTGGTGTGGTTTCGTGACCACATGGGTGGTCACTCAGGCGTGTGCCCCCACTCAACCGTGTGTAGTTAGGAATTATATTTTCGGGCAAGGTTTGGTACTACACGACCAATTGAAGGAAAAATAAATTTGTCTACACATACCTATACATCATTGATTTTTCCTTCTGGATGTGCTAAAGATCGATCTGCTAATTGAAGTGTAACAGTTGTAGGTCTAACTTCACCTATCCCCAACTTCCTAAATATTGACATGGGTATCATTTTGATACTTGCACCCAAATCACATAGTGCCTTACCACAATATGTTACATTAATGTTGTAAGGTATGGTAAAACATACAGGATCCTTCAACTTTTGGGGTAGTTTGTCTTGAAGATATGCATTACATTCCTTTTTCAGGGCAACTGTCTCAAATTCTCCAAGTCTTCATTTTTATAACAGGATATCCTTCATGAATTTGGTGTAGTTCGACATTTGTTCAAGTGCTTCAACCAACAGGATGTTGATATGAAGTTGCTGGAGTACTTCTAGGAACTTCTTGAATTAAACTTCCTGCTTCTACTTCTGAAGTCTTTGAGGGTAGGGTGGTGGAGGCTTTTTTACTAGAACTGGTTGATTTGTCTTCTGTGGAAATTCTTCATCTAACGAAGTTGTTAGTTTATGAGAATTAGTTGGTTCAAAAGTTACCTTATCGGGTTTTGCAGATTCAGGTTCCGGTGAAATTGAGATTTCAACACTCGATTGAACTTCTTCTGAGTCTTGAGCATCAGCTGGCTCCTTTTTGACTTTGACGGTGTTGGGCTCTAATGTCTTTCCGCTCCTCAATGTCAACGCTTTACAATGCTCCTTCTTTGGATTCCCTAGATTCTCCGTAAGAAGCACCTTGCGGTTAGTTTCTGAGTTTAGTTGCAAGCTGGCTCATTTGGTTTTCTAGGTTTTTCAATGTAGTTGCTTGGCTTTGGATTAAGGAATCATTCTTGGCTATGTATGCCTTCGACAAGTTTTCTAAGCCATTGAATGGCTCAGCTTGAGGTTGTTTCTGAACTTGTTGGGTAAAAATAGGTGGCTAGGTTAGTCTAGGTTGGGCGTATGTGTTACTAGGTCCGGCCCCTTGGTTACTCCAGGAGAAATTAGGGTGGTTTCGCCACAATTAGTTATAGGAATTGGATTGTAGTCCTTGCTTTCCTTGGTTTTGGTTCTAGCTACCCATGTAGTACATGGATTCTGGGTTCATTGGACATTCTCTGAATAGATGACCTTCCCTACAATAGACATAGGCTACATTTTCAAATTGATTCAGTGGTTGTGCTGCAAAACTCTTAAACCCATTAATGGTAAAATTTTTCAGCATTGAGGATATCGAGGATACTTGAGATGCAAGTGATGTTGTCTACTTCATGTATTCCAGCAACTAGTCTTCCTGACACTGCTCGATTGGTTGGCCATTGATAATTGCTGCTGGAAATCTTTTTGATGATTTCATAAGCCTTATTTTAAGACTTAGAAAGGAGAGCATCATTAGCAGAAGTGTCCACTACCATCCTCGTGTGAGCATTTAAACCATTATAGAACATCTCAAGTTGGATGCAATGAGGGATTCCATATGAGGGAACTTCTGTAATAATTCTTTGTACCTTTCTCATGTCTCATACTAGGACTCATCATCCATTTGTTGGAAAGTAGTGATCTCGTTCTTCAACTTAGCATTCTTGCTAGGTGGAAAATACTTCCTGAGGAATCTTTCTGCTAACTCTTGCCACATGGAAATTGAATTTGGTAGCAATGAGTTCAACCAGGCTCGAGCTCTGTCCCTTAATGACTATGGGAATAGCTTAAATCATAGTGCATCTTCGGGTACTCCAGCTAACTTGAAAGAATCACTCACCTCCATGAACAGTCTTAAGTGTAGGTGAGGATCTTCAGTAGGCATTCCACTGAATTGGCCCACTTTTTGAAGCATCTAAAACATGTCTACCTTCAATTTGAACTATTGTGCCTCAATTTTGGGTCTCTTAATACCCAGATTAAGATCATGAAACACTGGCACGATATACTGTCTTAGAGCTCTATCCCTATCAACACCAATAAGGATAGGATTTTGAGCAGGGTTTGCTTCGTGTCCTTGATTCGGATTTTCGAAGTTCATCTCTTTAGTTCATCTCTTTGTTTCCTTGCTTCTCTATAGGGAGTAAATCAATGATTTGGTCAATACTAATAAACACCTAAAATAAACACAGAAAATTTAATGAAGTTAAATTGAACAGGAAAATAAACCAAAATGCAAAATTAACAAATTCACAAATAATGACTTTTTAAAACAATCCCCGGTAACATCGCCAAAAACTTGGAACGACAGAAATGTGCAAGTGTACATAATCACAACAAGTAATAAAGTGACAAGCAAATGTCAAGTTATCGTACCCACAGGGACTATGAAAATAATTATTTATGAATGGAATTTAAAACACTTTGGCGAAGAAATATATTTTGCTTTGAAGAGGTGATTAAAAACTAAGATTTTTAACTGAGTAAAATAAATAAAAATAAAATAAAAGTTCCAATGCATGATTTTAGAAGATGATTTTAATCAAGATGACATAATTGTGAAAAATTAATTACATTTCTTAACTTCGAATTATTAAACTCATTTTTATGTTGTTACGAATAAATTCACAAAAACTCGGTAATTTGTTAACTTATGAACATACTTACCTCCCAAAATCCATTTATCTCTTGACTATATCTCTATGTCAATTAAACCAATGAAACAAATTTTAATAAGCAGATGTGTTAATACACATACATACTATGAAATTAAAATAATCTCTTGTAAATATCTCTATGCCAATTCAAACAATTAATTCAATCTCATAAGCACAGAAAAGATTAAATGAACTAACAATATCTTGAAACAGTTTAATCACAATAATCTTCCAAGTTATGCAAGGCTAATGTATCGTTAGATACCGTTGCTAATTTAACCCTCAACTACCTTAGATGATTAAACATGCACTAATTAAGTATCGTGTCAATTAATTACAATTTCAATCCGTTTAAATAATTAATTCATTAGTTATCTTACAATTGTAATGCAAGAATAACTTAGTCATGGTTTTACTTAATCAAACATCTTACCGAGGCGTATAACAACACAAACACAAATTTAATAACTCAAGTAGACAAAATGCAATCAACCTAACATGAATTAAATTGAACATATCAACATCACAAATATTCATAGACATGTTTCTCTGAGGCTTGACTAGTTTGCTCTGCTCCTCCTTCTCCGCTTATTCTATTGAACCGAGGCTTCCAAAAACACCCGAATGCTGCTCCAAATGGTGGTTGAATGACTCTTTTTCAAGAGGTGAATTCGGCAATGAGATAGGGGAAGAAATGAAGGACAATGGAAGGGAATGAAGAGAGAAAAATGAGAGATAAGTGAAGAGATGAGAAGGGTTGAGATGTGTTTGAAGTGAGTAGCAAAGGGGTGTATTTATAGGTTGATAAGGCTGCTAAAAATAGCCAAAATCAACAGCCAAAGACTCCTCCCATTGCCAGCCACGCATGTGGCATGTTTGAAGATTTCAAACATGTTATTTTAAGGTAGGGGCAAATCTAGAAAGGCATAAATAGTGGAGGGGTTTGAATGCAATTTGAAGGAGTCCTCAAGGGCCATTTTTCAAGCCAATAATCAGCCAAGCAAGCTGATTGGGTCAGCATGTGGGACGGTTTTGGGCTGCCCAGTGCTCGGTTGGATCGGTTTTCTAGGTTTAACTCAACTAGGCCCCTTTTCATAATTAATTAACAATAATTTATTTAACCCAAATTAAATTGGATTAAAATTAACATTAATTAAATTATAAATTAATACACATAATTTGGACCATCTTCGGCTGAAAAATTAATTTCCCTTGATGCTTCAAAATTGCTTCTCGGTTGCGCTTCTAGTAGTGTCTTCTGAGTCACTTTTCGCCCTTTGTGCAAATCAGTCGAAAGTAATCAAAATTAATCAAAATTTGATATAAAATTAATTAAAATTCAAAATTTTCATAATTTTAGTGCAATTTAATTATTTTATGATTATTATTTATTTTTCAACACGAATTTTACCGAAACTGCAAGAATTTGAGTTAAAAAGAGCATGAAAAAGTGTGTATATTTTCGTGTTTCCACCAAGCTGTGTGGAGTACATGGCCGTATTTGATTACACGGTATGAATAGGTAGGCCATGTGGGCATATGGGCTAACTGGTTGGGCCGTGTGGGCCGTGTGGACAGTGTGGGCCCATTTTTAAAAATGTTCCCTTAAGCCCGTTTGACTAAAAAAATTGTAATTATGTGGGGTCCGTTTGGCTGAAATAAGACTCAAAATTAACATCTGTCAGTATGTGATACGGTTAAGGTAGGAGAAAAACTTATGTACAATCTGTGTTGTAATAATTTTGAAAGCATAATTACGTGTAAAAGCATGCATGGCACTTGTATGTAGAATAACTGTTACTATAAGCAATATGATATGTTATGTTTTGTGAAAAAAAATATGTTTAGGTATGCATACCATACCATTCATGTGATATGTACGTATGTTATTATGATTGTAGAAGTGCATTGGGGTGGGTTTTGATATGATGGAGGAAGTGTTTTCTGGTAGTATTCCTATACTTAAACCGCAATATTTGTCTGGTAGCTCAGCTACACGATTATGAGTGCATACCACATGACTCAGTGTGATGATTGGATGGATGGACTCTTGTAGTCCTTTTCAGTGTGATAAGTTGGTGTATAGTGGATCGGGATAGGATTTGTACTAATTTGATATGACATTCTGATCTGATATATGTTTCTGGAAAGATGACATTCTAATTTGATAAATGTTTTTGGTAATATGACATTTTGATATGATAGTTGTATATGTGCATGTTATAAGTAAAATTTATGTTTGTGGTCCGAGTCACACACTAAGCTTCTTGCTCACTCATTTGTTTTATTCCATTTTAGGTGACCCTCAGGCTTAGGATTCTGGAGCTCATTTTGCACATTTTGGTTTAAGTATGTTTTTGATTGAATTATGGACTTTATGAACTTTTGGATTTATTTTTATTTTGGGACGTTTTTAATGCTTTTAACATTTATTTCATAAACATGCTATTTTAAAAAAAATTGTATTTTCCTCTAAGACGACCTAATTTGATGGAATTCCATTGTTATTAGAGATAAGAATTCTTAAAGTTTTTCCCATTACAAGGTTTTAAAAATTAAAAACGATGTTTTACAACTCAATGGTTAAGTATACGAGATTGTTTTAATAAAATTTGTAAAACAAGGTTTTCGACAAGGTGTTTTCATGTGATCATTTGAATACTTAAGCTTTTTTATAAATTTAATAACTTTATTTCTCTAGATATTAAACTAAGATTTTACGAAAAATAAATGTGAATTTTTTACTTGAGGATGTAACCCTCATAATTCGATCGTAACGTCTAAGAGAGGTTTGGGGTGTTACACGAATAAAATGCAAATTATGTTTGATTATGTTTTTTTCATGTGTGATTGGATGAAAAAAAATACTAAATTATCAAATGTTGTAACAACCCGTTTTTAGGGTTAATCGAGACAGTAGTTTCGGGGCCACCAAATCCGATGAGTAGGTTTGTAAATATTATATTTAATATTTACGAGTTAATTGTGATTTTAAAAATGTTTTTGATATTGTGATATTTGTTTTATAAGTGATTTATTAAGTTCAAGTGGTATGACCCTGAGGTCAAGTGGGTTTAGGAAATGAGGCATCGGGACCTCATTTCTATAAACCGAGTCGTAATTATTTTTATAAATATTTACGGAGTGGCAAAAAGATGGTATTAAAGTTTCATTGAAAAATTTTATCGTTTCGATAGTTAATTAAGCAAAAAGGACTAAATCGCGTAAAATGCAAAAGTTGCATTCTAATTGTTTAAGTGTTTATTTTCCATGTTTTACTAAAGTATAAGTCCCTATTTATCAATTAAACCATTACTTTATGATAGTGGAGATTGGTGGTTTGGCATATATGAAATTATGTATTATTATAAAGGGCAAAAAGGTAAATGGAACATTAAAATGTATTAAAAAAAATAAAACATAAAATGGCCATGCAAATTTTATCACTTGGCCGAATATGGAGGAGAAAAGAAAGTCATTGAAGCTTCCTTAGTTTTGGCATTTGCATGAAGTGATTTAGGTATGTTTTGTGTTTGGTTTTTGATAATTTTTATGTTTTTGAGATCATTGCTTCGTATTCTAGCTAGCCCGTATCTTTGATTTCAAAACTGTTAAAGTATTTGAATGTTGCCATTATTGAGTGCATGAGTATTTTGATAGTTGATGATGGAAAATAAATTATTGTTGCTGGATATACATGTTTTGTAAAGTGAATTTTGGTAAAAATGTCAATTTTGGATTAAATTGTGAATTATTGAAATTATGTGGTTGAAAGTGTGAATAAATGAAAATATGGGCTGTTATGAAGTAGTAGTAAATTTGTCTAAGCATGGGTTTGGCCAAAATTGAATGAATTTAATTTTTCGAGCTTAGGGACTAAATTGTAAAGAAGTTGAAATATTAGGGGTAAAAATATAATTTTTCCATAAAGTAATTTATGGGCTGTTTTAATACCATGAATATTTGGTTAAGCTTAATTATGGTTAAAAATAGTTAATTTGCATTTTTTTTGAGCTCAGTGACTAAATTGAATAAAAGTAAAACTTTAGGGGTAAAATAGTAATTTTACCAAAATATGAAATTGAGTTAAAATGAATAGAATATGAATTGTAATAGTTGAATTTGATTGATTAGATCAAGTTAAGCCTCGTACGTGTCTATATCGAGGGAAAAACGAAGTATCGGATTCGTCGATCTAATTTATCGTTACCACAAACGAGGTAAGTTCGTATGCAATAAGCATTGTTAAATTTATGTTTCTAATGCTTTAATATCGTATAAATTGTATATACGTGAATATTTTAATGTCTGGCGACATATCGACAAAATGTGGCATTTAGTGTACGGGGCAATTAAATATGGTACTCAGTGTACGAAATATTGAGAATGGCACTTAGTGTACGAAATATTGAGAATGGCACTTAGTGTGCGAGATATTGAGAATGACACTTCGTGTGCAAAATATCGAATGATTCAAAGGGCAATTATAAATTGTGATTGAATGATTAAATAGAGTAAAGTGAACAAGTATACATGCTATATTATACTAATTGTTTATGAGACGACTTTATAATGGTGATATTCGGGCTTTGAGCCTAGCAAGCTTTAAGCTAGTGAATAATATTATCAGGCTTCGGGCCTAGCAGGCTATAATGCTGGTGAAATGATATCGGGCTTCAGGCCTAGCAGGCGAAATGTCGGTGAATGAGTTCAGACTTAAAGTCTAGCAGGCTTCATGCCGGTGATGAATTCGGGTTTAGAACCTAGCAGGCTAAATGCCGGTGATTTGATAAAAGTCTAAGACTATGAGACCTTGTGTTAAATCGGCAATTGAATTCGTTCAATACATTAAGTTGGCCAGGTATGTGATATATACTTATGCATGTTAGATCGATTGGAATTGAATCATGAATGTGAAATGAGAAGCATAGGTGAAAATGCCTATGTCATGTATGTGAGTAAGGGTAAAACCATCGTAAATTATTGATAAGGGTGGGCTATGTGCGGAACCATCTTATAATTGCTAATTTGAACGGTTGTGTGCGAATCATTGAGCATGATGTATTGTATTGAGATTATGCTTAAGTGAAATTATAGATATGTGATGAAATTGATTGGTGATATACATGTTTAAATAATGTGAATGCAAAGAATGTGTGAAAGAGTAAATTTGTAATAAATCGCTTGGGACAAGAAGATAATGTGATTTTGGAAAATCACCATAAATTTTGGGAGTTGATTTAGAAGCTGAATAAATTATGTAATTAAAGCTTAATGAGTCTAGTTTCTTATAAAAGAAACCGTGTAAGCAAAAGAATTGCTGATAATGAGATATTTGAAGTGGCGTGGGATAGAGTCAAATGACTTCGGGGTCCCCTATTCTATTTTTAGAAAATCATTATAATTTGTACAAAAATTTTTATAAGATATAATTTATATGCTTATACTCCTTAATGAGTTTAGTTTCAAATGAAATCAATGAGAACATATTTTGAATTCTGTACAATGAGAAATTTGATTCGTAGTGAAGAGTGGTCAGATTAGTCAAACGGTGAAATAGGGGAAAGTTTAAGAAAAATCTGGTATTGGTCAAACCAAAAATTCTGAAAATTTTATGGATGGAATATATATGAGTCTATTTTCAGTGAAAATTAACGGCAATTGATTTGGAGTTTCGTAGCTCTAGTTATAAATAATTTAGTAATTGTTGCTCAGGAAGACAACTTGTAGTAAATTTGTGATTACGTTGTAAACATTGATAAAACTTGTTAATGAGTTGCTTATTGTTTTCATATGAACTTACTAAGCGTAAAGCTTACTCTCCCTTCCTTTCCCATGTTCTTTAGGGTTGTCAGGTTTGCTCGGGTTGGAGTTCGTCAGAGATATTATCACACTATCAAGCTAACGCTATTGGTGTAGTGATTTCAAGTACTTTGAGTCTATGGCATGTATAGGAGTTTAAATATTAGAGTATGTGTAACGCCCCCACACCTGAAACCGTCGCCGGAGTCGAGCTTGATGGGTTACCGAACATAATTTATCAAATTAAGAACTTCAAATTATTTGTTTCTACATTCACGACTTTCTAGCTACCCGCGTCACAGATTACAAGAAAATCATATCTCGAGTTACAAAACTCAAATCAAGATCCGTAAATTTTCCCTAAATATAAACTCATATATATGTTTACTAATTTTTTTTCTAGAATTTTTGGTTGGACCAATTAGTACAGTTTATTGGTTAAAATCTCCCTGTTTTAGGGTTCATTGCTCGACCTCTATGTATTACTTAATCGATATCTCTCTATCTGAATTTCAATGACTACGAGGTTTGTTTCTATTAAAATCTGTACATATAAATAATGACTTCTAATTATTTTTTATAGTTTATTGTGAATTTTAAAGTCGAACAGAGGATCCGAAATCACTCGCCCTGTTTCACAAGGTTTCAAATATCTCATAAAGTATAATTTATATGCCTGTTTTTTTAATCCATATGAAAATAGACTCATTAAGCTTCAATTTCATAACTTTCTCATCATTTAATTCCATTTATTCTATTTTTAGTGATTTTTCAAATTCATGTCATTGCTTGCAGCAATATTACATTTTAAGGCAAATTTCATCTTTTCATGAGTTGTTATGAACTAGATAACCTATTAAACTTCCATGATATCAAACATGATCTAAATTTAACCATCACCATGACTTATCAATATCAAACATTTTCTCAACCAATCATGGCCATATCATAAAATTATTTACACAAAATAAGTATATTGCTATACATTCCATACTTAAGTTTTACAAGCCATTTACCGGATGAAAGTCCTTTGGATAGTGTGATCGAACCTTCGACCGTCCGATTCTGAGCTGGCTCATTCAAAACTATAGTAAATAAAGAGGAGGAGTAAGCATAAATGCTTAGTAAGTTCATATGTAAATAACAAGTAACATAACAATACAAATATACCAAACAACTTTAGCATGGTATCACCAAAACATATATCACATTTCTAAACATCATTCATCATCTTACCACCTTATCGTTGTTGTATCTATTTTCAACTCGAGGGTTAAGAACATACCTGTCCAAAGTGTCCATTTCACAACACTTACCAAAACGTCGCTTGCATCTTAAGAGTTCTTCCATTTCACTAGAAATTTCACCCGTTGAACACATCGAATACAACTCGAGATACGGATAATTTGCACATAAGTGCCTCATATGTAATCAAGAAATCATGTAACCCGCCCCTAAGTGAACTCGGACTCAACTCAATGAGCTCGGGCGTTCGCATCCATAAGTGAACTCAGACTCAACTCAACGAGTTCGGATGCCTAGTTACATTTCACGAACTCGAACTCAACTCAACGAGTTCGGACATTCGCATCCATAAGTGAACTCGGACTCAACTCAACGAGTTCGGATGCTCAACCGTCCTAGTGACATGTCACTTGTATCCTAATCTATTCCTAAGTTTCAAACGGGCTTTTTCCCTCGATCTCACATTTGCCGTCTTCCATGGAATATCGGAACCGATACTCGGTAGCAATTCATATTTATCAAGTAGTAAACATAATTTGCATATTACTCAATATTAACCACAAAGCATAATATTTCATGATTAAAAATCAGCATATCATATAATTAACATTAATAACTTAAAAATAGCATTTATGCTACATTATTTACACATGAACTTACCTTGGTACCAAAATATAAAGATTTTGCAATTTAGTCCACAATCTTTTCTTTTCCTCGATCGCGACTTGAATCTCGTTTCTCTTCATCTATAATGCCAATAATCTTATTCAATAAATACATTCATCAAAACAACATTTAATACGAACTTTGGAAAAATTAAACTTTTGCCCCTAAACTTTTGCATAATTACACTTTTGCCCCTAAGCTCGGGAATTAAACTTTATTCCTTATTCTTATGTTTTATAACATGCTGATCATTTTTCCCTTCTATGGAAACATCAAATTCTTACTCTAACATATACTTGTGACTATTAGGTATTTTTGCCGATTAAGCTCTTTTACTCGTTTTCACTCAAAACCGAGTAGCACAAGTTGTCTAACATTATTTAAAACCCCATATTATATCATAAAACATCAAAATACACAAATTTCACCTATGGGTATTTCTCCAAATATAAACCCTAGGTTGAATTATTGCTAACATAAGCTTAATCGAGCTACCGGGATTCCAAAAACGTAAAGAACATTAAAAACGGGGCTTGGAATCACTTACTATGGAGCTTGGAAGCTTGAAACAAACCCTAACTATGGAGAACCCTTGAAATTTCGACCTAATGAAGAAGATGGACAAAAATTGGCTTTTAATTTTGTTTTTAATTCATTTTAATAACTAAATAACCAAAATGCCCTTACTACTAAACTTTCCAAAAATTCCATCCATGTCCAATTTTTGTCCATAGACTTATAAATTGGTCAAATTTCTATTTAAGACCTCCTAATTAATATTTCAATGCAATTTCATACTAAAAACTTCTAGAATGCAAATTTTGCAACTTATTCGATTTAGTCCCTACTTTCAATTTAAACACTTTAGGCATAGAATTTCATCACGAAATTTTCACACAATCATGCAATCATATCATATTCATCAAAATAATTATAAAATAATTATTTCTATCTCAGATTTGTGGTTACAAAACCACTATTTCGATTAAGTCCTAATTCAGGATATTACAGTATGTGATATGACTTTAACCATATGTGTTGACCTATTTTGCTTATGGGGCTGTAAATCCATTTTAATTATGCATGTATGTGCTATGGTATTACGTGATGAGTTTATAATGATTATAGCATAAATGTGGTAAAGATGTGAGTAAAATCTATGATATCTATTGCATGTGAAATTGCCATAATCATGACATGTCAGGAATGTTTAAGTACCTAATTTTACCATGTTGTATGTTATTGTATAAATATGCGTGCATGTGTTGTGAGTGTGACAAAATGGCTTGGAAAATAGCCTTGTATTTGTCCACACGGGTAGGCACACGGGCGTGTGTCATGGCTGTATTTTAAAGTCAGTGTTGTACATGGGCTAAAGGCACGGGCGTGTCTCAAGCCACGCGGGCGTGTGTGACCATACGGTCTATATTCACAAGGGCATGTGGAGCCTTAAAGCATGAATTTTCCAAGTTTTTCTTAAGTTCTCAGTTTAGTCCCGAACCGTCTCTAATGTATGTTTTGGGTCTCGTGAGCCCGTTTAAGGGAGAAAATTTTTGTGAAATGAAAATTTTTAAATTGATCAAAATTTTATGGCTCGATTTTATATAGTTGATTGAGTTCAAGTCAGGTAACACCTCGAACCCTGTCCCTGCGTCGGATACGGGCGAGGGGTGTTACATTTAGTGGTATCAGAGCCATAGTTTAGTCGATTCTCGGACTAACCTAGCGTATTTGAGTCTAGCTATACATGCCATATTACTACTCGTGATAGTGTGACATCTCCCGGCTCTAACAAAATGGTTTTGTAAGACAAATATGCATTCCAACCGAGCTACTTTTGATAGTACAGAATGTTATACTCAAACGTTTGAGTGAAAATGTGTTAGTGATGAGTTGAAACTCAAAAAAAAAAAAAAGGTATGAATCACAATGTATGATATTCTACTATTGATAAATGTTATAATTATATGAGTATATGAGTTGTGATGTTGGGTATATGTTTGCTATGTGAATATTTTGATTTGGAATTTATGATTTGATTTAGCGTATGCGCTATGTTTTAAGTACCAAGTGATCATAAGTAAATGATTGGTAGATGTTTGAGAATGTGGAATTAGTAATGAACTGTTCGTTCATAATAGTATGTGTGATGTGCATGCTTACGTAAGAGTTAAAATTGTTGGCTTTACAACCCTCAACCCATCATCGGTAAAGCATTGTAATGAGATCTGTACTATATGATTAAATACGCTTATAAGTGTGAAATTACAGAGTTTCGTGGTTGAAAGATTAGTATTGTGATCAGATAAGAGAGTGAGTCTGTAAGTGAAGACAGTAACGGAAAAGATATTAGATCATGTTGAAGGCCATTCGTAATATGCCAATTCACTGTTAAAGAAGAAGTTGAATTTGATGAGATGAAAGTATTCAGGTATGATGTCTAAAGAACGTATTAACTGGAAGTTTTTCTGAATTGATTTATGTTAGTAATGGGATATTGTGAAATCAGTGATGATAGAATTAGACAGTGGGCTAATGTTTGAATTGAAATGATAGCTGAGTGCAGTGGTTATAGTCGAGCAGTTACTACATTTTCTTCTGGGCATTCTATGTGTACATTTATCCTCAGAGGTATGTGTAACTGTATATTTCAAATGAAAATTCTTATCATATGAGAACATCATCTATATATATTGATATATGAAAGCATTGTTGGGCTGTTCGGGTTACAATTGACATTATTATATCTTTCTCTGGTATCCTATTTCATTTTATTGAAAGAAAAGATCGACGATAGAATCTGTGTGATGCTGGTATTCTGATGCTACTAGTTTTTGATCTACTTAGTATACATGAAGATTATATTGTTTCTGTTACCGTTAAATTCTGGTGTATATGAGTGATGTTTTACTTCTGGATTTCCTCTGAGACATCACTTAGATATCTGTCATCCGATATGGGCGCTTTCTTAAAAGATCGAGATAGTGATATATTTGAGATTACAGTATCTCTGCTTTTTTATGATTCTATATGGTTATCTGTGAAAAATATATTTTGAATGAATGTAATTATGTTTCAATTTCTCTTGTGTTCAAAATGCATTATTTATAACTGGGACATTATATATCTATACGATTGAGATGTCGGCTTTATTATGGCACTATGATTTTAATTTATCTGATGGTTGTGGCTTTAGTATGGTTCAAAGCTTTGTTGATTAATAATTGAAAAGTTATTACTTGACAGTCGAGATCGATTTAGTTGTCTAGTTTGATTAGATTAATTGCTTGAAGGATTAATCGAGTTACTTGTATCTGAATCTATCCACAGGGTGGAAATAAAGTTTGAATGTTCACGGATAAATAGATGAATATTCTAAATGCAGGATTCATATTCTAAAAGATATGATACAGAGTTATATCATCAGAACGATTTTATTGAGAAATGTTATTATAGATAACGATTGGGAAGTCTGAATGATGTGATATTTATCAATAAAGTGGTAAACAGTTGAAGAAATTGTTAATTGAAGCGTCAGTTCTCAAGTAAAGAGTTATTCGACACAAGAATTAAAGATGGTTTGAACTGTTGAAAGATTATGAGTCAGTGATTGATTATCAATCTGGGCAAATGATTATAGTCTTTGGGGTTCTGAGCGAGAATCTTTATGTGTTTTACGACTGACAATCATGTGATTAATCTTATCAAATGATGAGTAGTTATTGGCTGAGCTAGAAATTAAATTGATGTTTAATTGGCAAATTTGTGAGGCTAAGAGGTCTGTCAGTGAATTACAAGTTAAAATGGGTACAACGTAAATTGATTCTGATTTAGAATTTTAGATTGGAACCGAAAATCATTCGTTGTGTCGAGATAGAGTTCGTGTATTGAGAAATCCAGAGATTTTACAACAATTGTGACATCTAGCACAGTGGTAATTATCTGTTCGTACTGGGAGTACTAAAAGAGTGCTAGTTTTCATTGTTCAAATGGAGACACGAGGATTATATCGTGTTACTAAAATAAACTGCTGTGAGCTTTGGGTATGGAGTTACTTTGTCACACTGTGTTCTAGAACTTGAAAGCAACCGAGAAAGACATTTATTGTTGGTTAAGTTTCCGTATAATAATAATGGTTATGAAATGAATATTAAGATAGCATTGTATGAGTGCAGTATGGTTGCAATTACTGAACTTCGTTATATCGAATCAAATTTTGATAAAAAGAATTTCGGGGCCGATGTGATTGGAAAGGAGGAATGAAAGTAATTCGTGACCGTCTAAAAGAATTTCAGATTGGCAGAAAATATATGTGGGCTTGATGCGTAAAAACATTGAATTTTCAATTAGAAAATTGAGTATTTGTGAAAGTATTGTAGTGGGAATAGTATTTCTCGATTTAGCTATAAAGAGAAGTTGAGTTCATAATTCATCGGACTGAATGAGATTCTTATCAGAACTTGAGAAGAACCGTAATGTGTTTCTTATATATATGATGTGATGATACAAATAACATCCTTTATCTTTAGTATCTCTTACAGAAGTAGAGACTCAGCTTGTTATGATGTATAGCAAAGAGCAGATCATAATCTTAGCTCATGAGATTGAAAAGTTGAGAAATCTGAGGCTAGGTGAAACATTGTTGAGGTTGGTGAAAGAAAATCACTAATTTATTCTTTGGTAAGATTTTTGGAGACGAAAATCCCTAAGGTGGGAAGAGTTGTAACAACCCATTTTTAGGGTTAATTGGAATAGTGGTTTCGGGGCCACCAAATCCGATGAGTAGGTTTGTAAATATTATATTTAATATTTACGAGTTAATTGTGATTTTAAAAATGTTTTTGATATTGTGATATTTGTTTTATAAGTGATTTATTAAGTTCAAGTGGTATGACCCTAAGGTCAAGTGGGTTTAGGAAATGAGGTATCGGGACCTCATTTCTATAAACCGAGTCGTAAATATTTTATAAATATTTACGGAGTGGCAAAAAAGATGGTATTAAAGTTTCGTTGAAAATTTTTATCGTTTCGATAGTTAATTAAGCAAAAAGGACTAAATCGCGTAAAATGCAAAAGTTGCATTCTAATTGTTTAAGTGTTTATTTTCCATGTTTTACTAAAGTATAAGTCCTTATTTATCAATTAAACCATTACTTTATGATAGTGGAGATTGGTGGTTGGCATATATGAAATTTTGTATTATTATAAAGGACAAAAAGGTAAATGGAATATTAAAATGTATTAAATAAAAATAAAACATAAAATGGCCATGCAATTTTTATCGCTTGGCCGAATATGGAGGAGAAAAGAAAGCCATTGAAGCTTCCTTAGTTTTGGCATTTGCATGAAGTGATTTAGGTATGTTTTGTGTTCGGTTTTTGATAATTTATATGTTTTTGAGATCGTTGCTTCGTATTCTAGCTGGCCCGTATCTCTGATTTCAAAACTGTTAAAGTATTTGAATGTTGCCATTATTGAGTGCATGAGTATTTTGATAGTTGATGATGGAAAATAAATTATTGTTGTTGGATATACATGTTTTGTAAAGTGAATTTTGGTAAAAATGTCAATTTTGGATTAAATTGTGAATTATTGAAATTATGTGGTTGAAAGTGTGAATAAATGAAAATATGGGCCGTTATGAAGTAGTAGTAAATTTGTCTAGGCATGGGTTTGGCCAAAATTGAATGAATTTAATTTTTCGAGCTTAGGGACTAAATTGTAAAGAAGTTGAAATAAGGGGCAAAAATGTAATTTTTCTATAAAGTAATTTATGGGCTGTTTTAATACCATGAATATTCGGTTAAGCTTAATTATGGTTAAAAATAGTTAATTTGCATTTTTTTTTAGCTCAGTGACTAAATTGAATAAAAGTAAACTTTAGGGGTAAAATAGTAATTTTACCAAAATATGAAATTGAGTTAAAATGAATAGAATATGAATTGTAATAGTTGAATTTGATTGATTAGATCAAGTTAAGCCTCGTACGAGTCTATATCAAGGGAAAAACGAAGTATCGGATTCGTCGATCTAATTTATCGTTACCGCGAACGAGGTAAGTTCGTATGCAACAAGCATTGTTAATTTTATGTTTCTAATGCTTTAATATCGTATAAATTGTATATACGTGAATATTTTAATGTCTGGCGACATATCGACAAAATATGGCACTTAGTGTCCGGGGCAATCAAATATGGTACTTAGTGTACGAAATATTGAGAATGGCACTTAGTGTACGAAATATTGAGAATGGCACTTAGTGTGCAAGATATTGAGAATGAAACTTCGTGTGCAAAATATCAAATGATTCAAAGGGAAATTATAAATAGTGATTGAATGATTAAATAGAGTAAAGTGAACAGGTATACATGCTATATTATATTAATCGTTTATGAGACGACTTTATAATGGTGATATTCGGGCTTTGAGCCTAGCAAGCTTTAAGCTGGTGAATAATATTATCGGGCTTTGGGCCTAGTAGGCTATAATATCGGTGAAATGATATCGGGCTTCAAGCCTAGCAGGCGAAATGCCGGTGAATGAGTTCAGACTTAAAGTCTAGCAGGCTTCATGCCTGTGATGAATTCGGGTTTAAAACCTAGCAGGCTAAATGCTGGTGATTTGATAAAACTCTAAGACTATAAGACCTTGTGTTAAACTGGCAATTGAATTCGTTCAATACATTAAGTTGGCAGGTATGTGATATATACTTATGCATGTTAGATCGATTGGAATTGAATCATGAATGTGAAATGAGAAGCATAGGTGAAAATGCCTATGTCATATATGTGAGTAAGGGTAAAACCATCGTAAATTATTGATAAGGGTGGGCTATGTGCGGAACCATCTTATAATTGCTAATTTGAACGGTTGTGTGTGAATCATTGAGCATAATGTATTGTATTGAGATTATGCTTATGTGAAATTATAGATATGTGATGAAATTGATTGGTGATATACATGTTTAAATAATGTGAATGCAAAGAATGTGTGAAAGAGTAAATTTGTAATAAATCTGCTTGGGACAGCAGCAGTAATGTGATTTTGGAAAATCACCATAAATTTTGGGAGTTGATTTAGAAGCTGAATAAATTATGTAATTAAAGCTTAATGAGTCTAATTTCTTATAAAAGAAACCGTGTAAGCAAAAGAATTGTTGATAATGAGATATTTGAAGTGGCGCGGGATAGAGTCAAATGACTTCGGGGTCCCCTATTCTGTTTTTAGAAAATCATTATAATTTGTACAAAAATTTTTATAAGACATAATTTATATGCTTATACTCCTTAATGAGTTTAGTTTTAAATGAAATCAATCAGAATATATTTTGAATTCTGTACAATGAGAAATTTGATTCGTAGTGAAGAGTGGTCAGATTAGTCAAATGGTGAAATAGGGGAAACTTTAAGAAAAATCTGGTATTGATTGGTCAAACCAAAAATTCTGAAAATTTTATTGATGGAATATATATGAGTTTGTTTTCATGGAAAATTAATGGCAATTGATTTGGAGTTTTGTAGCTCCAGTTATAAATAATTTAGTGATTGTTGCTCAGGAAGACAACTTGTAGTGAATTTGTGATTATGTTGTAAACATTGATAAAACTTGTTAATGAGTTGCTTATTGTTTTCATATGAACTTACTAAGTGTAAAGCTTACTCTCCCTTCCTTTCCCATGTTCTTTAGGATTGTCAGGTTTTCTCAGGTTGGAGTTCGTCGGAGATATTATCACACTGTCAAGCTAACGCTATTGGTGTAGTGATTTCAAGTACTTTGAGTCTATGGCATGTATAGGAGTTTAAATATTAGAGTATGTGATATGACTTTAACCATATGTGTTGACCTATTTTGATTATGGGGCTGTAAATCCATTTTAATTATGTATGTATGTGCTATGGTATTACGTGATGAGTTTATAATGATTATAGCATGAATGTGGTAAAGATGTGAGTAAAATCTATGATATCTAACAGGTTCGACCATGGGTGCTAGACACGAGCGTTTCGAACGCTCGTGCTGTTTTAACAGGTTCACCCAAGGTTCTTCCACCCGGACGTGTCTCACCCCTATGTTGTTTTGGAAGGTTTAGCCACGGCCATGTTGCACGGCGTGCATTTTATCGTGACAAGTGTTTGGGAAAAATTGTTGTCCTGTTTTCACATAGCCCTAAGCACGCCGGTGCTCTTGGTCGTGTCCCTGTGGAAAACCTGTACTCAAGCACTCCGTTAGTAAGTTAGATGTTGAAGACTAAGTTTTAAAGAAGTTAATACAGTTAGTGCTCAGATTTCCTCCCGAGAAGCACTTATTTATAGTCTAAGCTTGACTTACCTCTCCATTGAATGATCATGGTGGTTTGAGGAGTTTATACTCCTCAGTCCTACTATTAATCTCATCAAAATAAGGTTTTAAATGGGTGTTGTTTACCTTAAAACTGCCGAACTTGGGATGACTCACCTTGACCGTACCGAATGGGAAAATGTTGAGTACCGTAAGAGGGATTTCTTCATTCGATATGGTAGCGACAATGTGGGGATCTGTGACATCTAATAAGACTTTATCTCCAACCTTACGTTGATTTGGAAAGGGATTAAGCTTGTTCTGTCGTAGATTCGGTTTGTCAAGTGTTCTCGGTTTATGCGTTCGCCATTCATATAGCCCATCGATTTGTAGCCTTCGATCTTTATGAATGGGTCCTCTACTATTGCTTGAGAACGACTCATGTGCTTCCTTTAGACTCATTTCCTGCAAAGTAGGTTGTACCATATTGTCAGTTTTAGTATAATGGGTTAAACGATCACCTTTAATTTCCAATGTGTTGCCGGAATTGCGAGCTTGAAGTTTAACACCACTAACCTGAATCAGATCGCCGGATTAAGGCTAAGAGGTATTACCGAACTAAACATTTAATAATCTCATTCACATTGTAAATAAACATAAACAGAGATCAAGCTGAAATACATACTGATATTTAAGTTATACGCCATTTTCGTATGGCCAAAATATTTACAATTTCAAAACATCGTTATCATCAGCCTAACCTATACATGCCACATCGAGTCCAAAATATAACTGTACCCAAAAAGATGGATAGTGTGATGAACTGCTGACGATCCCTGAGTCGGTGGCCAAACTCAACAATCTATAAAACAGGGAAATAAAGAACAGAGTAAGCTTTCAAAGCTTAGTAAGTTTTAAGCAATACAAACAATTAAAACTTGTCATTTAAATCGAGCATGTAGTATCACAAAACTAGTATTCTAATTACAAATCACTTGGCCGAATATACACAAGTACACCAATTATAAAGCCTATTGGCCGAATATATATGTATATATATATATATATGAATACACAAAGAAATTTCAGCACATACTTTACTTTACTTTATAGCTCATAGAATTAATTTAAGTCACATACTTTCATATAATGACAGACATCGATCGAATAGGTCATTCTCTTATTCGTAGATATAGTAATCATCCACACACATATATGGTTCTTTGATAATAATAATTCACTTTAAAAATCAATTCACATATGAGTACATAATACGTACCTGACCATCATAATGTATCATACATAATCAATAGTAGTTTACCTCGAACTTTCAAATTCATAATCTTACTCGGATCACCAGCGTTAAGCCTGCTAGGTTTAAAACCCGAATCTAGTCACCAGCACAAAGCCTACGGGACTTTAAGCTCAGATATAATACCAGCACTAAGCTTGCGGGATTTAACCCGGATATATTACCAGCACGAAGCCTGAGGGACTTAACCCGGATATATTACCAGCATGAGGCCTGCGGGACTTAACCCGGATGTATATCGAGTGCTAAGCATATTTACTCACATGATAACTCAATTCACATAACATATCACATTACTAATTCAATTTCTTCACTCGAATATAAGCACAAAAAAAAATACACCTTCAACATAACTTTCGGTTTAATATTCATACACAAGAACACATAACCATTTCACTATCTCAGCTTAACTCCTAATAACCATTCGGTTACATGCCATATACTCAACTTATTTATCAAACAACCTCATTCAAGTAGAGACAATAGGTCGCAATTCATCTATCATACTTATCTCATGACATCATCAATTATATAATAAATGTGATTACTCAAAACTTACTTCGGTATATTAGAACGGTCACGGATTGGCTACTCTATTACTTTCTCTTTTCCTCTATCCAACTTTGATCCTCCTTGCTCTTGAGCTTAATTAAAACAAATAGATTTGTTTAATTACTTAACCAATATTATTTACTTATTAATCACATTTGGCAATCACATATCAAATTCAATATGTATTATAATTTATATAAATATGCCATGATTCAAATTTCATATTTATAACCGAAGACGGCAAGAACTTATCAAGCCATGAAAAACTTATAGCTCATGCACAAAATGATCATATAACCCTAATGACCGATTATTCAACTTATACCTAGTTTGCATACACAAGCAAAACTCACATAGCTTATCTTGCTTTCTTATACACAAATTTAACCACCACAAATATTTTATCAAGAAACACCCTAATCATTTTAGCCAAATTTTCTATTACCAAAAAAAATCACACATATATAACACTACTCATTACACATATACATCAACTATCAAAAGTTCCCACTCCTTAGCTATTTCCGAATGCTTATATAAGTCTTGAGTCATCTTTAACACATTTATAAATCTTCCAATTCAACTTAATACAAAAATAATATCATTTAAACAGCCAACACCCAATTTCTTTAACCAAGCACATTTTCGGCAATGACAAAGGCAATATAACACACCTTTAATCCAACTTATAATTTTCTTTTTTTTTGCATAACATATTCAAAGCATTCACTCCATTCCATCATTTTAAACACAAGCATTACTCAAAGATCATTAAATTACTTACATGAACATTAAACTATCTCAAACATCATTTATTTGTAATTATTCATTAAAACTTGAACACAACCATCTATCCCCTTCATTATTTACCATGACCGAAACCTCAAATCATCCCAAAAAAAAAATCAAAATTTTAACATGGGTTAAATAAAGAACTTGGAAGCTAACTTAAAATTAACTAAAATTTCAAGAACTAATATGAATTTCTTACCTTAATTCAAGCTTGAGATGACCGAATGGTGTTTTCTCCCCTTTTTTTCTCTTTTACATTTGGCTTAAAAGAAAACAAAGATGAACACCTTGTTTTCTTAACCCATTTTCTATTTTTAATAATCATTATTCTATAATATAAAGCCATTTAATTGAAATAATGCTAATAGAAAATACATATATTATATATTGAATAACAACATAGCCGGCCACTATCTAAAAATGGATAATTTGACATGCAAGTCCATTTTTTTATAACATACGTTAATAGACCATTATAATTTAACTTATCACATTTCAAAATGTCTCACATAAGTCCTATTTAATAAATTTCACATACAAATGACAAAATCAAAGCAGGAAACTTTCACACATGCATTTACACATATAATAAGCATAGAATATTACGGTTAATTATTTTTTTGACTTGGTTTTGTGGTCTCGAAACCACTTTCCGACTAGGGTCAAATTAAGGCTATCACAACTCTCCCCCCTTAGAAATTTTCGTCCCCAAAAATCTTACCAGCGAAAAGGTTAGGATAACGTTCTTTCATTGAGTCTTCTGGCTCCTAAGTCGCTTCTTCAACCCCATGTTTGAGCCACAGTACTTTCACTAATGAGATTTTCTTATTTCATAGTTCTTTTACTTCACGAGCCAAAATATGAACCGGTTCTTCTTTGTAACTCAAATCAGATCTGTATGCTACCGACCCAACTCGTTCAGATATTTCATACGGCCCGATGAACCTCGGACTCAATTTGCCCTTACGGCCAAATCTGAGCACCTTTTTCCAAGGTGAAACTTTAAAAAAAACTTTGTCTCTGACCTGATACTTAATGTCTTTTCGTTTTAAATTTGTGTACGACTTCTGACGATCTGAAGCTGCTTTCAGACTTTCATGGATCGCTTTTACTTTCTGTTCAGCATCTTTAATCGAATCAACCCTGAAAAGTTTACTTTCACTGAGCTCAGTCAAAAAACAACGGTGTACAGCATTTACGACCGTACAAAGCCTCGTAAGGTGCCATCTTAATTCTTGATTGAAAACTATTGTTGTAAGCGAATTCAATCAAAGGAAAATACCGTTCCCATGAACCACTAAACTCAAGGATACAACATCTCAACATATCCTCGAGTATCTGAATTATTCGCTCGGATTGACCATCGGTTTGGAGATGAAAAGTGGTGCTAAAATGCAACTTGGTACCCAATGCTTCTTGAAATTTCTTCCAAAATCGCGATGTGAATCTCAGATCTCTATCCGACACAATAGAAGTAGGTACCCCGTGTAACCTTACAATCTGAGAAACATACAGTTCAGCTAACTTGTCAAGTGAATAATCCGTACATATGGGAATAAAATGAGCCAACTTTGTCAATCTATCAATAACAACCCAGATCGCATCTTTCTTGCTTGGTGACAATGGCAACCCAGATACAAAATCCATCTTGACTCGATCCCATTTCCGTTCGGGTATCATGATCGGCTGAAGTAATCCCGAAGGCACTTGATGTTCCGCTTTCACTTGTTGACATATCAGACACTTCGAGAAGAAATCAGAAATGTATCGTTTCATACCATGCCAACAATACTGACGTTTCAGATCGTTGTACATTTTCGTACTACCCGGGTGAACTGACATTCGACTGCTATGAGCCTCGCTCAAAATCATCGAAATAAGTTTCAAATTTCTTGGAACACACAATTGAATTCTGAACCTCAAACAATCATTATTGTCAATTTGAAACTCTGAATCCACATTCGAAACACTTTCAGCTCGTTTAGCAACTAATTCATCATCGACTTTCTGAGTTTCACATATTTGATGAATTAATAATGGTTTGGCTTTTAATTCTGCTACTAACACATTATCGGATGAAACGAACAAGTGTACATTCATCGATCGCAAAGCAAATAGTGACTTGTGACTTAAAGCATCGGCAACCACATTAGCCTTTCTCGGGTGATAGTCGATGACAAGCTCTTAATCTTTCAACAATTCAAGCCAACGTCTTTGTCTCAGATTCAAATCTCTTTGAGTCATCAAATATTTGAGGCTTTTGTGATCTGAATATACATGACACCTCTCTCCAAACAAGTAGTGTCGCCATATTTCCAAAGCAAATATGATGGCAGCTAATTCGAGATCATGGGTCGGATAGTTTTTCTCATGTGGCTTCAAGAAGCGTAAGCTACAACTCGACCTTCTTGCATCAATACACAACCCAACCCATTTACTTCTTGCATCAATACACAACCCAACCCATTTAAGGATGCATCACTGTAAATGACAAACTCTTTACCAGATTCGGGCTGTACTAACACTGGAGATTCAGTCAAATAGGTTTTCAGTTGGTCGATACTTTTCTGGCACTTTTCTGACCATTCAAACTTAACATCTTTCTGAAGTAGCTTCGTCATTGGTGTGGCTATCATCAAGAAACCCTTTACAAACCGTCTGTAGTAGCCGGCAAGTCCCAAAAAGCTCCGAACTTCAGTAACATTTCTAGGAGGCTTCCAATCAAGTATGGCTGATATTTTACTCGGACCAACACGAATACTAGATGCGGATACCACATGCCCCAAAAAGCTAACTTCTCTCAACTAGAACTCACATTTACTAAACTTAGCATAAAATTGCTTGTCCCGTAAAATCTGCAACACCAATCTTAGGTGTTCGGCATGTTCGGTTTCATCTCGCGAATAGATCAAAATGTCGTCTATAAACACAACTACAAACTAGTCCAAATACTGTCTGAAGATCCGATTCATCAAGTTCATAAATATCGCAGGGGCATTAGTGAGCCCAAACGGCATCACTAAGAACTCATAGTGACCGTATCTCGTTCTGAAAGCAGTTTTAGGTACATCTGAGTCTCGAACTCTCAACTGATAATAACCCGATCTCAAATCTACCTTTGAAAACACTGAGGCTCCCTTCAGTTGATCAAACAAATCATCAATATGCGGTAACGGATATTTGTTCTTTATTGTCACTTTATTTAATTGACGATAATCGATGCACATTCTCATGGTTCCGTCTTTCTTTTTCACAAACAATACTGGTGCACCCCAAGGTGAAAAACTCGATCGAGCGAAACCTCTATTCGTCAACTCTTGCAGCTGAGCTTTTAATTGCTTCAATTCGGTTGGTGCCATACGATACGGAGCTATCAAAATTGGCGTAGTCCCAGGTACAAGTTCAATGCCAAACTCTACCTCTCGAACAGGTGGTAATCCCGGTAACTCCTCAGGAAAAACATCTGAATACTCACAAACCACTGGCACTGATTCAAGTTTCTTTTCTAACTCTTTACTATTACGTACACAAGATATGCTTCACACCCCTTTTTACATATTTGTGAGCCAACATCGAGGATATTACCCCCGGTAACCCGTTCAAATCAGTAGACTCAACTCAGATTATCTCATCATTTGCACATCTAAAATCAATAGTCTTTCTTTTGCAATTCACAACTGCATCATGTATGGTCAACCAATCCATACCGAGAATAACATCAAATTCATCAAACGATAAAAGCATCAAATCGGCCGGAAAATAGGAACCTCGGATTATCAGGGGGCATTTCCTGCACACTTTGTCGACTAGCACATATCGACCTAAGGGATTCGACACTCCAATCACGAACCCAGTAGACTCAACTGGTAGAGTCTTACTAGATGCTAAAGTCTCACATACATATGAATGAGTAGAACCAGGGTCAATCAATGCAATCACATCAGTATCAAAGAGAGTGAAAGTACCGGTAATAACATCAGGCGAAGAAGCATCCTCGCGTGCGCGTATAGCGTAAGCTCTAGCAGGAGTACAAGCCTCAGATCTAGTCGTAGCATCTCTAGATCCTCTATGACTGTCGCTAGCATTTCTCGTATTTCTAGGTGGTCTACCTCTTACTGTAGTAGTACTCGGTTTCCCACTCTGATTCACATTCTGCTCAGACAATCTCGGGCAGTCCTTAATAAAGTGGTCAGCTGATCCACACTTATAACAGGAGCGGTCATGAAATCTACAACTCCCCGAATGCCATTTTCCACAAAACTTGCACTCGGTTCTATCCCGACTATCATTTCGAACACTGGCAACTGAAGTGGCTCGCGTACTCATAGGGGGTCTATCACAGTCTCGTCTGGAAAAGCCCGAAGTGTTCTTAGATCAGCCTGAATCATCTCAAAATTTCTTCGGTGACTATTGAAAGGGCCTTCCTGAAGATCTTTTACGGAACTCTCTAGCTCCATCTTTAGCTTTTCTTTTTTCTTTACTGAGCTCTTCGGATTTGCAAGCTCGCTCGACAAGTACTACAAACTCTCTGATTTCAAGAATGCCAACAAACAGTTTTATATCTTCATTCAATCCATCTTTGAAAAGTTTACACATAATAGCTTCTGAAGAAACACATTCTCGGGCATACCGGCTAAGTCTCACAAATTTTTGTTCATAATCAGTAACTGACATGGAACCCTGTTTAAGTTCAAGAAATTCCTTCCGTTTCTGATCGATGAATCTCTGGCTGATATACTTTTTCTAGAACTCGGTTTGGAAGAACTCCCAAGTCACTTGCTCTCTGGGCACAATAGAAACCAATGTATTCCACCAATAGTAGGCAGAATCACGTAGCGAAGATATAGCACATTTTAGGCATTCATTGGGTGTGCAAGATAGTTCATCGAATACTCGGATAGTATTGTCCAACCAAAATTCAGCTTGGTCAGCATCATCACTGTATGTAGCTTTAAATTCAGTAGCCCCGTGCTTTCGAATTCTGTCAACCGGGGGCTTATTCAACCTCATCTGATCAATTACCGGAGGTATTGTAGGTGCAAGGGGTGTATTATTCGGGAGTGGGGGATATGGAGCAGCCGTATTAGTTCGAATATATTGGTTAAACCAATCATTCATCACCTTATAAAAGGATTGTCTAGCCTTGTCATTTTCATTTCTCGCAATAGGTTGAGAGTCCACCGGCGCTGTCCCTCTGAGCGGGAGCAGGTGCTACACTCTCGATATCATCAGCTGCCGCTCGACTGGGATCAGGATCCATTACTATACGAAAACACATTTTTAACTGTCAGAAACCATCACACTGTCGCATTATCACATAATGGCATGTATGGCTAGACTCATATACGCTACGTTAGTCCTAGAATCGACTAAACCGTAGCTTTGATACCAATAAAATGTAACACCCCTAACCTGAATCAGATTGCCGGATTAAGGTTAAGAGGTATTACCGAACTAAACATTTAATAATCTCATTCACATTGTAAATAAACATAAACAGAGATCAAGCTGAAATACATACTGATATTTAAGTTATACGCCATTTTCGTGTGGCCAAAATATTTACAATGTCAAAACATCGTTATCATCAGCCTAACCTATACATGCCATATCGAGTCCAAAATATAACTGTACCCAAAAAGATGGATAGTGTGATGAACTGTTGACGATCCCTGAGTCGGTGGCCAAAATCAACAATCTATAAAACAGGGAAATAAAGAACAGAGTAAGCTTTCAAAGCTTAGTAAGTTTTAAGCAATACAAACAATTAAAACTTGTCATTTAAATCAAGCATGTCGTATCACAAAACTAGTATTCTAATTACAAATCACTTGGCCGAATATACACAAGTACACCAATTATAAAGCCTATTGGCCGAATATATATGTATATATATATATATATGAATACACAAAGAAATTTCAGCACATACTTTACTTTACTTTATAGCTCATAGAATTAATTTAAGTCACATACTTTCATATAATGACAGACATCGATCGAATAGGTCATTCTCTTATTCGTAGATATAGTAATCATCCACACACATATATCGTTCTTTGATAATAATAATTCACTTTAAAAATCAATTCACATATGAGTACATAATACGTACCTGACCATCATAATGTATCATACATAATTAATAGTAGTTTACCTCAAACTTTCAAATTCATAATCTTACTCGAATCACCAGCGTTAAGCCTGCTAGGTTTAAAACCCGAATCCAGTCACCAGCAGAAAGCCTACGGGACTTTAAGCTCGGATATAATACCAGCACTAAGCCTGCGGGATTTAACCCGGATATATTACCAGCACGAAGCCTGCAGGATTTAACCCGAATATATTACTAGCACGAAGCCTGCGAGACTTAACTCGGATATATATCGAGTGCTAAGCATATTTACTCACATGATAACTCAATTCACATAACATATCACATTACTAATTCAATTTCTTCACTCGAATATAAGCACAAAAAAAAAATACACCTTCAACATAACTTTTGGTTTAATATTCAGACACAAGAACACATAACCATTTCACTATCTCAGCTTAACTCCTAATAACCATTCGGTTACATGCCATATACTCAACTTATTTATCAAACAACCTCATTCGAGTAGAGACAATAGGTCGCAATTCATCTATCATACTTATCTCATGACATCATCAATTATATAATAAATGTGATTACTCAAAACATACTTTGGTATATTCGAACGGTCGCGGATTGGCTACTCTATTACTTTCTCTTTTCCTCTATCCAACTTTGATCCTCCTTGCTCTTGAGCTTAATTAAAACAAATAGATTTGTTTAATTACTTAACCAATATTATTAACTTATTAATCACATTCGGTAATCACATATCAAATTCACTATGTATTATAATTTATATAAATATGCCATGATTCAAATTTTATATTTATTTATAACCGAAGACGGCAAGAACTTATCGAGCCATGAAAATCACTTATAGCTCATGCACAAAATGATCATATAACCCTAATGACCGATTATTCAACTTATACCTAGTTCATATACACAAGCAAAACTCATATAGCTTATCTTGCTTTCTTATACACAAATTTAAGCACCAAAAATATTTTATCAAGAAACACCCTAATCATTTTAGCCAAATTTTCTATTACCAAAAAAAAAAATCACATGTATATAACACTACTCATTAAGCATATACATCAACTATCAAAAATTCCCACTCCTTAGCTATTTTCGAATGCTTATATAAGTCTTGAGTCATCTTTAACACATTTATAAATCTTCCAATTCAACTTAATACAAAAATAATATCATTTAAACAGCCAACACCCAATTTCTTTAACAAAGCACATTTTCGGCAATGACAAAGGCAATATAACACACCTTTAATCCAACTTATAATTTTTTTTTTTGCAAAACATATTCAAAGCATTCACTCCATTCCATCATTTTAAACACAAGCATTACTCAAAGATATCCCTAGTTCAAATTTGGCAATTATACAAATACACAAGCTGATTTTTTTTTTATCATTTAAACTACTTACATGAACATTAAACTATCTCAAACATCATTCATTTGTAATTATTCATAAAACTTGAACACAACCATCTATCCCCTTCATTATTTACCATGACCGAAAGCTCAAATCATCCCCCAAAAAAATCAAAATTTTAACATGGGTTAAATAAAGAACTTCGTAACTAACTTAAAATTAACTAAAATTTCAAGAACTAACATGAATTTCTTACCTTAATTCAAGCCTAAGATGACTGAATGGTGTTTTCTCCCCTTTTTTCTCTTTACATTTGGCTTAAAAGAAAACAAAGATGAACACCTTGTTTTCTTCACCCATTTTCTATTTTTAATAATCATTATTCAATAATATAAAGCCATTTAATTGAAATAATGCTAATAGAAAATAGATATATTATATATTAAATAAAAACATGGCCGGCCACTATCTAAAAATGGATAATTTGACATGCAAGTCCATTCTTTTTATAACATGCATTAATCGACCATTATAATTTAACTTATCACATTTCAAAATGTCTCACATATGTCCTATTTAATAAATTTCACATTATAATCAAAGTATGAAACTTTCACACATGCATTTACACATATAATAAGCATAGAATATAACGGTTAATTATTTTTTTAACTCGGTTTTGTGGTCCTGAAACCACTTTCTGACTAGGGTCAAATTAGGGCTGTCACATGAAGAGTGATTGTTTCGTCTCCCACACAGAGTGTGAGTTCACCTATGCCAACATCAATAATCGTTTTAGCAGCTGCTAAAAAGGGCCTTCCTAGAATTAAAGGAGTGTTGCTATCCTCCTCTATGTCTAGAACAATGAAGTCAACGGGAAATATAAATTTATCGATTTTAACTAGCACATTTTCAATAATACACCTAGGAAATGTTATAGTTTTATCTACTAATTAAATGCTCATCCTAGTCTATTTGGGTTTCCCGAGACCTAATTGTTTGAACATTTTGCAAGGCATGACGTTAATACTAGCCCCCAAATAAGCTAATGCATTATTAATATCTAAACTACCAATTTAGCAAGGAATTGTAAAACTCCCTAGATTTTTAAGTTTGTTGGGTAGTTTATTCTGGAGAATAGCTGAACAAACTGCGTTTAGCTCCACATACGATGCCTTGCCCATCTTCCGCTTATTTGCTAAAAGCTCTTTTAAAAATTTCATTGCGTTTGGCATCTGTGATAGAGCTTTAATAAACGGTAAGTTAATATGTAATTTTTTAAAGAGTTTAAGGAATTTACCAAATTGTTCATCTGAGTGGTCTTTCCTTGTTGGTTGGGGTATGGCACACGAGGTTTATATTCGACATTCACCTATTTGTTTTTATTGTGATCTACCTTACCTTGACCGTTGCTTACCACAGTTTCTTGCCTCGGTTCTGGCTCAGGCTCAACAAATCCTTCTTCATCTTGAACATTAATCGCGTTGAGCTATTCCCTTGGGTTAGGTTCAGTATTACTTGGCAAGGTCCCTTGTGGTCGTTCGGAGATTAGTTTGGAAAGCTGGCCTATGTGAGTTTTGAGCCCTTGGATCGACGCTTGTTGATTTTTAAGTGCTGTCTCGGTGTTCTGGAAATAAGTTTCTGACACCGATATAAACTTTCAGCATATCACCTTAAGGTTTGGCTTCTTTTCCTGTTGGTAGGGTAGTTGTTGGTAGCCTGGAGGTGGTTGTGGTCTTTGATTTCCTTGACTGCCCCACGAGAAATTAGGGTGGTTCCTCCAACCTGCAATGTAAGTGTTACTATATGGATTGTTTTGAGGTCGAGGATTATTACCCATGTAATTTAATTGATTGTTATCGATGTTGTGGGCATAAGGTTGGTATTCCGAATGGCTGTTCCACCTCCACTTGCTTCGCACTGCATTATTGGGTGAACCTGTAAAGAACTAAGAAAACCATCAATCTTTTTATTTAAAAGTTCTACCTGGTTTGATAGCATAGTAATCGAATTGACATTATAAACGTCTGTTGTTTTAGTTGGTTTTGTCCTCATGACTTGCCACTGATCAGTGACATCTCCTCTATAAAATCATAAGCATCTTCAGGTGTTTTATTATTGATGGTTCCACCAGCAGATGCGTCAACCATTTGCCGAGTCGAAGGATTCAAGCCATTATGGAACGTTTGAACCTGAAGCCAAAGCGGTAACCCATCGTGAAGGCACCTTCTCAGTAAGTCCTTGTATCTCTCCCATGCATCGTAAAGAGTTTCTAAGTCCATCTACACAAACGAAGAGATATCTTTACGTAATTTGGCTGTTTTAGCCGGCGGGAAATATTTTAATAGAAATTTTCAGTTATTTGTTCCCAAGTAGTGATTGACCCTCGTGGTAATGAGTTCAACCACTGTTTAGCTTTGTTCCTCAACGAAAAAAGGAATAACCGAAGATGAATGGCATCATCAAAAACACCATTAATTTTAAATGTATCACATAGTTCTAAAAAGTTGGCTAAATGAGCATTAGGATCCTCATCCTGCAAATCATCAAACTGAACAAATTGCTGTATCATTTGAATAGTGTTAGGTTTTAGTTCAAAAGTATTTGCAGCTACAGCAGGTCTAACTATGCTCGATTCAGTTCCTATTAAAGAAGGTTTAGCATAATTATACATAGTGCGTGGAGCAGGATTTTGATTAACCGCAATCACAAAAGGTAGCTGATTGTCTTGGTTTTCATCCATCTCTGCGGCTTGCTCGTTCTCTTTGTATCTTAAGCTTTGCCTTATTTATCTTTGGTTTTTGTGAACTGTGCGATCGATTTTTTCGTCAAAAAGTAGTGGTCTTGACGGGTTTCTTCTATTCATAAACTATAAAAACCTACCAAGAGAAGGAAAAAATAAGTAATAAAATTAAATTAAATTGCAAGAAAAATAAATGGCTAAAGTAATAAAAATTGAGTGTTCCTAATAGCTTAGTTCCCCGGCAATGGCACAAAAACTTGATCGCATAATTTCGTGATAAGTTTTAAATATTTATAATTTGTCATTCTTGAAACTAACTATTATCGCGATGTAGGCAAGTGTACCTATCGAACAGTAGTATAGTTTTAGCAAGACCGGATTGTCGAACCCAAGGGAACTAAAAGTACTAGTAATGACTGTCTTTTTATTATCTAGCTTAAGAATAAAGAGGTTTTTGTTTTAACTAACTAATTATCTAAACTAAGAATTCACAGAGAATGGAATTGGGGAATTGCTTTTGGGAAAATCGATTGAATTAAGACAATACCTAAGAAAAAATTCACCTAGACTGTACTTATTATTCTGGCTCTGAATCGGACTATTTATTCATTTAACTTGTTCCTTAGAGATCCCTAAGTTATGTTATTATCCCTATTCAAGACTAATAATGTCTAATCCCTAGATTGAATAATTGAGACTTTTCTCTAATTAACACCCTAGGGTTGCATTAACTCGATCTATGGATCCCCTTATTAGGTTTCACTCTAATCCGGTAAAATCTTGTCACCCTATGTCTAGGCGCGCAAACAACTCCGCTTAATTATGAAAAATGTACTCTTAGACAGGGTCTATTCCTCCTCTGAATAAGAGCTTATATTGAATCAGTATCCTGGGATATCAAAACAAGAATTAAGAAAACATAATTAAGAACAAGTTAAATATTTATAATACAATTCAGAAAATAATAACCAGATTCGTTTTAGGTTTCATTCCCCTTAGGTATTTAGGGGATTTAGTTCATAACTGAAAAAGAAAACATCTCAGAAGAATAAATAATGCAAAACGTAAAGAAAACCCAAAACTCCTGAAAGGGAAATTGAAGAGAGATCTTCAGTCTTGATGGTGAATCTTGCTTCTGAGATGGATCAATCGGCTTCCTTGGAGTAATTCCTTACTCCCTATTCTGCGCCTCCCTTTTCTTCCTCTTATAGGGTGTACTTATAGGCTTTGGAATGCCTAAGAGCCCTCAAAATTAGCCTTTTCCGAATTGGACTCAACTTGGGCTCGGTAGGGACATGCCCGCGTAACACTCCCGTGTGTGATTAATTCAGGCCGTGCTCGAGCCTGCCAAATTAACACAGTCATGTGGTCTGCCCGTGTGAGGAGGTCCAGGCCGTGTTGATTTCGTACTTTGGCCCATTTTCTCTGGTTTTGGCCCGTTTCTCGTTCCTTTCGCTCTCCTATGCTCTTCTAAGTATAAAACATGAAATTAAAGCATTAGGGGCATCGAATTCAGCAATTCTAATAGGAAATCATCCATAAAATGAGTTAAACATGGGATAAAAATATGTATAAATTACTGTTTATCAAAGACCTATATATATATATATAGGTTAAAACTCTTGCACACATATTGGTTGTACCACATATGAAGCTAACTTCCCTATTATACAAGCCATTTACTTATATAACGTTACCATGTTAATAAATGCGAATTTCATAACTTATACATTAATATGATTTATATGCATCCATCCAAAAATATGTAAATTTAAATGAAGGTAACTAAGCATATTCATATTAAGCTTTATGGCAAGTCATATTTATGGTTTAATAAACAATCAGCATATAACAAATGCAACATGTTTCACCAACTCAACTTAAACCAATTTCGAACACAATGACAACTCAATACCAAAACATGCAAAATTCACTATATTTTAAATCTGACATTCCAACATGAATAACAACATCCGCATAAGCTTATAATAAAATCAATTATGACATTTTACTTAATTTAATATGCAATCACACATACATATCTAGTACATTATAACTTAGCCGAATATGCTATTAATGTGTATTTACATGGTGCGCATCTTACCCATTTAGCAACAGAATAATTTAAACTAGCATACATTCATCCATCACTTTAATTATCACATTACATATTTCTATCAATAACTAACTAATATACCAAGTATATATATTACACTATTATTCTATCATAGCCGAACCCTATTACCTAGAATTACATACATATACAAGCTTCCATTATCACTTAACCAACAATCAAACTTATTAAAATGCTTTAACCAA
This sequence comes from Gossypium arboreum, assembly GCF_025698485.1. Lineage (NCBI taxonomy): Eukaryota > Viridiplantae > Streptophyta > Magnoliopsida > Malvales > Malvaceae > Gossypium > Gossypium arboreum. The sequence goes on along the minus strand of NC_069079.1, from coordinate 74,685,289 downwards.
ATACATGTAAATTGAGACTAAACATAGAAATCAAATCCACATATATACTACGTATTAGTATGAAATACATCCAAAGCAATCAAACATACTTATGACCGATTTTACCATACCACATTCAAAGTCAAAAACCAATCTTAATATACTATCACATAGCACAATTTATAATTGTTCATAGCATAAGACATCTTGACCAAAATAGATTAAACCACAACTAAACCGAAATCAAAGTCAAGCAAGATAGTTAAGCCCTTTCAGCATGGCTAATATACAAACATTTTCAAAATAACTAACCCCAAAGTTAGCCTATACATGCCATAATTTAAGTTTAGCTTATAAGGTGCCAAAACAGTAGATAGTGTGATGAACTTGGCTGACGGTCCCTAAGATTGTATCTTGACTCCAAAATCTATAAAACAAAGTAATCACAACACATGGAGTAAGCTATCACAACTTAGTAAGTCATAAGCAAATAAATAACCCAATGAAGTTAACAAATTAACTAACAGAACCAAATTATTTTATCATTTCACATTTAGATCCAATTGTTTATCAATACATATATTCGTATTAAGTATATATATAAACATATAAAATTATTTTCATTTATATTATCACCTTGACCGAATGTTTATATAACCAAGATTTATATATTGACATTTAACCTTCACGGTCGAATATTCATTATATACCTAGTTCACATACACAAACACAAAACTCATATGGCTTAATATAATTTCATATACATATATTAACCATATAATTGAATATGTATCTCATCATTTGAACACATATACATAAGAACTATCATAACATGCTTACTACTCATTCACAAAACAAATACACATATCATATATACATATTTTCTTAATTTGTACTTACAAGATTCATAACAAATAGCCAAGGTTTTTCCTTACCTTTTCTCAAGTAGGTGACAAGTTAATTCTTACCTGACATATAGCTTGTTTTACACATTCGAACTTATTATACCTTTGCCCGATGAACCGTTCAGAATTGGATAGGACACTCTGATAATCACACAAGTCGTGCAATGCCAACGTCCCAGACGTGATCTTACATGTAGTCACATATCGATGCCATTGTCCTAGACAGGGTCTTACTCGTAAACACATATCAGAATCACATATCGATGCCATGGTCTTACTCGCACACATATATTGAAATCCTATGTCACGACATATGCATCCTAACTATTCCTAAGGTTCATACGGGGCCTTCGAACATCGTAACTCGGTCGAAACGAATGCTTGCACATGGTTACAAAGCTTATTCACATTCAAAAAAAGCATGTATAAATTCATATTTTGCATACCAGCATGTATATTTAGTATTTAACTACAATTAAACACATCTATTTGCTTATAAACTTACCTCAGACGTTATAAAATGGAACAGGGCAGCTAATCGACGACTTTTGTTTTCCCCCGATCCAAATCCAATTTCTTTGGTTCTCGATCTAAACATATTCAAATTAAGCTCATTCAAACATAATTTCATTCAATTTAGTCCAAAAAGACATAAATGGGCAAATTACCATTTTACCCTAACATTTACACTTTTTTCAATTTAGACCCTATTGCACAAAACACAAAATATTCAAAATTTCAAGATACCCATGTTTGGTCGAATATTCCTAGTGTTCATACAAGCCCATATATTTCATTTATTTCACATTTTAGTCCCTTAAATTATTATTTTTGCAATTTAGTCCTAATTACTCAAAATCATCAAAAACTCTAATACAAAATATGTTAATCTAAAACATATCTTTCATATTTCATCATCAAACAATAAAAATCACAAGCTATCAACAATGGCACTGTAATGCCCCAATTTTTGGGATTTCTGTGATTTTCAATGAATTCTTAAAATTCATGTGTTTTGACTGTTTGGCGTAGGTTAATTATGTTAGTGGGTCTCTAGAAGACCCAAGCTTAAGTTAAAACTCGGTATGTTTAGTTAATTATAGTTCCATAAGAAAAAGAAGAATTAACTTGGTAAAATAAAACACAAGGAAGCCTGTGGTAAGTTGGCATGTGACGCCACTTGGGGGGCTTTAGAGGTGGCGTGTGGATGACCAAGGAGAGCTAAGGTTCAAGTCGCAAGGTAAGCAAATTAGTGATATTAATTTTTATGTATAGAAAAGGGTAAGCAGTGGAACTGAAGTGAAAGTCTGTCAGGAGAGGATTTAGGAGTCGATAAGGGATAGAATTTAGAAGTCGATAAGGGATAGGATTTAGGAGTCGATAAGGGATAGGATTTAGGAGTTGATAAGGGATAGGATTTAAGAGCTAATAAGGGAGAGGATTTAGGAGCTGATTAGAGAGAACAGTGTTGGCCGAATGGTGGACTTTTGAGGAGCAAGAATTGGCCAGCCAAGGGGTGCTTTAGGGGGGCAATTTCGGTTAGGTTAGGTGCCAATAGAAGTTCGGCATTAGGGGTAAGTTATGCTGTTTTTTTGACCATCCTTCCTCCTCTTCTCTTCTTTTCGTTTTCTCTCATTGGCACATCAAATATAGGTGTCAGATCAGGTTTGAACTCAAGAATGCATCTAGCCACCCACTTCCCTTTTTCGGTGAATGTCGATAGCGTATTGGGAATCATGTCAAAATACACCAAGACCTGGGCCTAGGTTCTCTTTCTTCAAGAAAGTGTAGCTTTAAACAACCCGGTTCCATCTACTTTCTCCTCTTCTTTTCTCTATAGCCGAATCCTTCCACCACTCTACCCTACACTACTTTCTTACCATTGTTTTAAGCCTATAGCCGATTGCCTCAAAAAAGCCGAAAACTCGAAGGCTTGATTTCTTTTGTGCCATTTTCTTCTAGGCAAAACCCTCTTATTCTCCCTCATTTTCTTTACTGATTCTCTTGTCCTCTGAACCCCAAGTTTCTGTCGACAAAGCCACTACAAAACCTCATCTTTTCTTCACTGTTACAAAAAGCCGAAAACGCATAGCCATAGGGTCATAGCCGAATTTTAAGATCACAAAGACTCGACTTTTGTTATCATTTGAGGGGTAGATCTGCGTCAAAATCGAGTAGGAGTTAATTGGAGTCATTGACTGAAGTAACCGGTGGTAATTTTTTTAACTTAATCCTTATTTCGGGTTTTAGAAAGCGAAAACCCCAAAGGTTAGGGGGTTGTCGATTTGGGCATGTAGCTCTAAGGGGTGTTATAACTTTTTTATTTTGATAATAGTGGGATCTAAAGGCTGCTGATCGAATGCTTGGACAAGCGGAGCGACTGGATCTAAACATAATCGCTAACTTCGGTGAAAGTAGGATCGCTAGTGCCTAAAGTGCCTTTGGCCGAATGTGGTAAGGGGTTATTACATAGTTCATTTTCGATAAGTTAGATTAACGTGTTAGTAATTCAACTGTAGATAGTACTTGTGTGGATCTCGTCAGCATATCATCGCAATCAGGTGTGTAACTAACACCCTCTTATAGACTAGATCGACAAAAGCTGAAGAGCCGAAATGTCGAAAAGTCGGTATTTTAAGACCATGAGAGTGTGCAAATGCTCGTGAGATTAGTAGTTTGATGTATATGGTAGATTAAACTGATAAGACTGTAGAGTGCACGATTCTGTGCATTTCAATGTTTTTGGGCTTAATGGGCCAAAATCGGAATAGTGGGCCAACGGGCCCAATACGGTAAGAAAAAGCAGTAAGTGTTTCTGGTCGTATGTGAATGGCTATGCTATGCATGAAAACCCTAAGAATAGTTAAATTACTTGAATACCCCTATGTATGGAAATTACTGATATACCTTAGGTGCAAAATTACCATTATACCCCTAGGGTTACTTTTGACTGAAAAGCATGATAATTTAATTCTGTATGATGTATGCCATGATTGTATATCTGCTGCATGGGGACATGGGTTATATTATGGAGGAAGCGTCCTGGTGGCTATGCCACATTTATTGATCTGGTGCTCTGCCACATATATCTGTTCTGGTGGCTCTGCCACAATTATCTGTTCTGGTGTCTCTGTCACATTATCTATTCTGACAGCAATGCTACATATTTCAGTGGCGTATAGCAGTTGGGTGGGTCGAGTAGTCTCCCCATATGGTGAAAGGTTGGTATGGGGGTGCGTGTGGTTGGATATGGGTTGGGTTTTGCATAAACATGTGATATCTCATCTGCTACGCTCGGGCCTATGGGCTCTATTCTGACTTCTGTTCTGGGCTAAGGACAACTTAATCTGTTCTCTGTGGTTTAAACCGATATAGGCTATGGTTGGGTTAATTTACAACTGAGTTTCCCCAAACTCACCCCTTTATTTTCATCCACGCAGGTAATCCCCAACCATAGTGGGCTTGGAGCTGTGAAGGATTCGGAGTGGCGACACGTTCTGCAAGTTGATTTTCTTCTGGTGAATTTGACAACCTTTTTATTTACGTTTAAGGTTTTGGTTCTTCAATTGTAATAAGGCCGCTTAATTATTTTTATGGTTTTAATATGTTTTATTAAGATAGGTATTACTTATTTGTAGCTGTTGAAATTGAATAGCTTTTAGGGCGCGTTTTCAAAAATAGTAATTGATTTCAAAAAATACACGACAACAAGTATAGCTTCTGCAATGAAAATATTTTCCAATATTAATCACTTTTCCTAAAAAGGACTTAATCAAATTGGTTTTCTGGAAATATACATGACGTTAAGGTGTGGCAATGGCGGTGTGCATGTCTAGGAACGGATCCGAAGGGAGCTTGGTACTTAAGCAGTCCGATGGACTCACTCCTCCTTGTCGGTTTCCTACCTGGTGTTCAGCTTCCATTCACCTTAACCTGCATTAAAAATTATCTTTTAAAACACTAAGTAAGTTTTCTAGAACAACGACCTGAAATGTTTTTGAACGCTTTGATGTGGCATGCCAGATCCGGCCATAACGTCTGGGCTGGGTTTGGGGTGTTACATTTAGTGGTATCAGAGCCAAGTTGCAACAACTCGGCTGTGGAATAGGTTTACGAAAAAACTCGATTTTCAAAATTTAGATCCTTAGAAGGTGGCATTCTGAATCTCTAGCCCAAGCCTATAAGTATTACTCTGAACTTCTCTGAATATTTTCCTGAATTATCTGTCTGTACTGAAACCCTACTAGGATACTCTAGATCGGATAATACTGAAACCTTAGGAAAATTTGATAAGAGACTGAAACTATAGCTAGACTTCGATTCTGCGAAAACAAACTTTGAATTACTCTCTGATTCATAAAACATCTGTAATAAGCACTGGAATATTGAATTAATGCAGAAAATTCATAATGAGATAATACGATATGAGTACAAAAGCCACTCGTGGAAGAGGCCGTGGACGGGGTCGAAGAAGTGCTTGAGCGAGATCTTCGTCTTCGGGACATATGCCAGCGGCAGATGCATCGGTACCACCGACAACGGAGGTAGAGTCTCATGACCGCGGTGCCGGGGATGATGTCCTATCACAGGCAATGCTTCGGGTTCTCGAAAGGGTTGTCGTGGTAAGTACGGGTAACGGAATTCGGGGATCTATTTCTGAACGACTTCGAGCTAACGGAGTGGAGATCTTTAAGGGTGCGTCTGGTGGAGCCCCGAATGTGGCGGAATATTGGTTGGAGGCCACGGAATGGATTATGGATGACTTGGACTGCTCTGTGGAGCAAAAGCTAAAGGGAGCCGTATCGTTGTTACAGGACGAGGCTTATCAATGGTGGCTCACTGTGAGAGAAGGGACCCCAACTGATAGGGTAACTTGGGAACTATTTAAGACGACCTTTAAAGGGAAGTACGTTGGGGCAAGTTATGTGGACGCTTGCAAAAAAGAATTCTTGAATCTGGTGCAAGGAGGTAAAACAGTTGCTGAGTACGAGGCTGAGTTTCCAAGGCTGAGTCGGTATGCCTGGGCATAGTCTCTATGGAATATGAGCGAAGTGTACGCTTCGAGGATGGTCTTAGGGATAACCTTAGGGTATTGATTGCTCTGCAGAGGGAGCGGGACTTTGTGGTCTTGGTGGAGAAGGCAAAGATAGCTGAGGAGGTTAAATAGGCTAAAAAGAAAAATTGAGAGAATGATCGAAACCGTTTTCAGAGGGATTCAGGGCCTTCAGGTGGTGCTAATAGGAATGTTAAGAGAGCAAGAGTGGAGGAACCATTTCGAACAGTGCCGATGAATGTGGTTAGACCACCAATCTGTGGAGACTGTGGTAAGGTACATTTGTGCAAGTGTAGGAAATGTTCCGGTGCTTGTTTTCGATGCGGATCTATGTAGGATAGAGTTAAGGATTGTCCTCAGAGAGCTGATCAGGCTCAGGTTGCTATACAGAGGGTTGCTCAACCCATAAGAGGTGGACCACAACCACCGAGAGGACGTGGGCAAGGTAGGAATAGAAATGGTCGAGGTCGAGGGGCACCTGGCAGGGGTGCATGAAATGTTGAAGCTTGACAGCCAACGTTGGTGTATGCAGCTCGTCGTCGAGACGAGGGCGACGCACCTAACGTCATAACGAGTACATTTTTGGTTTCTACCATACCATATACTGCTTTGGTTGATAAGGTCAAGATCGTAAAAGAGTTCCAAGATGTTTTTCCGGAGGAGCTCCCAGGATTGCCTCCGAACCGAGAAGTTGAGTTTGGAATAGAATTGTTGCCTGGAACGGCGCCCGTGTCCATCGCACCATATAGGATGGCACCGAAGGAGTTAGTGGAGTTAAAGGCACAAATTCAGGAGTTGTTGGATAGGGGCTTCATTAGGCCAAGTGTGTCTCCATGGGGAGCACTGGTGCTATTCGTTAAAAAGAAGGATGGTACGATGCGGATGTACATTGATTATCGCCAGTTGAACAAACTGACGATTAAGAATAAGTATCCACTACCAAGGATTGACGGTCTGTTCGACCAGCTTAGAGGAGCTTCTGTATTTTCCAAGATCGACCTTCGATGTGGATATCATCAGTTAAGGGTCAAGGAGGCAGATATCCATAAGAAGCCATTCAGGACTCGGATGGTCATTACGAGTTTCTGGTTATGCCATTTGGACTAACGAACGCTCCTGCAGCGTTTATGGACCTGATGAATCGTGTGTTCCAACCATTTTTGGATCAGTTCGTAGTCGTCTTTATAGACGATATCCTGGTATATTCTGAAACGGAAGCGAAGCATGATGAACATCTCCGTATAGTGCTACAAGTGTTAGGGGAGAAAGAACTTTATGCGAAGTTCAGCAAGTGTGAATTTTGGTTGAAAGAAGTAACCTTCTTAGGACATGTGGTCTCTGCTGAGGGGATTAAGGTGGACCCTCAGAAGATTGACGCGATTTTGGAGTGGAAGCCACCTAGGTCAGTGTCGGAAATACGGAGTTTTCTAGGATTGGCAGGATACTACAGAAGGTTTGTGGAAGGTTTTTCTGTGATGGCAGCACCTCTGACAAAACTCATAAGGAAAGGAGTACCGTTTGTATGGACTGAGATGCAGCAGGAAGCTTTTGAGAAGTTGAAGAAAGTTCTGACGGAAGCACCTGTGTTAATTCAGCCGGAGTCTGGGAAGGAGTTTGGGCTGCGTGTTAATGCAAGAGGGTAAGGTGGTTGCATATGCATCACGATAGCTTAAGCCTCACGAGGGGAACTATCCTACTCATGATTTGGAGTTGGTCGGCGGTGATATTTGCACTTAAGATTTGGAGACATTACTTGTACGAAGAAAGGTGTATTATATACACAGACCACAAGAGTCTTAAGTATTTGTTGACTCAGAAGGAGTTAAACCTTAGGCAAAAGAGATGGATTGAGTTACTTAAGGATTATGACTGTTCGATTGAGTATCACCCAGGCAAGGCTAATGTGGTAGCCGACGCTCTAAGTCGAGAAGCAGATTCGATCCGAGAGCAATGTTTGCTCGTCTAAGTCTGTATGATGATGGAAGTCTGTTGGCTAAGTTGCAAGTGAGACCAACCTGGGTGGAATAGATTAAGGAAAAGTAGTTGAAGGATGAGTCTTTGGTCACTCATTTTCAACAAGTTAAGGAAGGGGAAACTTCTGAGTTTAGGTTAAATAGCGAAGGAGTTCTATGTTTCCGAGGAAGAATTTGTGTTCCGAACGACTCTGACTTGAGGAAGGCAATATTGAAGGAAGCTCATGGGGGACTGTGTGCCATGCATCCTAGAGGGAATAAGTTGTATCACGACTTGCGAGAAGTGTACTGGTGGCCTGGAATTAAACGAGAAGTAATGGATTTTGTAGGAAAATGTCTGACATGCCAGCAAGTGAAAGCTGAGCATCAATTACCTTTTGGACTGTTACAGCCGGTGAAGATACCACTTTCGAAGTGGGAGAGGGTAACCATGGACTTTGTGAGTGGGCTGCCCTTGACACCATCGAAGAAAGACTCAGTGTGGGTGGTTATGGATAGCTTGACCAAATCTGTAACACCCCAAACTCGAGATCGTCACCGGATTTGAACACGTGGTGTTACCGGGCTCACTTCCCTTATTTCTCTCTTTGTAATATTGATTGTTGTTCCGAGCGGCTAGCTAAGCTGCGTCACTTGTGTCTTAAAAATCATATCTCGAGTTTCAAAACTCAGAAACTGATTCCGTAAATTTTCCCTGAATTTATACTCATATGTCCATCCATGGATTTATTTCTAGAGTTTTTGGTTGGGCCAATTGGTACCGTTTATTAGTTAAAGTCGCCCATGTTATGGGGGTCGACTACACTGACCTTCACGCATTACGACCTCAATATCTTCTCGTACAGAGCTTCAATGCTCATGAAGTTTGTTTCTAATGGAACTAGACTCAAAGGGGAATCTGCACATATAAGGCACGACTTCTAATTACTTCTGGATAGTTTATGGTAAATTTTCAAAGTCGAGACAGGGGACCCAGAAACCGTTCTGGCCCTGTCTCACGAGAACTTTAATATCTCTCAGTATACTGCTCATATGGTCATTTCGTTTCGTCCATATAAAAATAGATTCATCAAGGTTCAATTTCATAATTTATTACTATTTAATTCTACTTCTACTATTTTTAGTGATTTTTCAATCTCATCTCACTGCTGCTGCCCGCAATTCTGCGATGAGACTATGCCAATTTCGTGAATCTTTCCTTGGCCTTACTAATCATCCATCATACATGACACAAATTATGGCCACCTTATCAAAATTAAAATTTCTAAGACTCGTGGCTATAGGTTCTAGCATCCCACTCGACGACCACATAGGCCATTTTCACATGGCTGAAAGTTTACAACCCACAATTCAACAAAACAAAATAGCCTACACATGCCAAATGTTCTCCTAGTTCAACTACGAAGACAATACCAAAAGATTTCCAGCCGGTGTGATGACTTCAACGACGGTTCCGAGCACGCAAACGATACGAGTCCAAGAGACCTAAAATGGGTGACAAGAAAACACAGAGTGAGTTTACAACTCAGTAAGTCCTAAGCATTCGACAATCATCCATCAATAAAATTATCATAACATGAAATAATGTACGAGGCTAGGTACTCTATCCATATCGAAAATATACCATGGTTCCTCGACCTTTCGGTTCATTCTCATACCAATTCACCCAATGACATTTTATATAATTGTTCAATAGAATAATAGAGGCATTTCCATACATCATCTCATTTCCGCAATAATCATACAATCAAATGAACTTTCATCTATTCCACGATACTTTATTTACGGAATGCAATTGAAATCATCACATAGATTTAAAACTTACCAATTCAACCCCGAGTATGAACATAGCATCTATTAGCCATGAACTCAAGGTACTTACTTTTTCCGCTGTCCGTACTCAACTCGATAAAGTCACCCTTCCAGTATTAATATTCAATCGGAAATATATATAGAGTTCGCACACATAGTGCTTAATACTCGATCACGCACACTTAATGCCATGTGATTTAAGCCCGCACACATAGTGCCATATAGTCCAAACTCACACACTTAGTGCCATACATTTCAAGCTCGCACACTCAAGGCCAATCTCAAATCACCGTACACATTTACTTCTCACACTTAGTGCCAAATCAACAACTCAATACATCACACCTCTTTTCTTTTCATTCAATACTTTCATCACCACATACATACATGTATATAAATTTATCATTCCTTTCGCATAATTACATAGACATTATGTCTATTTAAATCAATACCAAATACATGCTTAGTGACTTACCTCGGATGTTGTCAAACGCCTTCAACGGCTATTCAATTACTTTTTCTTTCCCTTATCCAACTTCGATCCTTTAAGCTCTTGAGCTTGTTTAAGAACAATTAAATTCATTTAATCCCAATTCAAATAGACGATTTAATATAACACATGTATATTATAGGGTTGAGGTACATATGACTTATTGGTTAACTATCAAACACCATACGCATATATACATATATTCTCTAGTCATGCACAACCCAACATCTTACTTGGGCATTAACAACTTTATAAATATATGCATATCTATGTTAAGGCCGAATATATATATTTAACACATTCTACAATTATGGTTATTTATAATGACTAATATCGCTTTTATCTCAAGTCATACTCATAAACACATCCATCCAAATACATTCGTACTTAAACATCATTCTGACTTAACACTCATATCACATTTATAAAACTACAAGCGAATATACCTATACTTACATTACTTAAACATCAACCCTCAATTTCTTTGACAAAGCACATTCCTAAAATGATAAGACAATATAACAGCCTTTAATCCAACTTATAATTCATTTACATCACATTCCAAGCATTCACTCTATTCTATCACTTAAAATACAAACATTACTCAATAACTTCCTAGTTCAAATTCGCGCTACACATACACACACAAGCCGATTTCTTTTCCTACCACCCAAACCACCTATATGAACATTTAGCTAACTCATACTTCACCCACCCACTATTACTCATTCAAACATGAAGAAGGTAATCAAATTTCTTCACTATCAACCATGGTCGAATGCTTCATTCACCACCCAAATCCAAATTTTAGCATGGGCTAATTGAAGAACTTAGTAACTAACTTAAGTTAAGCTAAAATCCCCAAAATCTAACATGAATTACTAACCTTGTTTTTGAGCTTAAGATGACCGAATGCCATATCCCCTTCCTTCTTTAACTTTCGCTCTTAAGGTAGAAGATGAACACCAATAATTTTTTTTTTTCAATTTCCTTTCTTCTATTCGCCAAGGCACCCAAGGATGAGCAACAAATTTTCTTCCCTTTTTTCTTAGTTTCTCACGGCAAAAGAGCATCCACATTTTTTTCATCATTTTCTTTTTTTTCCATTTCTTTATTCTCCTTACATAATCCACTAACTAAACATGTTGGAAACATGTTCCTTGCCCATAATCTTGTCATGGCGGCCACTCACCTTAGGAAGTGGGTTATTTGACATGCAAGGACAACCATTTTCCCACATGTATTAATAGGCCACCTTACATTAGCCTAGCACATTTCTCAATTTCCTCACATAAGTCCTTTCTAATAAATTTCACCTACAAATGACGAAATTAAGGCACTAAATTTTCACATATGTATATTCATGCACAATAAACATAGAAAATAGTAATTAATTAATTTTGTGTCTCGGTTTTGTGGTCCCGAAACCACATCCCGACTAGGGTCAATTTTGGGATGTCACAACTCTCCCCACTTAGGAAATTTTGTCCCGAAAATCTTACTGTAAATAGGCTCGGTATCGCTCTTTCATAGAGTCCTCAAGTTCCCAAGTGGCTTCTTCCATTCCGTGTTTATGCCACAACACCTTCACTAGCGGGATTTTCCTATCGCGCAACTCTTTTACTTCATGCCTCATAATGCGAACCGGTTCCTCTTCATAGCTCAAATTAGGCTGAATCTCAATCTCAGATGGAGCAATTACGTGCGATGGATCAGACCTATATCGTCGAAGCATCGAGACATGAAAAACGTTGTGAATTTTTTCGAGCTCAGGGGGCAAAATTAATCGATATGTGACTGGCCCAACTCGTTCGGATACTTCATATGGCCCGACGAACCTCGGACTCAATTTGCCCTTACGACCAAATCTAAGCACCTTCTTCCAAGGTGAAACTTTGAGAAAGACCTTGTCTCCAACCTGAAATTCAATATCTTTTCTTTTCAAATCCGCATACGACTTTTGGCGATCCGAAGCAACTTTCAAACTTTCACGAATTACTCGAACTTTTTGCTCTGCATCCTTAACCAAATCAACCTCAAGAATTTACCTTCACTAAGTTTAGTCCAGATAATGGGTACGGCATTTACGATCGTATAAAGCCTCGTAAGGCGCCATCTTAATACTTGATTGAAAGCTATTGTTGTGGCGAATTCAATCAAAGGCAAATAACGTTCCCATGAACCACTAAACTCAAGGATGCAACATCTCAACATATCCTCAAGTATTTGAATTATCCGTTCGGATTGACCATCGGTTTGGGGGTGAAAGACGGTGCTGAAATGCAACTTGGTACCCAAAGCTTCTTGCAACTTCTTCCAAAATCGCGAGGTAAATCTCGGATCTCTATCCGACACGATGGAAATAGGCACCCGTGCAATCTCACAACCGAGAAACGATAATTCGGCTAGTTTGTCCATTGAAAAATCCGTGCGTACGGGGATAAAGTGAGCCGACTTAGTCAATCTATCTACAACGACCCAAATCGCATCCTTCTTACTCGCTGACAATGGCAGTCCGGATACAAAGTCCATTGTGACTCGATCCCATTTCCATTCGGCATCGTGATCGGTCAAGTAATCCTCAAGGCACTTGATGTTCCACTTTCACTTGTTGACATATTAAACATCTCGAAACAAAGTTGGAGATGTCTCATTTCATACCATGCCACCCAAAACCGACATTTCAAATCGTTGTACATCTTCGTACTCCCCGGGTGGATTGCCATTCGGCTACAATGGGCTTCGTTCAGAATACTCAAAATAAGTTCCGAATTCTTTGGAACACACGACGACTTCGAACCTCAAACAATCGTTATCATCGATTTGAAACTCGATTCCTTGTTCGAACACACTCAAATTGCGTTTGCAACCAACTCATCGTCAACTTTCGAGCTTCACGAATTTGATGAGTCAATAATGGTTTGGCCTTTAATTCGGCTATTAACACATTGTCGGGTAGAATAGACAAGTGTACATTCATAGCTCGTAAAGCAAACAGTGATTTTCGGCTTAAGGCGTCCGCAACCACATTAGCCTTTCCCGGGTGATAATCAATGACAAGCTCATAAATCTTTAACAACTCGAGCCAACGCCTTTGTCGTAGATTTAAGTCCCTTTGAGTCATCAAATATTTGAGACTTTTGTGATCCGAATGCACATGGCACTTCTCACCAAATAAGTAATGTCGCCATATCTTTAAGGCGAATACGATGGCAGCCAATTCGAGATCATGGGTCGGATAATTTTTCTCATGTGGCTTTAATTGTCTCGACGCATAGGCCACAACTTGACCTTATTGCATCAATACGCAACCTAACCCAAGTAGGGAGGCGTCGCTATAGATGACAAACTCTTTGCCAGATTCGGGTTGCACTAGAATTGGGGCTTCAATCAAATAAGTTTTCAGTTGATCGAAGCTTTTCTGACATTTCTCCGTCCATTCGAACCTAACATCCTTTTGGAGTAGCTTCGTCATTGGTGTGGCTATCGTCGAGAAACCTTTTACAAATCGCTTGTAATAACCGACAAGTCCCAAAAAGCTCGAACCTCAAGAATATTCCTCGAGGCTTCCAGCTAAGTATGGCTGAAATTTTGTTCTGTGTACTCGAATACCCGATGAGATACCACATGACCCAAGAAGCTAACCTCCTCAACCGTAACTCACACTTGTCAACTTAGCATATAACCGCTTATCTCGTAAAATTTGCAACACTAACCTCGGTGTTCAAGATGTTCGGTCTCATTTTTCAATAGACCAAAATGTCATCAATGAACACAACTACGAACCGATCCAAATATGGTCCAAAATCCGATTCATTAAATCCATAAATACCGCAGGGCATTAGTGAGCCCAAACGTCATCACCAAGAATTCAGTAGTGACCGTACCTCGTTCTAAAAGCGGTTTTCGGTATGTCCGATTCTCGGACCCTCAACCGATAGTACGCCGACCTCAAATCTATCTTTGAAAACACTGAGGCTCCCTTTAATTGATCATACAAATCGTCAATTCGTGGCAACGGATATTTATTCTTTATCGTCACTTTATTCAACTGACGATAGTCGATGCACAATCTCATAGTTCCATCCTTCTTCTTCACAAACAATACTGGTACGCCCCATGGAGAAAAACTCGGTCGAGTGAAACCTCTATCCGTCAATTCTTGCAATTGAACCTTCAATTCCTTTAATTCCATTAATGCCATACGATACGGGGCTATTGAAATCGGCGTAGTACCCGGTACAACTTCGATGCCGAATTCCACTTCTCGAACCGGGACATCCGAATACTCACAAACCACTAGTACCGATTCGAGTTTCCTTTCCATCTCTTTACTTTCAAACACATACGCAAAGTATGTTTCACATACATATGAATGAGTAGAGCCGGGGTCAATCAATGCAATCACACTGGTATCAAAGAGAGTAAAAGTACTAGTGATAATGTCAGGGGAGGATGCCTCCTCTCGTGCGCGGATGGCATATGCTCTAGCAGAGCACGGGTCTCGGATCGAATACCGTGTCGAGGCTCCTCTCGATTACCACCCCTACCTCCTGAAATCCTCGGGGTCTACCTCTAGCCGTCGTCCCACTAGATCTTGCACCTTGCATCTTATTCTCCTCATCTAGCTCGTGCAATCTCTAATGAAGTGGTCCTTCAACCACATCCGTAATAAAGCCCTATTAATGCACTTACCCCAACATTCACCTAGGTGTCGCCTTCCACATTGGGGGCATTCAGTTTCTCTTGATGATTATTGCCCACACTAGCTACCGAAGTAGCTCGGAGTCCGCCAATGGTCGGCTCGATGGAAATTCCCGCATCGCCTCGACTTATTTGTGTCCTCCACGAACTTCTTTATCACGAGAACGGAGCTTTGCCGTCGATCTTTTACGATAATCTCTAGCTTCAAATTCAGCCTTCTTCTTCTCCTTTCGAGTTCTTGACCTTGCGCTCGCTCAACTAGTGTTACAAATTCTTTTATCTCCAAAATACCCACCAATAGCTTTAACTCTTCATTCAATCCTTCTTCAAATCTTTTGCACATAGCAACCTCATCAGCCACACACTCCGAAAGCATACCGACTAAGTCTTACGAACTCATGTTCAGATTCGACATCGTCATACGACCTTGCTTGAGCTCCAAGAATTCCTTACGCTTCGATCGATGAACTGTTGACTAATATATTTCTTCCAAAATTCCGTTTGAAAGAAATCCCAAGTAACTTATTCCTTTGGGGACTATGGAAATCAAAGTCCTCCACTAATAGTAGGCTGAGTCCCGCAACAAGGATATAGCACACTTAAGACATTCATCGTGTGACATCCCAAAATTGACCCTAGTCGGGATGTGGTTTCGGGACCACAAAACTGAGGCATAAAAATAATTTATAATTTATTTTGATGCCTATAATATGTGTTAATTCATGTGTGACATTTTTGATGTTTCGATTTAGAGTTATAAATGTGAATTTCACTAGAAAGGGCCTAGTAGTAAACATTGAAAGTATGATGGGGAAATGTGGGATGACTAGTTGATAATGCATGCAAAATAAGGGATTTGCATGTCAAATTTCCCCCTTAACATGAAGTGGCCGCCATGACAAGGAATCATGGGCTAAACATGTCATGAAACATGTTTTGTTGGTGCACTAGGGAGAAACAATAAACAAATGAGTATGGGTAATAAAGAAAGAAAAAAAAAATGTGTGTGTGTGAGTGAAACCCCCCCCTTGCCGTGCATTGTGGAAGAGAAAAGAAAAATTTTGTTCATCCATTTTTCTCTTCTTTGGCCGAAAATACTAAGGAAAAAGGGAGGATTTTTGCTTCATGCTTGGTTTAGAAGAGAACTAGAAGGAGATTTGGCTATACTTGCATCAAGATTAAGGTATGTTTGAGGTTGTGTCATGAGATTCATGCTTGTTTTGGTTGCTAACTTGATGTGCATGTTAGCCATGGTTCAAATCCTTGTTATGCCATGGAAATGGTATTTGGCCAAGGTGGATTTTGTGTTAATGCCATTGCATGTTAAATATGAAGCTTGTTAATGGTGTATGTGATGGGGGATTGATGGCTCTTGGACTTTCTTTTTAGTATTTTTGAGTGAGACATTAAGTTCTTTGCTTAATCATGACCAAAATGATGGTGTTGTGATGTATTCGGTCATGGTATATCCATTAGTATGATTCATGCATGTTGCATGGTAGGTAAGATTTGAGCTTTGAATATGTGTTTGCACATGATGAATTGGTATGACATATATACTATTTCAAGGTATATATTTGCTTGGGATGATGTTTTCGGTTATGTAGTACATGAGAGATGTGTATTGAGCTACAATATGTAATCGTTAGTTAGTAAAATGCATGCTGTTTTGTGTGGTATTATGCATAATCGGCCTCAACATGGGCATGCATATTCGCCACATGAGGGAAATTGGTGTGCATGCATTCGGTTAGAGGCAAGCATATTGATGCCTATTCTTGGCTTAGAAAATTCGCTAAGAGGAATACTAACTAAGGTGTTGAGTTCGATTCATGATTTTGTACATATGCGACTTTGATGCCTAATGAGTAGATATTTATATATTGGCTAGGCATCTTGAATTCCTCTTCCGATGCTCAAATGATAAAACCAATTTATTTGTTAAATTTAGCTCAAGAAGCTAGAGGTGGAGAATCAAGCAAAGGCAAAGGAAAGATAATCGAGTAGTCGATTGGAAATCGTTTCATCCAATATAAGGTAAGTCATAAAGCATATATTTGGCATTGATTTAAATGATCATAATATATATATGCAATTGTGTTTAATGAATTGATGTGTAAGTGGAAATGTATGTGTATGGAATGATGCCATTGTTGAATGTATAAAGGTAGTAAAATGCATAACGATTGGTCTTGGCACTAAGTGTGCGGGTATAAATGGACACGGTGACAAGATTGGCACTAAGTGTGCGGATTTAAAATTTGTACAGCACTAAGTGTGCGAATTTGATTATATAGCACTATGTGTGCGAGCTGATTATATAGCACTAAGTGTGCGGACTTATTATATGCTTTTGCATCACTATTGGCACTGAGTGTGCGATATTATCGAGTTGATCACGGACAGCGGATCGGGTAAGTACCTCGAGCTCATGATGAATAGAAAATACGTCCATGCTTGGGGTTGAATTGGTAAGCCTTAAATCTATGTGATGATTGAAATTGTATGGTTGTGCTGGAAAATGAGTTAATGTGTAAAAAATGCTTCGATTATCTTGTTGTGTAGAATATGAAATGTGGATGTATGAATTGGTACGAGATTGGACCGAAAGGTTCGAGGTATTATGGTATGGATTCGATATGGACGAGTACCTAGTTTCATTTGTTGTACATGTAGTAGTAATTTTATCGATGGATTGACGAATGCTTATGACTTACTGAGTTGTAAACTCACTCGGTGTTTTCTTGTCACCCATTTTAGGTCACCGACTCGTCTTCACAGTGTGCTCGAACCGTCGTTGAAGTCATCACACCGGCTGAAATCTTGTGGTATTACTTTTTTTGTTGTTGAAGAACATTTGGCATGTATAGGCTATTATATTTTGTCGATTTGTGGGATTGTAAACTTTAAGCCATGTGAAAATGGCCTATGTGGTCGTCGAGTGGGATGCTAGAACCTATAGCCACGAGTCTTAGAAACTCAAATTTTGTTAAGGTGGCCATAATTTGTGTCATGTATGATGGATGATTAAGGCCAAGGAAAATTCATGAAATTGGCATAGTCTACTGCAGTAACTGTTGCGGACAGCAGCAGTGAGATGAGATTGAAAAATCACTAAAAATAGTATAAGTAGAATTAAATAGTGAGTAAATTATGGAACTGATCCTTGATGAATCTATTTTTATATGGACGAAACGAAATGACCATATGAGCAGTATACTGGGAGATATTAAAGTTCTCGTGAGACAGGGCCAGAACGATTTCTGGGTCCCCTGTCGTGACTTTGAAAATTTACCATAAATTATCCAGAAAGAATTAGGAGTCATGCCTTATATGTACAGATTCCATTTTGAGTCTAGTTTCATTAGAAACAAACGGCACCAGTATTAAAGCCCTGTACAGAAAGATATTCAAGTTGTAACGCGCGGAGGTCAGAGCAGTCGATCCCTGTAACATGGGTGACTTTAACTAATAAACTGTACCAATTGGCCCAACCAAAATTCTAAAAATAAATCCATGGATGGATATATGAGTCTAAATTCAGGGAAAATTTACGAAACCAGTTTCTGAGTTTTGGAACTCGAGATATGATTTTTAAGGCGACGGTGACGCAGTTTTCCAGCCTGTCCAGAAATGCCAAATTGGTCGGTACTTTAAGAGGATTTGTCTCGTTAACCCCTCGTGTCCGACACCGGCGTCGGTCACGAGTTAGGGGTGTTACAATTTTATTGGTATCAGAGCTATGGTTTAGTCGGTTCTAGGACTACCATAGCGCGTGTGAGTCTAGCTATACATGCCAAATTGATAGTGCTTAATAATGTGATGACTTGACGGTTGAAATTTTTGTTTTAATTAGCGATGGAACCCGGTAGAGAGACCCTTGGCGGATGACGTTGAAAGTGTAGCGGCTGCTCTGCGCAAGGGACACCGCTGTTGAGCCTCGGTCATCCGCGAATAATCAAAATGAAGGCGAAACAAGCCTTCTTCACTATGATGAATGAGTGGGTCGCGCAATATGCCCGAACCAACCCGGCTGTCCAACCATTCCCGAATTTAAACACTCCACCCCAAGAGCCCGCAATGCCTCCGATTCTCCCGAGGCTGAGTAAACCACCGTGGACTTGATTAGGAAGCGTGGGGCGAGGAGTTCAAGGCCATAGTTACTTGATGATGCCGAAAAGGCCGAGTTACGCTCGATAACACCATTAGAGTGTTAGATGAATCATCATGCACACCGACGAATGTCTTAAGTGTGCTATATCCTTGTTATGAGACTCACTTACTATTGGTGGAGGACTTTAATTTCCATAGTCCCAAATGAACGAGTTACTTGGGATTTCTTCCAATCCGAATTTGAAAGAAATACATTAGTCAACAGTTCATCGATCGAAGCGTAAGGAATTCTTGGAACTCAAGCAAGGCCGGATGATCAGATCTGAATCTGAACATGAGTTCGTAAGACTTAGTCGGTATGCTCGGGAGTGTGTGGCTGATGAGGTTGCGATGTGCAAAAGATTTGAAGAAGGATTGAATGAAGAGTTAAAGTTACTAGTGGGAATTTTGGAGATAAAGGAGTTCGTGACACTAGTCGAACGAGCACGCAAGGCGGAAGAACTTGGGAAGGAGAAGAAGAAGGCTGAATTTGAAGCAAGAGATTACCGTAAAAGATCGACGAGTAAAGCTCCGTTCTCGGCTACAAAGAGGTTCGGGAGGACACCAAGAAGTCGAGGACGATCAGGAATTTCCATTAGAACCCGACCATCGACGGACTCGAGCTACTTGATAGCTAGTGTGGGCAATAATCGTCAAGAGAGACCTGAATGCCCCAATGTGGAAGACGACACCTAGGTGAATGTTGGGGTAAGTCTGCTTAATAGGGCTGTTATGGATGCGGTTCAAGGACCACTTCATTAGGGATTGCACGAGCTAGATGAGAAGAATAAGATGCAAGGTCACGAGATCTAGTGGGGCGACAACTAGAGGTAGACCCCGAGGGTTTCGGGAGGTAGGGCGTAATCGAGGGGAGCCACCGACACGGTGTTCGATCCGAGACCCGAGCTCCTGCTAGAGCATATGCCATCCGCGCACGAGAGGAGGCATCCTCCCCGACGTTATCACCGGTACTTTTACTCTCTTTGATACTAGTGTGATTGCATTGATTGACCCGGCTCTACTCATTCATATGTATGTGAAACTTTAGCATCCAAGAAGACTCTACCGTTGAGTCTCTCGAGTTCGTAATCGAGTGTCAAACCCTTTGGGTCAATACGTACTTTCGTTGATAAAGTGTGCAAGAGATGCCCCTAATAATTCGAGAATCTGCTTTCCGCCGATCGATGCTTTTACCATTTAATGAATTCGATGTTATTCTTGGTATGGATTGGTGACCGTACATGATGCAATGGTGGATCGCAAAAGGAAAACCATTGATTTGAGGAGTACAAATAATGAGGTAGTCCGAGTCGAGTCTCTCGATTTAAAAGGAGCGCCAATGATGATATCTTCTATGACCGCTTTCGAGGTATGCGTGAAAAGGGTGTGAAACATACCTTGCGTATGTGTTTGGAAGTAAAGAGACGGAAAGGAAACTCGAATCGGTACCGTGGTTTGTGAGTATTCAGATGTTTTTCCCGAGGAGTTACCGGATTGCCACCGGTTCGAGAAGTGGAATTCGACATCGGTTGTACCGGGTACTACGCCGATTTCAATAGCCCCGTGTCGTATGGCATTAACGGAATTAAAGGAATTGAAGGTTCAATTGCAAGAAGCGGACGGATAGAGGTTTCGCTCGACCGAGTTTTTCTCCATGGGGCTTTTGTATTGTTTGTGAAGAAGAAGGACGGAACCATGAGGTTGTGCATCGACTATCGTCAACTCAATAAAGTGACGATAAAGAATAAATATCCATTGCCACGAATTGACGATTTGTTTGATCAATTAAAGGGAGCCTCGGTGTTTTCAAAGATAGATTTGAGGTCGGGTACTATCGGTTGAGGGTCCGAGAATCGGACATACCAAAACCGCTTTTAGAACGAGGTATGGTCACTACGAATTCTTGGTGATGCCGTTTGGGCTCACTAATGCCCTCGCGGTGTTTATGGATTTAATGAATAGAATTTTCAGCCATACTTGGATCGGTTCGTAGTTGTATTTATCGATGACATTCGGTCTATTCGAGATGAAATCGAGCATCTTGAACACCGAGGCTAGTGTTGCAAATCTTACGAGATAAGCGCTATACGCAAAGTTCAAGAAATGTGAATTTTGGTTGAAAGAGGTTAGCTTTTTGGGGCACGTGGTGTCCGCGATCGGTGTCGGTGGACCCAACAAAATTCGCCATAGTCGATTGGAAACCACCAAGGAATGTTACCGAAGTTAGGAGCTTTTGGGGCTTGCTTGTTATTACCGACGATTTGTAAAGGTTTCTCGACAATAGCCACGCCAATGACAAAGCTACTCCAAAAGGATGTTAAGTTTGAATGGACGGAGAAATGTCGAAAAAGTTTCGATCAACTGAAAGCTTATTTGATGAAGCCCCAATTCTAGTGCAACCCGAATCGGGCAAAGAGTTTGTCATTTATAGTGACGCATCCCTACTTGGGTTGGGTTGCGTATTGATGCAAGAAGGCGAGTTGTGGCCTATGCGTCGAGGCAACTAAAGCCACATGAGAAAAATTATCCGACCCATGATCTCGAATTGGTCGCCATCGTATTCGCCTTAAAGATATGGCGACATTACTTATTTGGTGAGAAGTGCCATGTGTATTCGGATCACAAAAGTCTCAAATATTTGATGACCCAAAGAGACTTGAACTGCGACAAAGGCGATGGCTCGAGTTGTTAAAGGATTATGAGCTCGTCATTGATTATCACGGGAAGGGCTAATGTGGTTGCGGATGCCTTAAGCGGAAATCACTATTTGCTTTATGAAGCGATGAATGTACACTTGTCTATTCTACCCGACAATGTGTTAGTAGCGAATTGAAGGCCAAACCATTGTTGGCTCATCAAATTCGGGAAGCTCGAAAGTTGATGAGGAGTTGCTTGCAAAACGGGTGAGTGTGTTCGAACAAGGAATCAGAGTTTCAAATTGATGATGACGATTGTTTGAGGTTCAGAAGTCGTCTGTGTGTTCCAAAGAATTCGGAACTTATTTCGATAATTCTAAATGAAGCCCATTGTAGTCGAATGTCAATCCACCCGGGTAGTACTAAAATGTACAATGACACAAACGCCAATTTTGGTGGCCGGTATGAAACGAGACATTTCGAATTTGTTTCAAGGTGTCGATATGTCAACAAGTGAAAGCGGAACATCAAGTGCCATCGGGATTACTTCAGCCGATCATGATACCCGAATGGAAATGGGATCGAGTCACAATGGACTTTGTATCCGGACTGCCATTGTCAGTGAGTAAGAAGGATGCGATTTGGGTCGTTGTCGATAGACTAACTAAGTCGGCTCACTTTATCCCCGTGACGTCGGATTTTTCAATGGACAAATTAGCGGAATTGTACGTTTCTCGATTGTGAGATTACACGGGTGCCTATTTCTATCGTGTCGGATAGAGACCCAAGATTTACGTCGCGATTTTGGAAGAAATTGCAAGATGCTTTGGGTACCAAGCTGCATTTTAGCACCGCTTTCATCCCCAAACCGATGGTCAATCCGAACGGATAATTCAAATACTCGAGGATATGTTGAGATGTTGCATCCTTGAGTTTAGTGGTTCATGGGAACGGTATTTACCTTTGATTGAATTCGCCTACAACAATAGCTTTCAATCAAGCATTAAGATGGCGCCTTACGAGGCTTTATACGGTCGTAAATGCCGTACCCCATTATTCTGGACTGAACTTAGTGAAGGTAAATTCTTCGGGGTTGATTTGGTTAAGGATGCCGAGCAAAAAGTTCGAGTAATTCGTGAAAGTTTGAAAGCTGCTTCGGATCGCCAAAAGTCGTATGCGGATTTGAAAAGAAAAGATATTGAATATCAGGTTGGAGACAAGGTCTTTCTCAAAGTTTCACCTTGGAAGAAGGTGCTTAGATTTGGTCGTAAGGGCAAATTGAGTCCGAGGTTTATCGGGCCATATGAAGTATCCGAACGAGTTGGGCCATCGATATCGATTAATTTTGCCCCGAGCTCGAAAGGATTCACAACGTTTTCATGTCTCGATGCTTCGACGATCTGTGTCGATCCATCGCACGTAATTGCTCCATCCGAGATTGAGATTCAGCCTAATTTGAGCTATGAAGAGGAACCGGTTCGCATTATGATGCGTGAAGTAAAGGAGTTACGCAATAAGAAAATCCCGTTAGTGAAGGTGTTATGGCATAAACACGGAATTGAAGAAGCCACTTGGGAACTTGAGGACTCTATGAAAGAGCGATACCCGAGCCTATTTACCGGTAAGATTTTCGGGGACGAAAATTTCTTAAGTGGGGGAGAGTTGTGACATCCCAAAATTGACCCTAGTCGGGATGTGGTTTCGGGACCACAAAACTGAGGCATAAAAATAATTTATAATTTATTTTGATGCCTATAATATGTGTTAATTCATGTGTGACATTTTGATGTTTCGATTTAGAGTTATAAATGTGAATTTCACTAGAAAGGGCCTAGTAGTAAACATTGAAAGTATGATGGGAAATGTGGGATGACTAGTTGATAATGCATGCAAAAATAAGGGATTTGCATGTCAAATTTCCCCCTTAACATGAAGTGGCGGCCATGACAAGGAATCATGGGCTAAACATGTCATGAAACATGTTTTGTTGGTGCACTAGGGAGAAACAATAAACAAATGAGTATGGGTAATAAAGAAAGAAAAAAAAAATGTGTGTGTGTGAGTGAAACCCCCCCCCCCTTGCCGTGCATTGTGGAAGAGAAAAGAAAAATTTTGTTCATCCATTTTTCTCTTCTTTGGCCGAAAATACTAAGGAAAAAGGGAGGATTTTTGCTTCATGCTCGGTTTAGAAGAGAACTAGAAGGAGATTTGGCTATACTTGCATCAAGATTAAGGTATGTTTGAGGTTGTGTCATGAGATTCATGCTTGTTTTGGTTGCTAACTTGATGTGCATGTTAGCCATGGTTCAAATCCTTGTTATGCCATGGAAATGGTATTTGGCCAAGGTGGATTTTGTGTTAATGCCATTGCATGTTAAATATGAAGCTTGTTAATGGTGTATGTGATGGGGGATTGATGGCTCTTGGACTTTCTTTTTAGTATTTTTGAGTGAGACATTAAGTTCTTTGCTTAATCATGACCAAAATGATGGTGTTGTGATGTATTCGGTCATGGTATATCCACAAGTATGATTCATGCATGTTGCATGGTAGGTAAGATTTGAGCTTTGAATATGTGTTTGCACATGATGAATTGGTATGACATATATACTATTTCAAGGTATATATTTGCTTGGGATGATGTTTTCGGTTATGTAGTACATGAGAGATGTGTATTGAGCTACAATATGTAATGCGTTAGTTAGTAAAATGCATGCTGTTTTTGTGTGGTATTAAGTGCATAATCGGCCTCAACATGGGCATGCATATTCGCCACATGAGGGGAAATTGGTGTGCATGCATTCGGTTAGAGGCAAGCATATTGATGCCTATTCTTGGCTTAGAAAATTGCTAAGAGGAATACTAACTAAGGTGTTGAGTTCGATTCATGATTTTGTACATATGCGACTTTGATGCCTAATGAGTAGATATTTATATATTGGCTAGGCATCTTGAATTCCTCTTCCGATGCTCAAATGATAAAACCAATTTATTTGTTAAATTTAGCTCAAGAAGCTAGAGGTGGAGAATCAAGCAAAGGCAAAGGAAAGATAATCGAGTAGTCGATTGGAAATCGTTTCATCCAATATAAGGTAAGTCATAAAGCATATATTTGGCATTGATTTAAATGATCATAATATATATATGCAATTGTGTTTAATGAATTGATGTGTAAGTGGAAATGTATGTGTATGGAATGATGCCATTGTTGAATGTATAAAGGTAGTAAAATGCATAACGTATTGGTCTTGGCACTAAGTGTGCGGGTATAAATGGACACGGTGACAAGATTGGCACTAAGTGTCTTGGATTTAAAATTTGTACAGCACTAAGTGTGCGAATTTGATTATATAGCACTATGTGTGCGAGCTGATTATATAGCACTAAGTGTGCGGACTTATTATATGCTTTTGCATCACTATTGGCACTGAGTGTGCGATATTATCGAGTTGATCACGGACAGCGGATCGGGTAAGTACCTCGAGCTCATGATGAATAGAAAATACGTCCATGCTTGGGGTTGAATTGGTAAGCCTTAAATCTATGTGATGATTGAAATTGTATGGTTGTGCTGGAAAATGAGTTAATGTGTAAAAAATGCTTGATTATCTTGTTGTGTAGAATATGAAATGTGGATGTATGAATTGGTACGAGATTGGACCGAAAGGTTCGAGGTATTATGGTATGGATTCGATATGGACGAGTACCTAGTTTCATTTGTTGTACATGTAGTAGTAATTTTATCGAGTGGATTGACGAATGCTTATGACTTACTGAGTTGTAAACTCACTCGGTGTTTTCTTGTCACCCATTTTAGGTCACTTTGGGACTCGTCTTGTTGTGTGCTCGGAACCGTCGTTGAAGTCATCACACGGCTGAAATCTTGTGGTATTACTTTTTTTGTTGTTGAAGAACATTTGGCATGTATAGGCTATTATATTTTGTCGATTTGTGGGATTGTAAACTTTAAGCCATGTGAAAATGGCCTATGTGGTCGTCGAGTGGGATGCTAGAACCTATAGCCACGAGTCTTAGAAACTCAAATTTTGTTAAGGTGGCCATAATTTGTGTCATGTATGATGGATGATTAAGGCCAAGGAAAAATTCATGAAATTGGCATAGTCTACTGCAGTAACTGTTGCGGACAGCAGCAGTGAGATGAGATTGAAAAATCACTAAAATAGTATAAGTAGAATTAAATAGTGAGTAAATTATGGAACTGATCCTTGATGAATCTATTTTATATGGACGAAACGAAACGACCATATGAGCAGTATACTGGGAGATATTAAAGTTCTCGTGAGACAGGGCCAGAACGATTTCTGGGTCCCCTGTCGTGACTTTGAAAATTTACCATAAATTATCCAGAAAGAATTAGGAGTCATGCCTTATATGTACAGATTCCATTTTGAGTCTAGTTTCATTAGAAACAAACGGCACCAGTATTAAAGCCCTGTACAGAAAGATATTCAAGTTGTAACGCGCGGAGGTCAGAGCAGTCGATCCCTGTAACATGGGTGACTTTAACTAATAAACTGTACCAATTGGCCCAACCAAAATTCTAAAAATAAATCCATGGATGGATATATGAGTCTAAATTCAGGAAAATTTACGAAACCAGTTTCTGAGTTTTGGAACTCGAGATATGATTTTTAAGGCGACGGTGACGCAGTTTTCCAGCCTGTCCAGAAATGCCAAATTGGTCGGTACTTTAAGAGGATTTGTCTCGTTAACCCCTCGTGTCCGACACCGGCGTCGGTCACGAGTTAGGTGTTACACATCGGTGTGCATGATAGTTCATCAAACACCGAATGGTGTTATCGAGCGAAATTCGCCCTTTCGGCATCATCAAGAACTATGGCCTTAAACTCCTCGGCCCCGCTTCCTAATCAAGTCCACGGTGGTTTACTCAACCTCACGGATCGATGAATCGGAGGCATTGCGGCTTTTGGGGTGGAGTATTTAAATTTGGGAATGGTTGACAATCGGATTGGTTCGGGCATATTGCGCGACCCACTCATTCATCATGGTGAAGAAGGCTTGTTTCCCCTTCATTTTGATTATTCATGGATGACCGAGGCTCAACAGCGGTGTCCCTTGCGCGGAGCAGCCGCTACACTTTCAACGTCATCCGCCAAGGGTCTCTCTACCCGGTTCCATTTGTTAATCAAAACAAAAACTTCAACCGTCAGAAGTCATCACATTTTTAAGCACTAACAATTTGGCATGTATAGCTAGACTCACACGCGCTATGGTAGTCCTAGAACCGACTAAACCATAGCTCTGATACCAATAAAATGTAACACCCCAAACCCGAGATCGTCACCGGATTTGAACACGTGGTGTTACCGGGCTCACTTCCCTTATTTCTCTCTTTGTAATATTGATTGCTGTTCCAGGCAGGCTAGCTAACTGCGTCACTGTCTCCTTAAAAATCATATCTCGAGTTTCAAAACTCAGAAACTAATTCCGTAAATTTTTCCTGAATTTATACTCATATGTCCATCCATGGATTTATTTCTAGAGTTTTTGGTCGGGCCAATTGGTACAGTTTATTAGTTAAAGTCGCCCATGTTACGGGGGTCGACTACACTGACCTTCGCACATTACGACCAGAATATCTTCTCGTACAGAGCTTCAATGCTCATGACGTTTGTTTCTAATGAAACTAGACTCAAAGGGGAATCTGCACATATATGGCATGACTTCTAATTCCTTCTGGATAATTTATGGTAAATTTTCAAAGTCGAGACAGGGGACCCAGAAACCGTTCTGGCCCTGTCTCACGAGAACTTTAATATCTCTCAGTATACTGCTCATATGGTCATTTCGTTTCGTCCATATAAAAATAGATTCATCAAGGTTCAATTTCATAATTTATTCACTATTTAATTCTACTTATACTATTTTTAGTGATTTTTCAATCTCATCTCACTGCTGCTGCCCGCAACAGTTACTGCAGTAGACTATGCCAATTTCGTGAATCTTTCCTTGGCCTTACTAATCATCCATCATACATGACACAAATTATGGCCACCTTATCAAAATTAAAATTTCTAAGACTCGTGGCTATAGGTTCTAGCATCCCACTCGACGACCACATAGGCCATTTTCACATGGCTGAAAGTTTACAACCCACAATTCAACAAAACAAAATAGCCTACACATGCCAAATGTTCTCCTAGTTCAACTACGAAGACAATACCAAAAGATTTCCAGCCAGTGTGATGACTTCAACGACGGTTCCGAGCATGCAAACGATACGAGTCCAAGAGACCTAAAATGGGTGACAAGAAAACACAGAGTGAGTTTACAACTCAGTAAGTCCTAAGCATTCGACAATCATCCATCAATAAAATTATCACAACATGAAATAATGTACGAGGCTAGGTACTCTATCCATATCGAAAATATACCATGGTTCCTCGGACCTTTCGGTTCATTCTCATACCAATTCACCCAATGACATTTTATATACTGTTCAATAGAATAATAGAGGCATTTCCATACATCATCTCATTTCCGCAATAATCATACAATCAAATGAACTTTCATCTATTCCACGATACTTTATTTACGGGAATGCAATTGAAATCATCACATAGATTTAAAACTTACCAACTCAACCCCGAGTATGAACATAGCATCTCTAAGCCATGAACTCAAGGTACTTACTTTTTCCGCTGTCCGTACTCAACTCGATAAAGTCACCCTTCCGTATTAATATTCAATCAGAAATATATATATAGAGTTCGCACACATAGTGCTTAATACTCGATCACGCACACTTAGTGCCATGTGATTTAAGCCCGCACACATAGTGCCATATAGTCCAAACTCGCACACTTAGTGCCATACATTTCAAGCTCGCACACTCGGTGCCAATCTCAATCACCGTACACATTTACTTCTCGCACACTTAGTGCGAAATCAACAACTCAATACATCACACCTCTTTTCTTTTCATTCAATACTTTCATCACCACATACATACATGTATATAAATTTATCATTCCTTTTGGCATAATTACATAGACATTATGTCTATTTAAATCAATACCAAATACATGCTTAGTGACTTACCTCGGATGTTGTCGAACGTCTTCAACGGCTATTCAATTACTTTTTCTTTCCCCTTATCCAACTTCGATCCTTTAAGCTCTTGAGCTTGTTTAAGAACAATTAAATTCATTTAATCCCAATTCAAATAGACGATTTAATATAACACATGTATATTATAGGGTTGAGGTACATATGACTTATTGGTTAACTATCAAACACCATACGCATATATACATATATTCTCTAGTCATGCACAACCCAACATCTTACTTGGGCATTAACAACTTTATAGATATATGCATATCTATGTTAAGGCCGAATATATATATTTAACACATTCTACAATTATGGTTATTTATAATGACTAATATCGTTTTATCTCAAGTCATACTCATAAACACATCCATCCAAATACATTCGTACTTAAACATCATTCGGACTTAACACTCATATCACATTTATAAAACTACAAGCCGAATATACCTATACTTACATTACTTAAACATCAACCCTCAATTTCTTTGACAAAGCACATTCCCGGAAATGATAAGACAATATAACAGCCTTTAATCCAACTTATAATTCATTTACATCACATTCCAAGCATTCACTCTATTCTATCACTTAAAATACAAACATTACTCAATAACTTCCTAGTTCAAATTCGGCAGTTACACATACACACACAAGCCGATTTCTTTTCCTACCACCCAAACCACCTATATGAACATTTAGCTAACTCATACTTCACCCACCCACTATTACTCATTCAAACATGAAGAAGGTAATCAAATTTCTTCACTATCAACCATGGTCGAATGCTTCATTCACCACCCAAATCCAAATTTTAGCATGGGCTAATTGAAGAACTTAGTAACTAACTTAAGTTAAGCTAAAATCCCCAAAATCTAACATGAATTACTAACCTTGTTTTTGAGCTTAAGATGACCGAATGCCATATCCCCCTTCCTTCTTTAACTTTCGGCTCTTAAGGTAGAAGATGAACACCAATAATTTTTTTTTTTCAATTTCCTTTCTTCTATTCGGCCAAGGCACCCAAGGATGAGCAACAAATTTTCTTCCCCTTTTTTTCTTAGTTTCTCACGGCAAAAGAGCATCCACATTTTTTCATCATTTTCTTTTTTTTTCCATTTCTTTATTCTCCCTTACATAATCCACTAACTAAACATGTTGGAAACATGTTCCCTTATATAATCTTGTCATGGCCGCCACTCACCTTAGGAAGTGGGTTATTTGACATGCAAGGACAACCATTTTCCCACATGTATTAATAGGCCACCTTACATTAGCCTAGCACATTTCTCAATTTCCTCACATAAGTCCTTTCTAATAAATTTCACCTACAAATGACGAAATTAAGGCACTAAATTTTCACATATGTATATTCATGCACAATAAACATATAAAATAGTAATTAATTAATTTTGTGTCTCGGTTTTGTGGTCCCGAAACCACATCCCGACTAGGGTCAATTTTGGGATGTCACAACTCTCCCCCACTTAGGAAATTTTTGTCCCCGAAAATCTTACCGGTAAATAGGCTCGAGTATCGCTCTTTCATAGAGTCCTCAAGTTCCCAAGTGGCTTCTTCCATTCCGTGTTTATGCCACAACACCTTTACTAGCGGGATTTTCCTATCGCGCAACTCTTTTACTTCATGCCTCATAATGCGAACCGGTTCCTCTTCATAGCTCAAATTAGGCTGAATCTCAATCTCAGATGGAGCAATTACGTGCGATGGATCAGACCTATATCGTCGAAGCATCGAGACATGAAAAGCGTTGTGAATTTTTTCGAGCTCAGGGGGAAAAATTAATCGATATGTGACTGGCCCAACTCGTTCGGATACTTCATATGGCCCGACGAACCTCGGACTCAATTTGCCCTTACGACCAAATCTAAGCACCTTCTTCCAAGGTGAAACTTTGAGAAAGACCTTGTCTCCAACCTGAAATTCAATATCTTTTCTTTTCAAATCCGCATACGACTTTTGGCGATCCGAAGCAACTTTCAAACTTTCACGAATTACTCGAACTTTTTGCTCTGCATCCTTAACCAAATCAACCCCGAAGAATTTACCTTCACTAAGTTCAGTCCAGGATAATGGGGTACGGCATTTAAGACTGTATAAAGCCTCGTAAGGCGCCATCTTAATACTTGATTGAAAGCTATTGTTGTAAGCGAATTCAATCAAAGGCAAATACCGTTCCCATGAACCACTAAACTCAAGGATGCAACATCTCAACATATCCTCGAGTATTTGAATTATCCGTTCGGATTGACCATCGGTTTGGGGTGAAAGCGGTCTGAAATGCAACTTGGTACCCAAAGCTTCTTGCAACTTCTTCCAAAATCGCGAGGTAAATCTCGGATCTCTATCCGACACGATGGAAATAGGCACCCGTGCAATCTCACAACTGAGAAACGTATAATTGACTAGTTTGTCCATTGAAAAATCCGTGCGTCTGGGGGATAAAGTGAGCCGACTTAGTCAATCTATCTACAACGACCCAAATCGCATCCTTCTTACTCGCTGACAATGGCAGTCCGGATACAAAGTCCATTGTGACTCGATCCCATTTCCATTCGGGTATCGTGATCGGCTGAAGTAATCCTGAAGGCACTTGATGTTCCACTTTCACTTGTTGACATATTAAACATCTCGAAACAAAGTTGGAGATGTCTCGTTTCATACCATGCCACCTAAAACCGACATTTCAAATCGTTGTACATCTTCGTACTCCCCGGGTGGATTGCCATTCGGCTACAATGGGCTTCGTTCAGAATAATCAAAATAAGTTCCGAATTCTTTGGAACACACAGACGACTTTTGAACCTCAAACAATCGTTATCATCGATTTGAAACTCTGATTCCTTGTTCGGAACACACTCAGCCCGTTTTGCAACCAACTCATCGTCAACTTTCTGAGCTTCACGAATTTGATGAGTCAATAATGGTTTGGCCTTTAATTCGGCTATTAACACATTGTCGGGTAGAATAGACAAGTGTACATTCATAGCTCGTAAAGCAAACAGTGATTTTCGGCTTAAGGCGTCCGCAACCACATTAGCCTTTCCCGGGTGATAATCAATGACAAGCTCATAAATCTTTAACAACTCGAGCCAACGCCTTTGTCGTAGATTTAAGTCCCTTTGAGTCATCAAATATTTGAGACTTTTGTGATCCGAATGCACATGGAACTTCTCACCAAATAAGTAATGTCGCCATATCTTTAAAAGCGAGTACGATGGCGACCAATTCGAGATCATGGGTCGGATAATTTTTCTCATGTGGCTTTAATTGTCTCGACGCATAGGCCACAACTTGACCTTATTGCATCAATACGCAACCTAACCCAAGTAGGGAGGCGTCGCTATAGATGACAAACTCTTTGCCAGATTCGGGTTGCACTAGAATTGGGGCTTCACCAAATAAGTTTTCGATTGATCGAAGCTTTTCGACATTTCTCCGTCCATTCGAACCTAACATCCTTTTGGAGTAGCTTCGTCATTGGTGTGGCTATCGTCGAGAAACCTTTTACAAATCGTCGGTAATAACCGACAAGTCCCAAAAAGCTCCGAACCTCAATAATATTCCTCGGAGGCTTCCAGTTAAGTATGGCTGAAATTTTGTTCGGGTGTACTCGAATACCGATCTGAGATACCACATGACCCAAGAAGCTAACCTCCTCAACCAGAACTCACACTTGCTGAACTTAGCATATAACTGCTTATCTCGTAAAATTTGCAACACTAACCTCAGGTGTTCAGCATGTTCGGTCTCATTTTTCGAATAGACCAAAATGTCATCAATGAACACAACTACGAACCGATCCAAATATGGTCCGAAAATCCGATTCATTAAATCCATAAATACCGCAGGGGCATTAGTGAGCCCAAACGTCATCACCAAGAATTCGTAGTGACCGTACCTCGTTCTAAAAGCGGTTTTCGGTATGTCCGATTCTCGGACCCTCAACCGATAGTACGCCGACCTCAAATCTATCTTTGAAAACACTGAGGCTCCCTTTAATTGATCATACAAATCGTCAATTCGTGGCAACGGATATTTATTCTTTATCGTCACTTTATTCAACTGACGATAGTCGATGCACAATCTCATAGTTCCATCCTTCTTCTTCACAAACAATCTTGATGCGCCCATGGAGAAAAACTCGGTCGAGTGAAACCTCTATCTGTCAATTCTTGCAATTGAACCTTCAATTCCTTTAATTCCATTAATGCCATACGATACGGGGCTATTGAAATCAGCGTAGTACCCGGTACAACTTCGATGCCGAATTCCACTTCTCGAACCGGTGGCAATCCCGGTAACTCCTCAAGAAAAACATCCGAATACTCACAAACCACTAGTACCGATTCGAGTTTCCTTTCCATCTCTTTACTTTCAAACACATACGCAAAGTATGTTTCACATACATATGAATGAGTAGAGCCGGGGTCAATCAATGCAATCACACTGGTACCAAAGAAAGTAAAAGTACTTGTGATAACGTTAGGGGAGGATGCCTCCTCTCGTGCGCGGATGGCATATGCTCTAGCAGGAGCACGGGTCTCGGATCGAACAGCCGTATCAGAGGCTCCTCTCTGATTACCACCCCTACCTCCTGAAATCCTCGAGGGTCTACCTCTAGCCGTCGTCCCACTAGATCTTGCACCTTGCATCTTATTCTCCTCATCTAGCTCCGTGCAATCTCTAATGAAGT
The DNA here is from genome assembly GCF_025698485.1 of Gossypium arboreum. Classification (NCBI taxonomy): domain Eukaryota; kingdom Viridiplantae; phylum Streptophyta; class Magnoliopsida; order Malvales; family Malvaceae; genus Gossypium; species Gossypium arboreum. Next base: position 74,651,776 of record NC_069079.1, on the reverse strand, counting down.
GGTCCTTCGAACCACATCCGTAACAGGCCCTATTAACAGACTTACCCCAACATTCACCTAGGTGTCGTCTTCCACATTGGGGGCATTCAGGTTTCTCTTGATGATTATTGCCCACACTAGCTACCGAAGTAGCTCGGGAGTCCGTCAATGGTCGGGCTCTGATGGAAATTCCGATGCGCCCTCGACTTATTTGTGTCCTCCCTGAACTTCTTTACCGCCGAGAATGGAGCTTTGCCCGTCGATCTTTTACGATAATCTCTAGCTTCAAATTCAGCCTTCTTCTTCTCCCTTTCGAGTTCTTCGGCCTTGCAGGCTCGTTCAACTAGTGTTACAAATTCTTTTATCTCCAAAATATCCACCAGTAGCTTTAACTCTTCATTCAATCCTTCTTCAAATCTTTTGCACATAGCAACCTCATCAGCCACACACTCCCGAGCATACCGACTAAGTCTTACGAACTCATGTTCGTATTCAGATACTGTCATACGACCTTGCTTGAGCTCCAAGAATTCCTTACGCTTCTGATCGATGAACCGTTGACTAATATATTTCTTCCAAAATTCCGTTTGAAAGAAATCCCAAGTAACTTATTCCTTTGGGGACTATGGAAATCAAAGTCCTCCACTAATAGTAGGCTGAGTCCCGCAACAAGGATATAGCACACTTAAGACATTCATCGGTGTGCATGATAGTTCATCAAACACCGAATGGTGTTATCGAGCGAAATTGACCCTTTCGGCATCATCAAGAACTATGGCCTTAAACTCCTCGGCCCGCTTCCTAATCAAGTCCACGGTGGTTTACTCACCTCACGGGATCGATGAATCGGAGGCATTGCGGGCTTTTGGGGTGGAGTATTTAAATTTGGGAATGGTTGGACGATCGGATTGGTTCGGGCATATTGCGACCCACTCATTCATCATGGTGAAGAAGGCTTGTTTCGCCCCTTCATTTTGATTATTCGCGGATGATGAGGCTCAACAGGCGGTGTCCCTTGCGCGGGAGCAGCCGCTACACTTTCAACGTCATCCGCCAAGGGTCTCTCTACCCCGGGTTCCATTTGTTAATCAAAACAAAAACTTCAACCGTCAGAAGTTATCACATTTTTAAGCACTAACAATTTGGCATGTATAGCTAGACTCACACGCGCTATGGTAGTCCTAGAACCGACTAAACCATAGCTCTGATACTAATAAAATGTAACACCCCAAACCCGATATCGTCACCGGATTTGAACACGTGGTGTTACCGGGCTCACTTCCCTTATTTCTCTCTTTGTAATATTGATTGCTGTTCCAGGCAGGCTAGCTAACTGCGTCACTGTCTCCTTAAAAATCATATCTCGAGTTTCAAAACTCAGAAACTAATTCCGTAAATTTTCCCTGAATTTATACTCATATGTCCATCCATGGATTTATTTCTAGAGTTTTTGGTCGGGCCAATTGGTACAGTTTATTAGTTAAAGTCGCCCATGTTACGGGGGTCGACTACACTGACCTTCGCACATTACGACCTGAATATCTTCTCATACAGAGCTTCAATGCTCATGACGTTTGTTTCTAATGAAACTAGACTCAAAGGGGAATCTGCACATATATGGCACGACTTCTAATTCCTTCTGGATAATTAATGGTAAATTTTCAAAGTCGAGACAGGGGACCCAGAAACCGTTCTGGCCCTGTCTCACGAGAACTTTAATATCTCTCAGTATACTGCTCATATGGTCATTTCATTTCGTCCATATAAAAATATATTCATCAAGGTTCAATTTCATAATTTATTCACTATTTAATTCTACTTCTACTATTTTTAGTGATTTTTCAATCTCATCTCACTGCTGCTGCCTGCAACAGTTACTGCAGTAGACTATGCCAATTTCGTGAATCTTTCCTTGGCCTTACTATTCATCCATCATACATGACACAAATTATGGCCACCTTATCAAAATTAAAATTTCTAAGACTCGTGGCTATAGGTTCTAGCATCCCACTCGACGACCACATAGGCCATTTTCACATGGCTGAAAGTTTACAACCCACAATTCAACAAAACAAAATAGCCTATACATGCCAAATGTTCTCCTAGTTCAACTACGAAGACAATACCAAAAGATTTCCAGCGGTGTGATGACTTCAACGACGGTTCCGAAACGCATAAACGATACGAGTCCAAGAGACCTAAAATGGGTGACAAGAAAACACAGAGTGAGTTTACAACTCAGAAGTCCTAAGCATTCGACAATCATCCATCAATAAAATTATCACAACATGAAATAATGTACGAGGCTAGGTACTCCATCCATATCGAAAATATACCATGGTTCCTCGGACCTTTCGGTTCATTCTCATACCAATTCACCCAATGACATTTTATATACTGTTCAATAGAATAATAGAGGCATTTCCATACATCATCTCATTTCCGCAATAATCATACAATCAAATGAACTTTCATCTATTCCACGATACATTATTTACGGGAATGCAATTGAAATCATCACATAGATTTAAAACTTACCAACTCAACCCCGAGTATGAACATAGCATCTGTTAGCCATGAACTCAAGGTACTTACTTTTTCCGCTGTCCGTACTCAACTCGATAAAGTCACCCTTCCGTATTAATATTCAATCGGAAATATATATATAGAGTTCGCACACATAGTGCTTAATACTCGATCACGCACACTTAGTGCCATGTGATTTAAGCCCGCACACATAGTGCCATATAGTCCAAACTCGCACACTTAGTGCCATACATTTCAAGCTCGCACACTCAATTGCCAATCTAAATCACCGTACACATTTACTTCTCGCACACTTAGTGCCGAAATCAACAAGTCAATACATCACACCTCTTTTCTTTTCATTCAATACTTTCATCACCACATACATACATGTATATAAATTTATCATTCCTTTCGGCATAATTACATAGACATTATGTCTATTTAAATCAATACCAAATACATGCTTAGTGACTTACCTCGGATGTTGTCGAGCGTCTTCAACGGCTATTCAATTACTTTTTCTTTCCCCTTATCCAACTTCGATCCTTTAAGCTCTTGAGCTTGTTTAAGAACAATTAAATTCATTTAATCCCAATTCAAATAGACGATTTAATATAACACATGTATATTATAGGGTTGAGGTACATATGACTTATTGGTTAACTATCAAACACCATACGCATATATACATATATTCTCTAGTCATGCACAACCCAACATCTTACTTGGGCATTAACAACTTTATAGATATATGCATATCTATGTTAAGGCCGAATATATATATTTAACACATTCTACAATTATGGTTATTTATAATGACTAATATCGTTTTATCTCAAGTCATACTCATAAACACATCCATCCAAATACATTCGTACTTAAACATCATTCGGACTTAACACTCATATCACATTTATAAAACTACAAGCCGAATATACCTATACTTACATTACTTAAACATCAACCTCAATTTCTTTGACAAAGCACATTCCCGGAAATGATAAGACAATATAACAGCCTTTAATCCAACTTATAATTCATTTACATCACATTCCAAGCATTCACTCTATTCTATCACTTAAAATACAAACATTACTCAATAACTTCCTAGTTCAAATTCGCAGATTACATATACACACACAAGCCGATTTCTTTTCCTACCACCCAAACCACCTATATGAACATTTAGCTAACTCATACTTCACCCACCCACAATTACTCATTCAAACATGAAGAAGGTAATCAAATTTCTTCACTATCAACCATGGTCGAATGCTTCATTCACCACCCAAATCCAAATTTTAGCATGGGCTAATTGAAGAACTTAGTAACTAACTTAAGTTAAGCTAAAATCCCCAAAATCTAACATGAATTACTAACCTTGTTTTTGAGCTTAAGATGACCGAATGCCATATCCCCCTTCCTTCTTTAACTTTCGGCTCTTAAGGTAGAAGATGAACACCAATAATTTTTTTCTTTTTCAATTTCCTTTCTTCTATTCGGCCAAGGCACCCAAGGATGAGCAACAAATTTTCTTCCCCTTTTTTTCTTAGTTTCTCACGGCAAAAGAGCATCCACATTTTTTTTCATCATTTTCTTCTTTTTTTTTTCCATTTCTTTATTCTCCCTTACATAATCCACTAACTAAACATGTTGGAAACATGTTCCCTTTCCCATAATCTTGTCATGGCCGGCCACTCACCTTAGGAAGTGGGTTATTTGACATGCAAGGACAACCATTTTCCCACATGTATTAATAGGCCACCTTATATTAGCCTAGCACATTTCTCAATTTCATCACATAAGTCCTTTCTAATAAATTTCACCTCCAAATGACGAAATTAAGGCACTAAATTTTCACATATGTATATTCATGCACAATAAACATAGAAAATAGTAATTAATAAATTTTGTGTCTCGGTTTTGTGGTCCCGAAACCACATCCCGACTAGGGTCAATTTTGGGATGTCACAAAATCAGCCCATTTCATACCTGTACGTACTGACTTCTCACTTCAAAGGTTAGCCAAGCTGTATGCGGCAGAGATTGTGCGACTTCATGGAGTCCCAGTTTTGATTATCTCTGACCGGGATCCTAGATTCACATCTCGATTTTGGCAAAAGCTGCATGAGGCATTGGGGACGTGATTGAACTTTAGCACGGCTTTCCATCCCCAAACTGATGGTCAGTCAGAAAGGGTTATTCAAATTCTGGAGGATATGTTGAGGGGATGCGTAATGGACTTTCGAGGTAGTTGGGGGTATTACTTGCCGTTGGCGGAATTTGCGTACAATAACAGTTACCAGGCGAGTATTCAAATGGCACCATATGAAGCATTCTATGGACGAAGGTGTCGTACCCCTAGCTGTTGACTGAACTAGGAGAGTGACAAGTTCTTGGACCAGAGTTGGTAGCTGATACTGAGGATAAGGTCAGAATAATTAGGGATCGGTTAAAAGAAGCTTCTGATAGGCAAAAGTCGTATGCAGATTTGAAGCAGAAGGAGATTGAGTACCAGTAGGTGATATGGTTTTCTTGAAGGTTTCTCCTTGGAAGAAGATATTAAGGTTTGGTAAGAAGGGCAAACTGAGTCCGTGGTTCATTAGGCCTTATCAGATTTTGAAGCAAGTAGGCCCAGTAGTTTATCAATTGGAATTGCATCTAGAGTTAGACAGGATTCATGATGTTTTTCACGTCTCCATGTTAAGGCGTTATCGTTCTGACCCTGCTCATGTCGTGCCGGTTGCAGATATTGAAGTTCAGACTGATTTCACCTTTGAGGAGGAGCCTGTACAAATATTGGCTCGAGATGTTAAGGTTCTTAGAAGGAAATCTATCCTGTTAGTGAAAGTGCTTTGGTGTAATCATGGCAGGGAGGAAGCTACTTGGGAGCCGGAAGAGGCGATGCAACAGCAATACCCTCATCTGTTTGGATCAGGGAAATTTGAAGGACGAAATTTCTTTGAAGGTAGAGTTGTAACGCCCCAATTTTCGGGATTTTTGTGATTTTCAATGAATTCTTAAAATTCCTGTGTTTTGACTGTTTGGCATAGGTTAATTATGTTAGTGGGTCTCTAGAAGACCCAAGCTGAAGTTAAAACTCGATCAGTTTAGTTAATTCTAGTTTCATAAGAAAAAAGGGTTCTGGTTAACTGGGCTTTTAAGAATTAACTGGGTAAAATAAAACACAAGGAAGCCTATGGTAAGTTGGCATGTGACGCCACTTGGGGGGCTTTAGAGGTGGTGTGTGGATGACCAAGGAGAGCTAAGGTTCGAGTCGCAAGGTAAGCAAATTAGTGATATTAATTTTTATGTACAGAAAAGGGTAAGCAGTGGAACTGAAGTGAAAGTCTGTCAGGAGAGGATTTAGGAGTCGATAAGGATAGGATTTAGGAGCTGATAAGGGAGAGGATTTAGGAGCTAATTAGGGAGAACGGTGTTGGCCGAATGGTGGACTTTTGAGGAGCAAGAATTGGCCTGCCAAGGGGTGCTTTAGGGGGGCAATTTCGGCTAGGTTAAGTGCCAGTATAAGTTCGACATTAGGGATAAGTTGTGCTTATTTTTCTGACCATCCTTCCGCCTCTTCTCTTCTTTTCTTTTTCTCTCCATCTACTTTATCCTCTTCTTTTCTCCATAGTCGAATCCTTCCACCACTCTACCCTACACTACTTTCTTACCATTGTTTTAAGCCTATAGCCGATTGCCTCAAAAGAGCCAAAAACCCGAAGGCCTAATTTCTTTTGTGCCTTTTTCTTCTAGGTAAAACCCTCTTATTCTCCCTCATTTTCTTGACCGATTCTGTTGTCCTCTGAACCCTAAGTTTCTGTCAACAAAGCCACTACAAAACCTCATCTTTTTTTCACTGTTACAAAAAGCCGAAACGCATAGCCATAGGGTCATAGCCGAATTTTAAGAGCACTAAAGGCTCTACTTTTGTTATCATTTGAGGGGTAGATCTGCGTCAAAATTGAGTAGCAGTTAATTGGAGTCATTGACTAAAGGAACCGGTGGTAAGTTTTTTAACTTAATCCTTATTTCGGGTTTTAGAAAAGCCGAAACCCCTAAAGGTTAGGGGGCTGTCGATTTGGGCATGTAGCTCTAAGGGGTGTTATAACTATTTTATTTTGATAATAGTGGGATCTAAAGGCTGTTGAACAAAGGCTTGGACAAGTAGAGCGACTGGATCTACACATAATCACTAACTTCGGCAAAGGTAGGATCGCTAGTGCCTAAGGTGCCTTTGGCCGAATGTGGTAAGGGGTTATTACGTGTTCATTTTCGATAAGTTAGATTAACATGTTAGTAATTCAACTGTAGGTAGTACGTGTGTGGATCTCGTCAGCATATCATCGCAATCAGGTGTGTAACTAACACCCTCTTATAGACTAGATCAGCAAAAGCTGAAGAGCCGATATGCCGAAAAGCCGGCATTTTAAGAGCATGCGAGTGTGCGAATGCTCATGAGATTAGTAGTTTGATGTATATGGTAGATTAAAGTGATAAGACTGTAGAGTGCACGATTCTGTGCATTTCAATGTTTTTGGGCTTAATGGGCCAAAATCGGGATAGTGCGCCAACGGGCCCAATCTGATGAAAAAAGCGGTAAGTGTTTACGGTGGTATGTGAATGGCTATGCTATGCATGAAAACCCTAAGAATAGTTAAATTACTTGAATACCCTATGTATGGAAATTCCTGATATACCCTAGGTGCAAAATTACCATTATACCCCTAGGGTTACTTTTGACTGAAAAGCATGATAATTTAATTCTGTATGATGTATGCCATGATTGTATATCTGCTGCATGGGGACATGGGTTATATTATGGAGGAAGTGTCCTGGTGGCTATGCCACATTTATCTGATCTGGTGGCTCTGCCACATATATCTGTTCTGGTGGCTTCGCCACAATTATCTATTCTGGTGACTCTGTCACATTATCTGTTCTGGCAGCAATGCTACATATTTCAGTGGCGTGTAGTGGTTGGGTGGGTCTTGTAGTTTCCCTACATGGTGAAAGGTTGGTATGGGGGTGCATGTGGTTGGAAATGGGTTGGGTTTTGCATAAACATGTGATATCTATCCTGTTCTGTTTTGGGCCTATGGGCTCTATTTTGACTTCTGTTCTGGGCTAAGGCCAACTTAATCTGTTCTCTGTGGTTTATACCGATATAGGCTATGGTTGGGTTAATTTACACACTGAGTTTCCCCAAACTCACCCCTTTATTTTCATCCACGCAGGTAATCCCCAACCATAGTGGGCTTGGAGCTGTGAGAGATTCGTAGTGGCCACACGTTCTGCAAGCTGATTTTCTTCTGGTGAACTGGACAACCTTTTTATTTACGTTTAAGGTTTTGGTTCTTCAATTGTAATAAGGCCGCTTAATTATTTTTATGGTTTTAATATGTTTTATTAAGATAGGTATTACTTATTTGTAGCTATTGAAATTGAATAGCTTTTAGGGCGCGTTTTCAAAAACAGTAATTTATTTCAAAAAATACACGACAACAAGTATAGCTTCTGCAATGAAAATATTTTCCAATATTAATCACTTTTCCTAAAAAGGACTTAATCAAATTGGTTTTCTGGAAATATACATGACGTTAAGGTGCGGTGGCAGTGTGCATGTCTAGGAATGGATCCGAAGGGAGCTTCGTACTTAAGCAGTCCGATGGACTCACCTCCTCCTTTCCGGTTTCCTACCTGGTGCTCAGCTTCCATTCACCTTAACCTGCATTAAAAATTACCTTTTAAAACACTAAGCAAGTTTTCTAGAATAACGACCTGAAATGTTTTTGAGCGCTTTGATGTGGCATGTCGGATCCGGCCATAACGTCTGGGCCGGGTTTGGGGTGTTACAGGCACAGCTCAAAATATTCATCAAAATAAAAAATTAAAGCTTGGGTCTTGAAGATTACAAAGCAACGATCTCAAAAAAGTAGAAATTATCAAAAACTGAGCTAAGCACGTACCTTGATTGAGCTTGAGAATGGCCGAACTAGGTTTTTCTTTTCTCTTTTCTTTGTTTTAGTTTCGACTATGGTGGAAGGAAAATATGGGCACTATTGTTTTATGATATATTTTATAATATATTAACTTTTATTATTTGTTTACTAATTTACCCTTAATGAACTTATATTAAAACCATATTTTGCAAGCCTATTGCTGGCCATATAATAAACCTATGGGTCATTTTCCATTTAAAAGCTTCCACTTATAAAGCCAATAACAAATCATCCCTTTATAAATTAAACTACCAAATTTTCAATTTACCCGATTAAGTCCTTTTATTAAATCGGACACTAAAACAAAAAATTAAATCACAAAAATTTCACAAATATAAATTTGCACCAAATAAATACAGAAAATAATTTTTAAATATTTTTCAGACTCGGATTTGTGGTCCCAAAACCACCATTCCTATTAGGGTCTAAATCGGGCTGTTACATTCACAAATTAAGTTATATATCATAATACATTACAATTCAACTTAATCACAAGGCTAACATATGTTCATCCACATAGTTGATCATGTAACTCTCAAATTTCATAGATTCAATACTTATATGATTTACTTACATACCTACACTGATACATTTCAATCTCTTACTCTTTCATATCTTCAATATACCCGTTGAACCATTTGGAATAATATCGAATACTCAAGAATCTCGTACCCTAAGTGCCCATACATGGTCGAAACCATCTCAATCTAATATTTCATAAGCAAATGCTCATCTTGAGCTATCACTGTGTCTACTCAGACAAGTTGATGGTCAAGACATAGCTTCACGATGCTGCTCACACAAGTTAATAGGAATCCACAGCACATGCCGGAAAACTCAGCCACTGTTAGAACGTACGAACCAGCACCCAAACACAATAACCCCTAATAACATGTCATTTGTATCCTAATCTATTCCTAAGGTTCAACAGGGATTTCACATATAGAAAATTCTTCGTAGAACATTTCCGTAAGGCCATATTCATAATAATACAATTATAAAGCATTTAAAACATAATTATATTAATGTTTATTAACATACGAACTTACCTTGATCATAAAAACGTCAGAACAAGATCGACTAGTCCAATACTTTATTTTTCCCCCTATCTAGATCCGTATGTTGCTTTTCTTGATCTATATAATCAAATTTAACTCATTTAATTATCATTCTATTCAATTCAATCCAAATTTCATATTATGGCAATTTTACACTTTTGCCCCTAATATTTCAACTTCTTTACAATTTAGTACCTAGCTCATAAAAATGAAAATTCATGCAATTGAGTCCACACCCATGCTATCCAAATTTCACCTATACTCATAACAGCCCATACTTTTCATTATTTCACACATTTATCACACAATTTATTACATTTCTTAATTTAATCCCTAATTGACAATTTTATCAAAAATCATTTAACAAATGTTGTTTATCTAGCAATAACCATTCATCTTCTATCATCAAACATCAAACACATACCTATTCATCAATGGTAAAACCCTAGACCTTTAACATTTTTGCAAATTAGTTCCTGGGCTAGCTAGATTAATCTACAATGACTCCAAAAGCATAAAAATCATTAAAAACGGATGAAAAATACTCACATGCAAGCAAAGATAGATGGCCGAATGCTTCAAGCTATTCCCATGTTGTTTTAGGTTGAATTTTTGGTTGTGAAAGAACTTAGGAAGATAACCATTTGTTTTTCTAAATTTTTACTTAGTTTAATTTACTAAATTACAATTTTAACCTTAATTAATAAGCTTTAAAACACTTAATAATATGTCCATATATGTCCATTCACGTTATGGATGGTTTAACTACAACATAAGGACCTCCACTTTAAAGTTCCATAGCAATTAAACACCTTTAGCTTATAGAACTCAAGCTTTACACTTTACACGATTTAGTCCATTCTATTGAATTAAGCATTCAAATGATAAAATTTCTTAAAAAAATTTTCATACAATCATACTATCATGTTGTAGACCTTAAAATAATAATAAAATAAATATTTCAACCTCAATTTTATGGTCCTGAAACCACTGTTCCGATTTGAGTAAAAACGGGCTATTGTTTTCTCATAGCTTCCTTGGGTTCCCATGTAGGCTACTCAACACTGTGACGTTGCCATAAAACCTTCACTAAAGCTATGCTTTTATTTTTCAACTCTTTGATCTCTCGAGCCACAATTTTGATTGGTTCATCACTATATGACATATCAGGTTGAATTTTAACTTCTATTGGAGAAATTACGTGTGACGGATCTGATCTATGTCGGCGTAGCATTGACACATGAAATACATTATGAATGTTTTCTAATTCTAATGGTAAAGCTAGCTGATTTGCCACTGGCCCTATTCTCTCAATAATCTCATACCTTTGTGACCAAATCGAAGAATCTTCTTCCATGGTGATACTTTTAGAAACACTTTGTTGCCAATTTGAAATTTAATGTCTTTATGTTTTAAATCCGCATATGATTTATGTCGATCTGAAGCTGCTTTCAAACTGTTGCGAATTACTTTCACTTTACCTTCAGTCTCTCTGATCAAATCAACCCCATGAATCTTTTTTTCACTAAGTTTGGTCCAGTACAATGGAATTCTGCATTTACGACTATAAAGCTTCATATGGTTCCATCTTTATGCTCGATTGAAAACTATTATTATACGCGAACTTAATCAAGGGTAAACATTTTTCCCAGTAACCTTCAAACTTTAAAACACAACAATGAAGCATATCTTTGAAAATCTAAATCACTCTTTCAGATTGACCGTCAGTTTGAGGGTGAAAGGCAATACTGAAATTCAACCGTGTACCTAAATCTTCTTGCAATATCTTCCAAAATTGTGATGTAAACTGTAATACCCCTTACTTGTACCCGAGACCGGGACAAGGTACGAGGCATTACTGTACATAAACAGGGCATTTCTAGAAAATACGGGTCATAAAGTTTCATTCCAAATTAAAATCGATCAATTAAGATCATATTATCCTTATTGTGGACCTATGAGGTCCCAAAACATACATTAAAAGAAATCTGGAACTAAACTGAGAACTTGAGAAAATTCTAAGAAAGTTTCTTGGTTTAAGCCTCACACGCCCGTGTGCATTGGCACATGCTCGTGTCCCATACCCGTGTGGAATTACTAAAATTTATTTTTCATTTCGAACCTACAGGGGTTTCCACACGGTCGAGCACACGTCCGTGTCCCTGGCCCATATTCCTCACATGGCCTAGACACACCTGTGTCATCGCCCGTGTCCAAAAACCTAGACATTCTATTTATGACATCATCACTCATTTAGGGGCACACAGCCAAGGCACACGCCCATGCGCTAGGCCGTGTCCTCCACACAGTTGGGACACACGGCTGTGTCTCTACCCGTGTGTTTACTACCATGCATACTGACTTAGAAATTTTAGGTGCAAGGGAGACACAGCCTGTAACACCCCAAACCCGGCCTGGATGTTATGACCGGATCTGATGCGCCACATTGATGCGTTCAAAACACTTAGTTTGGAAAAGCTGAGTTGGTGTTGTAAAAGACACTTTTAAAAGTAAGTTAAAGTGAATGGAAGCTGCGCACCAGGTAGGAAACTAGGAAGAAGAGGAGGTGAGTCCGTCGGACTGCTTAAGTACCAAGCTCTCTTCAGATCCAATCCTAGACATGCACACCGCCATTGCCACACTCTAACATCTCGTATAATTTTGAGAAAACCGTTGATTATGACCAGCTTAAGAAAATGATTAAGGTTGCAAATCGTTTGCTTAAAATATTTATTTTTCTTGGGAAAACATTTATTTTGCGGAAACTTTGCGCGTCATCGTGATCTTTTTAAAAACAAGTAGATTTTATAAAACGAACCCTAGTGCTAGCCAGTTTAATAATCCCCAAAATATAAGTAATTAAAAAGAGCGACCTTATTACAACTTTAAGCATAATAAAATAATCCAAAATAAATATTAAACTTATTTAAAATCGGCAATCAATCTTCATGGCCACTCTGAATCCCGCCCACTCCAAGTCCACCAATTCTAGGGCTCACTGCAAGGATGGAAGAAGAAGGGGCGAGTTTGGGAAAACTCGGTGTATACTGAAACCCATCCAAAGCCCAATTTAGCTCGAGCCCATTGGGCTGAGCCTATTCAGATAACGATTACACAGAGGTCAAGCCCTTTTCGAATCTGATAGCAAGGCCTTAGCCCCTTTTTACATAACAATGTGGCCCATAGGCCCGTTCGATAATATGAGTAACAACAAGAATAATGAATGCAAGCCCATCCGGGAGACTACTCAACCCACCAACCGCTACACTTGCCTGTACCAACCCTACACACCATGTGGGGAATATCTCAACCCACCCACCCTACACACCACAGTTGCGACAGCACGCCTCAAATTCGATCGGTTGAGGCAAAGCCTCCGATCGTGGATGAACCACTTTCGATACTTCCTCCATTAATACCCCAATCCCATGCAACAGATATTAATAAATGCATATCATGCAAAATACAGAGTAATCAATCAAGCGGTTCACCAATTTAAAACCCTAGGGTATATCGGTAATTGTGCTCTTTAGGGGTAATTTCGATAATTTTGCTCTTTAGGGGTAATTTAAGTGATCTACGCTCTTGCACAAGCTAATTCATAATTTTTATCGGTTTATGCAATTTGATTCCACCATCTACCTAACGAGCTAATTTGCCCATCTCTTACCCATATTGGTCCGTAAGCCCATTGGGCCCGATTTTGGCCCATCGAGCCCCTTTTTCCAAAATACGCTAAAACGTCCACGCGACGTGCTTACCACCTTGCGGTGCGGATCTAACAATTACTCTATGACTTGAGAGCATTCGCATACCCACATGACCATGAAATGCCGAATTTCGGCATTTCGCTTTTGCCGAATTGAACTAAAGAAGGGTGTTCTTGACACACCGATTTGCGACGGCCGCTCTCGAGATCTCTTCCGATATCCTACAATTGATTAGCACAAGGCTTATTTACAAACCATAATCACTAAACTCCAAAACTTAACTCACCCATGATCGAACCATGTCCCTACAAGCCTTTGAAATCTTACCTTTTGCCAAAATCGATAGCTAGCTCCGAATCCGATTGCTCCAATGATTCACGCTTTCAATCCAACACTTAAGAATTGACAGAAAACATCAGTTAAAAACCTTTAGAGCCACATGCCCAATTCGACAGCCTCTCTATATTTTAGGGACTTGGCTTTTCCTAACTTTGTAAAATATAACCAGATCGAGATGATGAACACTTACCCTTACTCCTTTTTGATCTCCACGCAATCAGTGCGATTTATCTTTCAAGCGATGGTAAAACTCGACTCCGGAGTTACGAAGTTCCGCTATAAGCCCCAATTCTATGGTTTTTCGCTTTTGTGTGATGAAGGAGATGATAATTGGGCTACAACCTTGAAGTAGAATTGCGGTCGAATCCGAGATTAAGAAAAGATAATTTGTAAATTAATAAAAGCAAAAGAATATAGGAGAACACGGCTTTGAAGAAATCGGCACAAGCAAAGGATCACGGATTTTGGCTTTTATGGATTCGACAAAAGTGTTGATGAATAGTAGGTATGATGAATAGTTTGAAGAAGAAAAATAGAAGAAGAAGAGTAGGGAGGTGGTAGTTTGACTAGAGAGGAAAAGAGAGAAAAGAACAATCCTAAGGTGTAAAAATAAGAAAAAGCGGCACCAACAATACCCTAAGTGCCGAAATACTACCCTCATAATCCCCCTGCCGATTTTCCCTCTTCAATTCCCCCCATTCGGCTAACTCCTAGCCGTATCCCAATCCCTTAAATCTCTCCCCTTATCACTCCTTAATCCAAGCAGTTAAACTGATCCAACTCTCCTCTAGCAGAATCCACCTGAACTCCAACACTTACCCCTCCTGCACTAAAAAAATAAATGCATCTATTTGCCAACAAAGGGAATCGAACCCAGGTCTTCCCCCAACACTTACACGCCACCTTCATAGCTCCCTAGTGGCGTCACTTAGCCACTTTACCAAAGGCTCATTTGTGATGCAATTTACCCATCACTCCCCTTAAGGCCACTTAGCCAGAACCCCTAACTCCTAAGTCTAAAATTCCAAAAATTCAACTGGGTTTTGGCCAACTCATGGGCCTTCTATAAGCCCATTTACCTACTCAAAATACTAATTCCACATCCAAATACAAAATTTTAAAAATCTTTACAAAATATTGAAAATTGCGAATAAACCCGAAAATCAGGATGTTACAACTCTACCCTCCTTAAAGAAATTTCGACCTCGAAATTTTACCTTATCAGAACAGTTGAGGGTACTGTTAACGCATCGCCTCCTCAGTCCCCCAAGTAGCTTCTTCCTTGCCATGGTTTCTCCAAAGTACTTTCACTAGTGGGCCGATTTCCTTCTCAACATCTTGACGTCACGATCAAGTATTTGCAGAGTTCCTCTTGAAAGTTAAATCGATTGTACCTCGATTTCAGAATTGGTATGATATGAGTTGGGTCGGATCGGTCACCGCCTCGGCATGGATACATGAAAACGTCGTGGATACGATGCGATTCAGTGGTAACTCTAGCTCATAAGCCACCGGTCCAACCCGCTTAACAATTCGGTAAGGCCCAATAAACCGTGGGCTCAACTTACCCTTCTTACCAAATCTCAAAATTTTCTTCCAAGGGGAAATCTTCAAGAAAACCATATCCCCCACAGTGAACTCAATCTCTTTGCGCTTCAAATCCACATACGACTTCTGTCTATCAGATGCCTCATTTAACCGACCCTTATCGACAACCTTGCTTTCGATTATGCGCCACCAATTAGGTCCAAGCACTCGTCGTTCACCCAACTCTATCCAACACGTCAGTGTACGACATCTTCGCCCATAAAGCGCTTCATATGGTGCCATCTGAATGCTTGCTTGATAGCTGTTATTGTACGCAATCTCCGCCAATGGTAAATAGTCCTCCCAACTTCCACGAAAATCGATGATACAACCTCTCAACATATCCTCCGAACTCGAATAACCCTTTACATTGTCCATCATGCGTGGGTGAAAAGTGCTAAAATCAATCGTGTTCCCAACGCTTCTTGCAACTTCTGCCAAAACCGAGACGTAAACCTAGGGTCTCGATCAGAAATTATTGACACTGGCACACCATGCAGTCGCACTACCTCCGCCACGTATAACTTGGCCAACTTTTGCAGTGAGTAGTCGGTACGAACAGGTATGAAATGAGTAGATTTTGTTAACCTATCCACAACTACCCACACCGTATCTTTCTTGGTGGGTGTTAAAGGTAACCCACTCACAAAGTCCATTGTTACTCTTTCCCACTTCCATAGTGGAATTTTCACTAGTTGTAATAATCTCGACGGCAGTTGGTGCTCAGCCTTAACCTGCTGGCACGTCAGACATTTCCCCACAAATTTAGTCACCTCTCGCTTTAATCCGGACCACCAGTACACCTCTCGCAAGTCTCGGTATAACTTATTCCCTCCAGGATGCATGGGACAGAGTCCACCATGAGCCTCTTTTAGAATTAACTGCCTCAATTCAGGGTCCTTTGGAATACAAACCCTTCCACGAAAACACAAAACTCCTTCACTGTTCAACCCAAAATCCTTGTTCTCGCCACTCTTAATTTGCTGGAACCGAAGAGCTAATGAATCGTCCTTCAACTGTTTTTCCTTAATCTGCTCAGTCCAAGTAGGCCTTATTTGCAGTTCTGCCAACAAGCTTCCATCATCATATAGACTTAATCGTGCGAACAAGGCTCTCAAATCCGTAACAACCCTTGGACTCAATGCATCCGCCACCACATTAGCCTTTCCTGGGTGGTACTCTATCGAACAGTCGTAGTCTTTAAGCAACTCCACCCACCTTCGTTACCTAAGGTTCAACTCCTTCTCAGTCAAAAAATACTTTAAGCTCTTATGATCGGTGTATATGATGCACTTCTCCCCATATAAATAATGTCTCCAAATTTTTAACGCAAAAATCACTGCTGCTAGCTCCAAATCATGCGTAGGGTAATTCACCTCATGAGCCTTAAGTCGTCGTGATGCATAGCGACCACCTTGCCCTCTTGCATCGATCGCAACCTAACCCCACATGCGACGCATCGCTATATACGGTGAAGTCCTTCCCGACACCGGTTGAATCAACACCGGCGCTTGGTCAATACCTTTTCAACCGATCAAAAGCTCTTTCTTGTTTCTCGGTCCGACAAATGGTACTCCTTTCCTTATGAGCTTTGTCAAAGGCACCGCCATCACCGAGAAACCCTCCACAAACCTTCTCAGAGTAACACGCCAACCCTAGGAAACTCCAATTTACGATCTTGACCTAGGTGGCTTCCATTCCAAAATCGCTTCAATTTTACGAGGATCCACCTTAATCCTCTCAGCAGAGACCACATGCTCTAGGAAGGTTACCTCCCTCAACCAGAATTCACACTTGCTAAATTTCGCATAGAGCTCCTGTTCCCTTAACACTTGCAGCACAATACGGAGATGCTCATCATGCTTCGCCTCTGTTCGGTTTGCTTCACTTTCTCGGCTATCTTAGCCTTCTCTACCAGTGCAGCGAAATCTCGCTCTCTCTGCGGAGCTATGAGCACCCTCAACTCATCTCTAAGGCCATCCTCAAAACGTACGCTGCACTCGTATTCAGTGGAAACGATGCCATTAGCATACCGACTCAATCGTAGAAACTCCGCCTCATATTCAGCAATGGTCTTATTTCCCTGAGTTAGGTTCAGGAACTCCTTTCTGCGTGCATCTACATAGCTAGCTACAACATATTTTCCCTTAAAGGTCTGTTTGAACAGCTCCCATGTTACCCTCTCGGTGGGTACCTTCTCTCACGATAATCCACCATCGATCGCTTCATCCCGCAAAGAACGACATCGCCCTTTCAACCACGCTCTCCCGAGCGGTCTAGGTCGCCCATGATCCGCTCTGTGGCTTCCAACCAAGATTCGGCGACATTTGGGGCCACTCCAGATCGCCTTAAAATCTCACTCCGTTGGCGAAGTCGTTCGAAATGGACCCCTATTCATGGGCACGACGTTAGCTCCGCCACCCTTTCCAAAACCCTCAACATGGCACGAGACAAAGCGTCATCCCTGCAGCCGGTCATATGGCCCATTTTCATTAATCGGTGGTGGGCGTACCCGCCACCGGCATGTGTTCGAGATGACGCAGATCCAGCTTGAGTGCTACCTCGGCCTCGACCACGGCCTCTTCCTCGAGTAGCCCTTGTACTCATAACGATTTATCGATTACGAATTTTATGACATTAGTTTCTTGGTTTCACTGCTTATTATTCTGAATATCTTATGAGCAGATAGAGTTTGAGTTATTTCGCGCAATCATAATTTAGCTACGGTTTGATCTTGTAGTCCTAATACTACATCATCAATAGCTCTATCTCTAAGGCTCAATACTATCTGCAGTATTATTTACAAAGATGCAGTTCCATATAAATACTTAAAGCGTAAAAAGATCACTTCTGAGACTTGGTGCGGGGATTCAGTGTGCCACTTCCTTATCAGTCCATGTAAAAATTAAAAACCGTGTTTTTGTGTACCGAAAATAAAAAGATTTCATTTGAAAACACTTTTATTTTAAAACTATTGATTTAACCCCGTTTAACAAATAGAAAAAACTTGAATATCTTCGAGAAACTTACTTTTTCCAAAATACCCTTCTTAGGCCCAAGTTTTTGAAAAGATTTTCGGACCCGATCCACAGTAGAGTTGTTGCAACCTAGGCTCGATACCACTAAATGTAACACCCCAAACCCGGCCGGATGTTATGACCGGATCGATCGCCACATTGATGCGTTCAAAACACTTAGTTTGGAAAAAGTTGAGTTGGTGTTGTAAAAGACACTTTTAAAAGTAAGTTAAAGTGAATGGAAGTCTGCGAACCGGTAGGAAACCAGAAGAAGAGGAGGTGAGTCCGTCGACCGCTTAAGTACCAAGCTCTCTTGGATCCAATCCTAGACATGCACACCGCCATTGCCACACTCTAACATCTCGTATAATTTTGAGAAAACCGTTGATTATGACCAGCTTAAGAAAATGATTAAGGTTGCAAATCATTTGCTTAAAATATTTATTTTCTTGGGAAAACATTTATTTTATGGAAACTTTGCGCGTCATCGTGATCTTTTAAAAACAAGTAGATTTTATAAAGCGAACCCTAGTGCTAGCCAGTTTAATAATCCCCAAAATATAAGTAATTAAAAAGAGCGACCTTATTACAACTTTAAGCATAATAAAAATAATCCAAAATAAATATTAAACTTATTTAAAATCGGCAATCAATCTTCATGGCCACTCTGAATCCCTTGACTCCAAGTCCACCAATTCTAGGGCTCACCGCAAGGATGGAAGAGGAAGGGGGTGAGTTTGGGAAAACTCGGTGTATCTGAAACCCATCCAAAGCCCAATTCAGCTCGAGCCCATTGGGCTGAGCCCTATTCAGATAACAAGATACACAGAGGGTCAAGCCCTTTTCGAATCTGATGAGCAAGGCCTTAGCCCTTTTACATAACAAGTGGGCCCATAGGCCCGATTCGATAATATGAGTAACAACAGTAATAATGAATGCAAGCCCATCAGGGAGACTACTCAACCCACCAACCGCTACACTGCCCCGTACCAAACCTACACACCATGTGGGGAATATCTCAACCTACCCAGCCCTACACACCACAGTTGCAGCAACGCAGCTCAAATTTCAGTCAGTTGAGGCAAAGCCTCCAGTACGTGTATGAACCACTTTTAGTACTTCCTCCATTAATACCCCAATCCCATGCAACAGATATTAATAAATGCATATCATGCAAAATACGGTAGTAATCAATCAGCGGTTCACCAATTTAAAACCCTAGGGGTATATCGGTAATTTTGCTCTTTAGGGTAATTTGGTAATTTTGCTCTTTAGGGTAATTTCGTGATCTATGCTCTTGCACAAGCTAATTCATAATTTTTATCGGTTTTATGCAATTTGATTCCACCATCTACCTAACAGAGCTAATTTGCCCATCTCTTACCCATATTGGTCCGTAAGCCCATTGGGCCCAATTTTGGCCCATCGAGCCCTTTTTCCAAATACGCTAAAACGTCACGCTGACGTGCTTACCACCTTACGGTGCGGATCTAACAATTACTCTATGACTTGAGAGCATTCATACCCACATGACCATGAAATGCGAATTTGACATTTCGGCTTTTGCCGAATTGAACTAAAGAAGGGTGTTCGGTACACACCGATTTGCGACGGCCCGCTCGAGATCTCTTCCGATATCCTACAATTGATTAGCACGAAGTGCTTATTTACAAACCATAATCACTAAACTCCAAAACTTAACTCACCCATGATCGAACCATGTCCCTACAAGCCTTTGAAATCTTACCTTTTGCCAAAATCGATAGCTAGCTCTGAATCCGATTGCTCCAATGATTCACGCTTTCAATCTAACACTTAAAAAGACACTAATCATTGACAGAAAACGTCAGTTAAAAACCTTTAGAGCCACATGCCCAATTCGACAGTCTCTCTATATTTTAGGGACTTCGGCTTTTCCTAACTTTATAAAATATAACCAGATCTGAGATGATGAACACTTACCCCTTACTCCTTTTTGATCTCCATTCAATCTGGTGCAGATTTATCTTTCAAACGATGGTAAAAACTTGACTCCCCGAGTTCTGAAGTTCCGGCTATAAGCCCCCAATTCTATGGTTTTTCGGCTTTTGTGTGATGAAGGAGATGATAATGCGGGGCTACAACCTTGAAGTAGAATTGCGGTCAGGAATCCAGGATTAAGAAAAGATAATTTGTAAATTAATAAAAGCAAAAGAATATAGGAGAACACGGCTTTGAAGAAATCGGCTGCAAAGTGATCACGGATTTCGGCTTTTATGGATTCGGCAAAAGTGTTGATGAATAGTAGGTATGATGAATAGTTTGAAGAAGAAAAAATAGAAGAAGAAGAGTAGGGGAGGTGGTAGTTTTAGCTAGAGAGGAAAAAGAGAGAAAAGAACAATCCTAAGGTGTAAAAGCAGAAGAAAACGGAACCAACAATACCCTAAGTGCCAAATACTACCCTCATAATCCCCTCATCGATTTTCCTCTTCAATTCCCCCATTCGGCTAACTCTAGCCTCATCCCAATCCCTTAAATCTCTCCCTTATCACTCCTTAATCCAAGCAGTTAAACCGATCCAACTCTCCTCTAGCGTAATCCACGAACTCCAACACTTACCCTCCTGCACTAAAAAAATAAATGCATCTATTTGCCAACAAAGGGAATCGAACCCAGGTCTTCCCCCAACACTTACATGCCACCTTCATAGCTCCCTAGTGGCGTCACTTAGCCACTTTACCAAAGGCTCATTTGTGATGCAATTTACCCATCACTCCCCTTAAGGCCACTTAGCCAGAACCCCTAACTCCTAAGTCTAAAATTCCAAAAATTCAACTGGGTTTTGGCCAACTCATGGGCCTTCTATAAGCCCATTTACCTACTCAAAATACTAATTCCACATCCAAATACAAAATTTTAAAAATCTTTACAAAATATTGAAAATTGCGAATAAACCCGAAAATCAGGATGTTACACAGCCATTCAACAAGCACATAGGGCAGACCGTGTGCCACACACGGTCTAGACACACGCCCATGTGTCTACCTGTGTGGACCATTTAAAGGCTATTTTCCAATCCAATAGTCACCCATAGTAACTTATACATTCAAACATACTTTATAACATGCAACATGGTATATTCAAACACTCAAATATTGCACACCATGGCACTCTTACATCTTCATAAAGTCATCCTATTGCACATTCATCTTTTACTCTATTTAGAGGCATTCCACACCAATTTCATGCATTATTAAACTTATTATCATGACTTCAAATTGTGCATTCATACTTATAGTCATTTTAAGCCATTAGGTCATCCTTTATCCTTTAGCACCCAATTTATACTTTACCATACATTCAACAATCAACAACATATCACATCATTATCCTACACTCACCAAGCAACAACATATCCTACCATCAAAACACTAGCACATGCATGCATGAGTAATTAGATTACAACCAAAATGGTCAAATATGAGCCATATCACATGGCCATTACAAAATGAATCATCATTATCACAGGCCTTCACAATTTGGCCAAATAGCATGACACATACCATAAAATGACAAAGTTTCCTATACATGTCATACTCAAAATAATAATTTCACTATACCCAATAGTCTTTTGATAGTGTGATCGAATACTCTGACAGCTTCCGATCCCTAAGCTAGCTTGGCAGAACTACAAAGGATGGAAAGAGAAGGGAGTAAGCATTAAAGCTTAGTAAGTCCACATACAAATAATATGAAATGGTAGTAAGAAATCAACATGCAAAAACATAGCAACATATACATAAAGATTATTCATTATTCAAACCTTCTTGCTTACTCATCATAGAGACATATATATATACATACGTGCTCATCATAAATCGATCTTTATTAAGGCATTACTCATAGGTTTAGCATACATACATGTACTCATCGTAAAGTATCCATAACCATACCTCTTTCATATGTCCTTATCGGGACCCTCATTACATTCATTACATTACCCGTTGAACTCTCGGAATACTATTGGATACGCGGAAACCTTGCACATAAGTGCCACATATACAACATAGCCGAAGCTACCACATAATATGTAACACATCCATAATGAACTCAGACCTCTCAACGAGCTTGAATGTTTTATGAATCGCATCCATAATGAACTCGGACCTCTCAATGATCTTGGATGCCACATATCTCACGAACTTGGACCATTCAACGAGTTCGGAGGTCTTAGTTCCTAGTGACATGTCACTTGTATCCTAAACTATTCCTAAGGTTCAAATGGGGTTTTTCTCAATGCACATAGAATCTCCATCGTACTTGCTCGTAACATCATGGATAATGACCATAATAACTTGTAACACCTTCACTGTATCCAACGTCGAGACAGGGTTCGAGGCATTACTGGACTTAAACATTCACAACATGCAAAACCGGACCACAAAATTTCACCAAAAATTAAAACATCTCGAACACATGCATATCGTCCCTTATATAGGTCTTCGAAACCTATAACATACATTGGGGTGGTTCGGGACTAAACCAAGAACTCTGAAAATCTTTGGGAAACTTAACTAATTTTCTTGCTTCGGAGAGTCACACGCCCGTGTGGATTGGGCCGTGTGGTCAATTTCAAGGCTATTTTCCAAGCCAATTGTCACCATTAAGTACCTATAGACACTTATACATTTTCATAGCAATTGATATGGCATATTTGAGTAATTATATATTCACAATCAAGACACAAGCATGGCATTCTTAGAGCAATACATAACATATTACCAACCGTGCATGGCAAATAAGCATAAGCACATCACCAATATCAGACATAACATGAATAGCTAGATTTATAAGTCAGAATCATTAGCTCACTAAAGACCAATATATTTGGCCAAATTATAATAACACATGTTATAAAACTAGGTCCCTATACATGCCACTCACTTGATAATTCTAGCATATGTGTTTATACTGTCAAGGTGTTGGCTTGATAGTGTGATGCTACCTACAACGATCTCCAACCCCAAGTTAACCTGACAACACTAAAAGAAATGGAAAGGAGGGGGTAAGCTTTACGCTTAGTAAGCTCGCATGAAAATAATAAGAAATTTACTAACATACTTTCCATAGTAAAACTATCCCAATTGTACATTTATACACGTTTTGGTTAAGCTGTTTTCTTGAGTCACAGTCACTAAATCATTTCTATCTAGAGCTACGGAAATCCAAATTAAGATACGTATATTTTCCCAGAAACTAGACTCATATATCTTTCCGCCATAAAAATTTCAGAATTTTTTGATTTAGACAATAAGTAAATTTTATTATTTAAAGTCTCCCCTAGTTTGCTATTTGACAGCTTCGACCACTCTTCACTAAAACCTAATTTTCTTTTGCTACCAAATTCAAATGAGGTTCTCGTTTCTTTCTTCTGAAAATAAATTCAACAAGGAATCCAACCATATAAATTATGTTCCTTAACTATTTTTTTTAA
The DNA here is from genome assembly GCF_025698485.1 of Gossypium arboreum. Taxonomy (NCBI): domain Eukaryota; kingdom Viridiplantae; phylum Streptophyta; class Magnoliopsida; order Malvales; family Malvaceae; genus Gossypium; species Gossypium arboreum. Next base: position 74,628,079 of record NC_069079.1, on the reverse strand, counting down.
TTTTTAATGATTTTTAAAATTTAGAATAGGGATCATGAAATCAGTCTAAACTATTCTTACAAAAATATAAATATTTCAAAATACAGAATTTCTTTGTTTTCTCTGTTTCTTTTAGATGAATATAGATTCAATAATATTTAATTCCATATCTCATTCCATTTATAGTTCAACTTTTATTTATTTTTTGGTGATTTTTCAAAGTCACTCCCCTGCTGTTGTTTTAGACTGTTTATCCCAAATTTCATTCCTTCACTAAAATTTCTTATTATCAACTTTGAAGATAATACTTATCCATATTCATCTTATCAAAAATTCAATCAAATATCTAACTCATAATTCAAAACACATATACTCATATTCCGGTATTATCCCACATTTTTTTCACATTAAATTTCATTTAGCAACTTGTTTCTCCTGGTGAACACTTCGGAAAGTAACAATATCCGGTGGTTTTAGCACATAGCTCCACACTATTGGGCGAACATGTAATTGGGGCATACCCACTTAGTGCCACTTTTCAAATTAACATGTATAGCCGTGGCATATCCACTTAGCACCATGTTACATGTTTAACCGTGGTATATCCACTTAGCACCACGTTAATGAATCTATATATGTAACTGTGGCATATCCACTTAGCACCATGTTACATGTATCAATATGTGTAATCATGGTATATCCACTTAGCACCACGTTTTTTTCATTCCGAAGTTTCAACTGAGATTTCTTCATTTAATCTCAATTCATCAACCACAAATCACCTTTTGTGTCCATTAATTGAAGATTACTAAAACTTATTTCATTTGTACTTTCTTCACAAGTCCATTTCATTTCACATGTCAAACATGTACTCATGAGTTTCAAGTACGTACTTGTGCTATCTCTTAGCACAATCACTCATGCAAACAGGACAATCATATGCAAGATCTCATATTCTTGGTAATCACCCATTTCTTTTAAATATTATATTCCATCAAATTTCTATTAACATCAAATTCAATACAATTATAACAAATTATATTTTATGTATATCAATAATAACATGAATAATAGGCTTATTAAATCACGCGAACTTACCTCGGATCCAAAAATGGCAATTTACCATTCTAGTCCATAACCTTGTATTTTCCCGATTTAAGCCCAAATCTCGATTTCCTTAATCTATAATATCACATTTAGACTAATAATTAGCCACACTATTCATATGGGTCTAAAAATCATATTTTTACAAATTTTTATTTTGACCCCTAAACTTTTACATATTTGCACTTTTGCCCCAAGGTTCGGAAATTAAACTTCTTCCTATTTTCTTATGTTTTATGACATGATGATCATTTTTCCCTTCTATAGCACATCAAATTCTCACTCTAACATGTACTTATGAACATTAGGTATTTTTACCGATTATATTGTTTTACTCGTTTTCACGTAAAATCGCTTAGGAAAAGTTGTTTAACACAATTTCAAGCTTCATATTCCACCATTAAACATCAAAATACATGCATATCATTCATGGGAAAATTTTTAAACATAAATCCTAGCCCAAAATAATGGTAGAAATGAGGAGATCATGTTACCGGGATTTCAAAAATACATAAAACATTAAAAACGGAGCTCAGAATCACTTACTATTAAGCTTGGAAGCTTGGCCAAACCCTAACCATGGCTGCTCTTGGTACATTCTACTGTAGCAAGAAGAAAGGGACACATTTGGGGTTTAAAATTTGTCTTTTAATTCATTTTACCCTTAAATGACCAAAATGCCCTTTTTACTATTCTTTCAAATTTTACCCAACCAAGGCCATTTTTGTCCAAAAAGTTATACAATGGTTTAATTATCATTTAAGGACCTCCCATTTAAAATTTCATGACAATTAGACACCTCTATCATGTAAAAGTCAACTTTTTCACTTTTTATAATTTAGTCCTTTTTAGTAAATTGAGTGCCCAAACGTCGAAATTTTCGAACGAAATTTTCACAAAATCATTCCGTGAAATTGTAGAGCATAAAATATAATAAAAATAAAATTATCCTTCATCAAATTTGTGGTCTCGAAACCACTTTTCCAACTAAGCCCAAAATCGGGATGTTACATTTCTCCCCCCTTTAGGGATTTTCGTCCCCGAAAATCTCACCAGAAAAGTGGTTTTGATTTTCACTTAGATTCCTCAATCCAATAATCGATGTCAAAGAACTTTCACTCAGGCTAAACTTTTACTACCTATCTCTTTAAATTTTACATACAAAAATCATAAGTGGTATTCACTTTACAATACTTTTACTGAAACTTAATCTCTACCAGAAAGCTCATGTACTCAAAAGTCCAATCCATACCATCATGTTACATATACATTTGCACCCGAATCTTTTTGGATTCGAATAGTAAAACTAGTCAGTTCATCTCAACCTCAGACTCTTTATAATTTCACATAGTCCAATTATTTGTCTATTCAACCCTCAGCTACTTTTTATTTTAAGCCTCTTCTAGCTTTCCAAAGAAATCATGATATGAAACTCAGATGTCAATCCGATTAGTGGAGATTAAAATTCCATGATATCCAAAATTCATAAAGACACGAAATTTTATGAATCTGGTGAGTAGGCATTCGGGTATACCAACATAATTTATGTAATAGCCCGTTCTTTTTAGGGTTGATCGGAACAGTGGTTTTGGGGCCACCAAATCCGAACAAGTAGGTTGGTAAATATTATATTTAATATTTACGAGTTAATTGTGATTTTAAAAATGTTTTTGATATTGTGATTTTTGTTTTATAAGCGATTTATTAAGTTCAAGTGGTATGACCCTAAGGTCAAGTGGGTTTAGAAAATGAGGTATCGGGACCTTGTTTCTATAAACCGAGTCGTAAATATTTTTATAAATATTTACGTAGTGGCAATAAGATGGTATTAAAGTTTCGTTGAAAATTTGTATCGTTTTGATAGTTAATTAAACAAAAAGGACTAAATTGTGTAAAGTGCAAAAGTTGTGTCCTATAACCTAAAGGTATTAAATAGATATAGAACTTAAAAGTAGAAGTCCTTATTTGGTAATTAGCCCATTAAAGAGATAGTGGGATATGATGGCTTGGCATTTGGTGTAATAAATAAAGTGTATAAAGGTTAATATTGTAAATTGGTTAAAAATAATAATAAAATGAATATAATAAAAGAATCAAGGTGTCATCTTTTTCATTCTCTTTTTACCAGCCGAATATGAAGGCTTGAGAAGCCATGGAAGAAGCTTCCAACTTTCAGCTAATGCATGGTAGGCATTTCTAGTCCCGTTTTTAATTATTTTTATATTTTCGGGATCGTTGTTGCTTAATCTATCTAATGAGGGGACTATTTTGCAAAACCATTGAATAGTTTGATATTTGCCATTGATGAGTATAATAGGGCTTTGAAGTTTAATGGAAGAATATGAGTCCTTGTTGATAGTTAAACACTTTTTGTTAAGTCAATTCTTGTGAAATTGACAATTAAAGGCTAAATTGATAAATGTGAAAACTTTGTGGTTAAAATGTCAAATAAATGAAATGTGTGGGCTGCTAGAGACACTAGTGATATTCATATATAGTAGAATTTTACTCAATTTCATGAATTTGCATTTTTATGATATAGGGACTAAATTGTAAAGAAGTTGAAATATTAGGGGCAAAACTATAATTTTGCCATAAAGTGAATTATGGACTGTTTTGATACCATGAACATTTGGCTAAGCTTAATTATGGTTAAAAATGGTTAATTTGCATGTTTTGAGCTTAGGGACTAAAATGAATAAAAGTAAAACTTTAAGGGTAATTTTGTAAAATGACAAAAATGACCAAATTGTATGAAATGAGGTGTTTTAATGTCTAAATTAATATACTGAATGAAATTATTAATTTAGATCAAGATCGGGTGGAAAATCGAGAAAAATGAGAAAATTACCAAAATTCCCCTGAACTTTGGTATCTCTACAATTTAGCCAGGTAAGTTCGTATGCAATAAGCATTGTTAAATTGATGTTTCTAATGCTTTAATATTGTATAAATTGTATATACGTGAATATTTTAATGTCTGACGACATATCGACAAAATGTGGCACTTAGTGTCCGGGGCAATCAAATATGGTACTGAGTGTACGAAATATTGAGAATGACACTTAGTGTGCGAGATATTGAGAATGACACTTAGTGTGCAAAATATCGAATGATTCAAAGGAAAATTATAAATTGTGATTGAATGATTAAATAGAGCAAAGTGAACAGGTATACATGCTATATTATATGAATTGTTTATGAGATGACTTTATAATGGTGATATTTGGGCTTTGAGCCTAGCAAGCTTTAAGTGGTGAATAATATTATCGGGTTTAAAACCTAGCGGGCTAAATCTTTGGTGATTTGATAAAAGTCTAAGACTATGAGACCTTGTGTTAAATCGGCAATTGAATTTGTTCAATGCATTAAGTTGGCCAGGTATGTGATATATTCTTATGCATGTTAGATCGATTGGAATTGAATCATGAGTGTGAAATAAGAAGCATAGGTGAAAATGCCTATGTCATATATGTGAGTAAGGGAAAAACCATCGTAAATTATCGATAAGGGTGGACTATGTGCGGAATCATCTTATAATTGCTAATTTGAACGGTTGTGTGCGAATCATTGAGCATGATGTGTTGTATTGAGATTATGCTTGAGTGAAATTATAGATATGTGATGAAATTGATTGGTGATATACATGTTTAAATAATGTGAATGCAAAGAATGTGTGAAAGAGTAAATTTGTAATAAATCTGCTTGGGACAGCAGCAGTAACGTGATTTTGGAAAATCACCATAAATTGCTGGAATTGAGTTAGAAGCTGAATAAATTATGTAATTAAAGCTTAATGAGTCTAGTTTCTTATAAAAGAACCGTGTAAGCAAAAGAATTTTTGATAATGAGATATTTGAAGTGGCGTGGGATAAAGTCAAATGACTTTGAGGTCCCCTGTTCTGTTTTTAGAAAATCATTATAATTTGTACAAAAATGGTTATAAGATAAAATTTATATGCTTAGACTCCTTAATGAGTCTAGTTTCAAATGAAATCAAATAGAACATATTTTGAATTCTGTACAATGAGAAATTTGATTCGTAGTGAAGAGTGGTCAGATTAGTCAAACAGTGAAATAGGGGAAACTTTAAGAAATATCTGGTATTGATTGGCCAAACCTAAAATTCTGAAAATTTTATGGATGGAAGATATATGAGTCTATTTTCAGGGAAAAATTAACGGCAATTGATTTGGAGTTTTTTAGCTCCAGTTATAAATAATTTAGTGACTATTGCTTAGGAAGACAACTTTTAGTGAATTTGTGATTATGTTGTAAACATTGATAAAACTTGTTAATGAGTTGCTTATTGTTTTCTTATGAACTTACTAAGCGTAAAGCTTACTCCCCTTTTCTTTCCCATATTCCCTAGGGTTGCTAGGTTAGATCGGGTTGGAGGCCGTCAGAGATATTATCACATTGTCAAGTCTACGCTATCGGCGTAAGTAAATCTTAGTGTTTCGAGTCTATGGCATGTATAGGGTTGTAAAGTTGAGTAAGTAAATGATACAAGACTAAGATATTGGTAAATATTTAATAATGCCTCATGAATATTTTGGGCCTTGTAAGCCCGATTAAAGGATAATATACGTGTGTATGAAAAGTTTAAAATTGATCTAAAATTTTTACGGTCTGGTTTTATATAAATGGATGAATTTAAATCTGGTAGCACCTCGAACCCTATTCCGATGAGGGATACGGGTGAAGGGTGTTACAATTTACACATCTCATAATGTTTAATAACGCTACATATCACTTTCCTCTTTCAAGGACAGGAATGATTCAGACAAAAAAATCCATATTAACCTTTTCTATTTCCATTCAAATTCCCAAACGGCAAAAATAATTCTGATGATTCTCGCTATACATCTTTAAACTTTCAACATTTCAAGAATTTGTACTCAAAGATAAACAATTATCGTTTCAGTATTTTTTTAATACCCAGATTATCTTCACATTATCATATCAGATCTTCTTATTTCATACGATTCTTCTAGGAAACATACACTTCTTAATTAGACAATTTGTCTTTTTACCCATGAAGAAATAAAATCTTATTCTCAAGAATGCACATCTCATTAAATTCTAGACATATATTCCATACAGATTGAACAATCAAGTTGACCTTATTCATCCGTAATTGATATTTCAAGAAATTCTCTTTTCTAGTCAACAGAACGATTCAACATGCATCATTCCAAATTCACTCATCATGCCAATCGAAGACCATAACAAATACACTAACATAAGTAATACTGATACCTCAACTGAATACATTAACTCTGATTAACTTACTTGAGAAAGGAAATCCACCATACACATTGGGACTTGAAATTTCACCATATTATCAAGATCAATTCAAAGGTATAGTCATACTTGTTCTTTATATACATCAATCATAAGTTGGAGGTCATGCTCTAAGTGCAAGTCATGATCAACAAGTTACAAGATAAAATATCCAGAAAACACAAGATAGAAAAATCTGAAACGGAGAAGCCCAGAATAAGGAAATCCAAGATAAAGAAATCCATGATAAGGAAATTGCATTTACAGCACTGCATCAGAAGACCGAGAACCAGACTCATAAAAATATGAAAGACCCCAATGTTTTTTTTTTCAAAGAAAAGAAATCCAAAATAACATCATTCCAAACCACTGACAACAAATACGACTGGAACTATATGCTTCTCAAATATATAAAATCAATCAGAGCAATGATCGGTGGAAATAGAATCATGGCACCATACACAATTTCTCATCGATTCCCAACAAGCGGTGTAACGCCCTAAAAATCCCGAAATCCTAAACTTTTTTTTCGGTTTCAATAATAATTGTGCTTAACTTTCCTAGTCAAGTGTTAATTATGTGATAGTAGGTCTTGGTTAAGGTTTGAGTTTGAACTTAGGGGTGAAGGAAATTATGGTTTAATTATTAAAAAAAAAAACCTTGTTGGCAAGTAGGTTGGCTTTTAAAAAAATGAAGGAAGAATTGGACACAAGAAAGCCTTGTGGTGGAGTGGAAAGTGGCGTCACATGTATGACAAGGCGATCTAGGGTTCAAATCCCTCCTTGCTCAAAAGAAGGATTTATTTTTGCTTAATGGATGGACTGTGGTGGCGTTGGATATGAACACTGTATGGAGTGATAAGAGGAGAAATTTGAGGAGGGGATTAGTGAGTTATTAGGGAGAAAAATTAGGAGATGAGGAGTGAAGAAGAGGTGAAGCCGAATTGGGAATTTAGGCATAGGAAATTTGGCCATAGAGGTTATATATAGGTGCCAAATGTGAGGTTGCCAGGCTAATGCTGAATTCTCCCTCACCTTGTTGCCAGAAAGCACCTTTTTTCTCCAAATATCTAAAAGCCAAAAATCCCTTATTCTTCATTCTTTTTCTTTGTGCCGGTTCTCCATTCTTCCTTACTCAAAGTTTTCTTTTTGATTCACCTCTAGTTTTAAACGATTTCTACTTTTCTTTCTGTTGAATAACCTTTTTCACCATGCAAGTTTCACGAGTCGAGTATCCTCTGTGCCGCCACTAACCTTTCCACTCGGTCAATTCTAGTGTAAGTGCTTTGTTCTCTCAATCGGTTTTGTTAGTGTGGTCCCTGCCGATTTGCTCCTTAGGTGTGAGATTTTGATCTTGGTAGCACTCGTCATTAGTGATCAAGGAAACACTAATAAGGCTTGGCATTTTAGGTTCGTGGTAAGGGGGTTCGCAGCACGCTTTATTACCAGGTGCATACATACACTGCACACATACAAGTAGATCGGGAAATCCTGAAATACCGAAAACCCGAAATGCAGAAAAGTTGAAAGTCTGGCTATAGTGGTCTTGCAAGTGCGCGAACACTCATAAGGGGGAAGCCGATAGGTTATCTGAGGCCCCATGGGCAATTCCATGGGCTTGGGCCGTGTTTTGGCCAACTAGGCCAGAATGGGCTAAGTGGGCCCGATGGGCTGTTGGGCCCATAATAGGCAAAATTGGCAACTTGATGTTAAGTGATGGAAATCATATGAAAGCATGAATATGAATGTGATTTGGGCTTAATGGGCCATATGAATGTGATTTGGGCCTAATGGGCCATACGAATGTGATTTGTACTAATGGGCTATATGAATGAGATTGGGCCTAGTGGGCCATATGTATGTATGTATGTAGACTTGTTTGGGCTTTGTAAGAGGTTTTGGGCCTAGTATTTGATAACTGTTTAATTGACATAAAACTTAAATAATTAATGAATTGCGACCATGGACGAGTTATAAGGTTAAGGTGTGGCAATGGGTATATGCATGTCTAGGATTGGATCTAGGGAGAGCTTGGTATTTAAGCGGTCTTAATGGCTCACCTTCTCTTCTCTAGAATCCTACCTGGTGCATAGTATCTGTTCACTTTAGCCAACGGGGACTTGTTAACGGGCCAAGGTAAGCAACAAACTCATAACAAGGGAAATTACCGAAATGCCCCTAAGGGTGGAAATGACAAAAATACCCCTATGTGTTGAACGTAAGATTTACGAATGTTACATGTATCTCTGCTACATTCATATGATATTCTATTTAGGTTGCATAAGGGTTTGGAATTATGGAACGGAAGAAGTATATGGGGATCGCATGGTTGCTTGACGACCGTGGATCCAACGATGGCTATTAAGCCCAATATGTGATTAGCAGCTTGCTGCAATGAAGGTAGTACCGCAATCAGGCTACCATTGATGTGTATTGGATGGGTGGGTCGATATTTATATCCCCACATGATGTGTACCGGGGGACGGAGTTGATACATAACGGTTGGATTATTGGGGTGGGTTGCATTGTATTGCATGTATGATTTTATGGTGATTAATGAATGCTTATTACTCGTTGAGGGTTGTACACGCTGAGTTTTTGTAAACTCACCCCCTTTTTATTTTTCTCAAGTGATGCTCAGTAGAAGGTCCGATGTTTGGAGGGACTCAGAGGTGGCCAGCTAACAAGACGACTTGGACTTGTTTTTTTTTTTTTTAAGAAAGCATATAGTTTCTGGCTTATTAAGTAATTTCAGACTAGAATGTAGGATGGCCTTCCTTTTATTATTATTTGGATTGTTATCTTTATGCGTTGTAATTATGAGAATGTGAACATGGGCTTCCTAGATCATAGATTGTGTTTCTACGTTTCCGCAACTAAATTTTAAAATGACAGGCTTTCATAAATCATATGTTTTAAACAAGCTTTCGCGATTGAAAGAGAGTTTTTATAAGTTAATTAAGGTTTCTCATTTTAAGAAGGGTTTCCAATGAAAACAAGGTTTTCACTAAAACACTTCAATGTGACGCGCTAGATTCAGCCATAACGTCCGGGCTGGGTTTGTAGTGCTACATTTAGTGGTATCAGAGCCCAAATTGCAAAACTCGTGCTATGAACTGGGCCTTATTTTTTTGGTTTTGTTTTAAAAAAATTCGGATCATAATGTTTTGGAAGAAAAAAATTCTTACTGTGCGGCACACCGAGTCTCCGACATCGAACCAAGTAAGTTCCTTTATTCTTAAGCTTCTGTAATTTGATATACTATAGGTAGTTAGTGGGCTACTTTAGATGATTATACTAAGGTTTTTTTTAGATTGAAACTGAAGCCCGTAGGACCTTGGAACTGTAGAGGATTTATGAAAAAAACCTTCTTTTAATACTTCCATAAAACATCGATTTAATTATTAAAACTAACAAAAACTTCATAAAATTTCTAATCCAGATAATACGTGAGACAACGATGAGTGCTAGAAGAGGTGCAAGAGGTCATGGAAGTGTTAGGGCTGGATCGTCGGCATCAAGCCATATGCCCGACATTGGAGTAGAAGAGGCTCCGACCTCACCCTTGGCTGGGAATGGACCGTATGATCAGGCCGCTGGGGAAGATGCATTGTCGCAGGCAATGTTGAGCATTTTGGAAAGGGTTGCAGGGCCCAATAATGGCACGGGAAATCAGGGGTCCATTCCAGAGCGACTTCGATCAAATGGGGCTGAGATATTTGAAGGCATGGATGGTGTGGCTCCTAACATGGTGGAATATTGGTTGGAGGGCACCGAAAGAATAATGGAAGACTTGGACTGTTCTCCTAAACAAAAGTTGAAAGGGGCAGTGTCACTACTTAGGGAAGAAGCTTACCAGTGGTGGCTGACAGTGAACGAGGGCACCCAACCTGAGCAGGTCACTTGGGAGTTCTTCAAAAATTGCATTCCAAGGGAAGTATGTAGGTGCGATTATGTGGATGCTAGAAGGAAGGAGTTCCTGAACTTGACCTAAGGAAACAAATTTGTGGCAGAGTATGAGGTGGAATTTCTATGCCTTAGTAGGTATGCAAGAGTTACGGTAGCAACGGGCTATGAGCGTTGCGTTAGGTTTGAAGATGGACTTAGAGATAGCCTCAGATTATTGATAGCTCCACAAAGGGAGTGAGTTTTCTCAGAGTTGGTGGAGAAAGCAAAGATAGTGGAGGAGGTAAAGCGCACTGAGTGCTTAAATCAGGAAAAAGAAAAGGGTAAGAATAAAAGGGAAGCTGAGACTCCTGGTGTTGGACTGAGGCCTAGGGCTAGGGCCAGAGATAATGGGCCGGTTAGATCAGGGCCCCCTGCTGTGAATCCAGGGGTGCCACCTTATGCTAATTGTGGGAAAGGTCATGTAGGTGAGTGTTGGAAGAGGATGGGAGCTTGTCTAGCTTGTGGATATATGGGGCATCGGATTAGGAATTGCCCTAGAATGCTAGTTCAGGTGCCAACCGTGGGTAAAGGTGATGTACAGCCACCGAAGGGTGGTCAGCAGCCGCCCAGAGGCCATGGTCAGGCTAGTGGTGGAAACAGTTTGGGCCGTGGAGCATCGGACAGAGGTGCTGGTCATGCTAAGGCAAGACAGCTAGCGTTGGTCTATGCAACACGGCGTCGAGAGGATGGAGACGCTCCAAAGGCGAATATTGGCATGTACATTAACCATAATATGCTATTTATTTAGTTTGGAATTAGAGTGCGCAGCGAGAGCGTGGTGTGGAAGTCTATGCTATGCAGTTGTACTAATAGTTGGGAATTTCGAGAATGAAATTTCTTTTAGGGGGTAGAGTTGTAACTCCCCAAAAATCCCAAAATCCTGAAGTTTCTTTTTTTATTCGATTTCGATAAAAATTGTGCTTAACGTTCCTAGTCAAGTGTTAATTATGTGATAGTAGGTCTTGGTTAAGGTTTGAGTTCGAACTTAGGGGTGAAGAAAATTATGGTTTAATTATTAAAAAAAACCTTGTTGGCAAGTAGGTTGGCTTTTAAATAAATGAAGGAAGAATTGGACACAAGAAAGCCTTGTGGTGAAGTGGCAAGTAGTGTCACATGCATGACAAGGAGTTTTGGGGTTCGAATCCCTCCTTGCTCAAAAGAAAGATTTATTTTTGCTTAAGGGATAGATAATGGTGGCGTTGGATATGAATACTGTTGGGAGTGATAAGAGGAGAAATTTGAAGAGGGGATTAGGGAGTTATCAGGGAGAAAAATTAGGAGATGAGGAGTGAATAAGAGGTGGAGCCGAATTGGGAATTTAGGCATAGGAAATTCGGCCATAGAGGCTACATATAGGTGTCGAATGTGAGGTTGCCAGGCTAATGCTGAATTCTCCCTCACCTTATTGCCAAAAAGCACCTTTTTCCTCCAAAGATCTAAAACTTGAAAATCCCTTATTCTTCCTTCTTTTTCTTTGTGCCGGTTCTCCATTCTTCCCTACTTAAAGTTTTTTTTTTTGATTCACCTTTGGTTTTAAACGATTTCTAATTTTCTTTATGCCGAGTAACCGTTTCACCATACAAGTTTCAAGACCCGAATATCCTCTGTGCCACCACTACCCTTTCCACTCGGTCAATTCTAGTGTAAGTGCTTTGTTCTCTCAATCGGTTTTGCTAGTATAGATCACTCTGTCCCTCACTTCTTCTAATCGGTTTTGGTAGGACTAGTATTGAATCCTAGTCTTTTGGATCCCTACTGATTTGCTCTTTAGGTGTGAGATTTTGATCTGGGTAGCACTCGTGATTACTGATCAAGGAAATGCTAATAAGGCTTGGCATTTCAGGTTCATGGTAAGGGGGATCACAACACGCTTTATTACCAAATGTGTACATGCACTGCACACACACAAGTAGATCGGCATATCCTGAAATGTCGAAAAGCCGAAATGCTGAAAAGCAAAAAGTTTGGCTGCGGTAGTCTTACGAGTGCACAAACACTCGTAAGGGGGAAATCGATAGGTTATCTGAGGCCCCATGGGCAATTCCATGGACTTGGGTAGTGTTTTGGCCAACCGGGCCAAAATGGGCTAAGTGGGCCTAATGGGCTGTTGGGCCCATAATAGGCAAAATTGGCAACTTGATGTTAAGTGATGGAAATTATATGAAAGCATGAATATGAATGTGATTTGGGCCTAATGGGCCATACGAATGTGATTTGGGCCTAATGGGCCATATGAATGAGATTGGGCCTAGTGGGCGATATGTATGTATGTAGACTTGTTTGGGCTTTGTAAAGGGTTTTGGGCCTAGTATCTGATAACTGTTTAATTGACATAAACCTCAAATAATTAATGAATGCGATCGTGGACGAGTCATAAGGTTAAGGTATGGCAATGGGTATATGCATGTCTAGGATTGGATCTAGGGAGAGCTTGGTATTTAAGCGGTTTTAATGACTCACCTCCTCTTCTCTGGAATCCTACCTGGTGCATAGTATATGTTCACTTTAGCCATCGGGGACTTGTTAATGGGCCAAGGTAAGCAAAAAACTCAAAAATAAGAGAAATTACCAAATTGCCCCTAATGGTGGAAATGACTAAAATACCCTTATGTGTTGAAGGTAAGATTTATGAATGTTACATGTATCTCTGTTGCATTCATATGATATTCTGTTTAGGTTGCATAAGGGTTGGGAATTATGGAACGGAGGAAGTATATGTGTAACACCCCTATTCTGTAACTGTCGCCGGAATAGGACAAGGCGTTACCGAAAATTAGAAAATAGATCTTAATAGTAAAATTTTGAACATTCTCTTGAAATAAAGATTATTTATTTAAATAAATGCTAGATTCAACCAAAGATCAAATTTCAAACTTATAAAGTTAAACATCCAAAAGATGTCATATTCACATGGCTTAAATACGTTAACCAAAATATCCTTCCACTATTAGTCTATTTTATACATGAACCTTAATGATATACAAAATTTATCTACTCACATGATAACTCGATAGTGTGATGAAATCTCCTCGACTTCCAACCCAAGTAATTTCTCTGAAGCCCTATAAACATAGGAAAAACACACAGAGTAAGCTTTGAAAACTTAGTAAGCCTTAAGCAAATAAATCATTTCAATGATTATGGAAATTCCATATCACTAATCCGAATTGAAAAAAAATAATCTCAATTACATATACATTCATAGTACTCTTAAGTTCATATAACCTTATTAAGTAGCTTCACTTATTTATATTTACAAATAACTTATGACTATGATTTTAAATTCTTGTGATAACTGTCAATTCATTCGTATGAACAAAACTTGCACATATCCATTACATACCAACCAAAACATGTCATATTTTTCCATGTTTGATTCATGGAACCACAAGGTCACATGTCAAGCACATATAGCATATATTTATCTGTTATTTATCACGTCTCATTTTCACATGGACTACATACATCTGACCAAGTTTATTCAATGTTCACAACATAATCACATAATCACTACAAGCTGTCTTTCTGAGCAGCAGCTACTAAATTATTTATAACTGGAGCTACAAAACTCCAAATCATGTGCCGTTAATTTTACCTGAAAATAGACTCATATATATTATATCCCTAAAATTTTCAGAATTTTTGGTTTGACCAATCAATACCAGATTTTTCTTAAATTTTTCCTTGTTTCACTGTTTGACTAATCTGATCATTCTTCACTATAAATCAGATTTCTCATTGTAAAGAATTCACAATATATTCTCGTTTATTTCATTTGAAACTAGACTCATTAAGGAGTCTAAGGATATAAATTTTATCTTATAATCATCATTGTACAATTTAAAATGATATTCTAAAAACAGAATAGGGGATTTCAAAGTCATTTTGACTCTATCTCACGGCACTTAAAATATCTCATTATCTACAATTCTTTTGCTTACAAAGTTTCTTTTATAAGAAACTAGACTCATTAAGATTTAATTACATAATTTATTCATCTTCTAATTCAATTTCCACAATTTATGGTGATTTTCCAAAATCACGCTACTGTTGCTATCCCAAGCAGATTTATTACAAATTTGCTCTTTCACACATTCCTTGCATTCAAATTATTTAAACATGTATATCATGTCATTCAAGATCGAACTCATATAACATAGGCATTAAAAATGCTTCACTATCAACTTTAGTTCAATTGAAACGAATAAAATACAATATCATATTCACATTTAATTTTCCATGATCGTAATCACCTAAAAATAAAATTATATACTTCCACAAACCTTTCCACAAGGACCAAGTGTTTATATTTGAATATAAACATAGAATCACTTGACATAACTTCACACATTTACCGAATGTATCACGATCACATTTATAGTCATAACACTTATTCATAGATGTATCACTTTATACATTTATAATTTAATTCAAATCAAAATCGCATACGAGTACATGATACATACCTGGCCAACTTAATATGAAATACGCTTTCAATTTGTCATCTTAGTGTAGGATCTTGTAATTGTATACTTTTATCAAATTCATCGGCACTTGGCCTGCTAGGTATAAAACCCGAAATTATATTACTAGCACAAAGCCTACAGGACTTTAGCTCGGATACATTTCCAACACGAAGCCTACGGGACTTTAGCTCGGATACATTTCCAACACGAAGCCTGCGGGACTTTAGCCCGGATACATTTGCAGCACGAAGCCTGCGGGACTTTAGCCCGGATACATTTGCAGCACGAAGCCTGCGGGACTTTAGCCCAGATACATTTCCAGTGTCTTGAATATTTATTCACATGTTAACACATTTCACATAACATATCACATTAGTAATTCAACTGCTTCATTCGAATATAAGCACAAAATGTACACCTACCCTTTAACTTTCGGTTCAATAATCATAAACAAAGAACACATAATCTTTTAACTATCCTAGTTTCACTTTTAATAACCATTCGGCTATATGCCATATTCACAAATTATTTCACACACAACCTCGATCAAGTAGGAACAATAGTCACAATTCATCTATTATACAAATATCCCATTCTTTGACTTTGTTTCATAATAGCTATTCGGTCATCACATATATACCATTCAATTCACATTCGACTTTATACAAACAAGTACAATAAAATTGTATACACATATTACGGATTGATTAATCAACTACTTTTGCTTTCCCCCTTTCCGAATTTAGCTCCTTTTTCTCTTGAGCTTAATTCAAATAAACAAATAAACATTTATTCACCTTAATCCATCTCATGATCGAATGCCTTTAAGCTTAATAATAAAAATCCTTTAACAAAGTAACACTCAACCAAAACAAATTCGATTATACAACTATATAATTTAAAGCATCAATTATGCTTAACTAAATGTTAAGCTATAATCAGAATCACTCAGACATATTTATGGTCAAACATAGCAAGAAAACTAAATAGGCTTTATTAGCCACACTTAGTTCAATTATAACATAACTTCACTTACTTATATGCACATTCGGCAACTTGATAATTAAGTTAATATCATGGTATCATAACTCAACATTTATCAATATGTCATTAGCAAAATATGCTCATGTCAAATTTACTCCCAATCACATCTCAAAATTCAACAAGCTTAGAACTTATTTAATAATTAAATTCCATTTCAAAGCATCAAAACATTATCAAATGTATACTCATCCTAAATGACCGAATGCACATTAACTAAGCACTTAACAATTTTCTTTAGCCATTAAACTCATTCGGCAATGATAAGGACAAATTTAACAAACCTTAAATTTAACTTATAATTGTACATATCTCATTCAAAGCATCCACACCAATTTATTATCCAATCAACCATAGCCGAAAACCTATCATACAATTAAAACCTTTGTTCAAATTATTATTCACTATAATACTATGGCTGAATCCCTCAATTAGCTAACATAGCCTCTTGTATTCAATCTAAACACGTATATACAACCTAAATCCCTCTTTTAACACATAATTCACTATCTTGGAACTCATTTTTCTAACTAATTTAACTTAGTCCAAAGCCGAATGCTATTTGAGCATTAAGCTCATGTTCTTTTCATTATTAAGCAAGTATTATAACTCAACTAACTTCATTAGCAGACTACTCAAGCTCATTTGAGCCACATATAGTAATTTAGTTTGTTCATACTGAATTAGAAACATTTCTCCTTACAAATTATCAAAACATACACAATGTAACCCATTGAGCTCATGACCGAATGCTTCATGCATCACAAACACAAAATCATACACATGGGCCATGTTAGGAGCTTCAAAACCAATTTAAATTTCTCAAAATCCAAAGAAAAACATATGAAATCATACCTTAATTCCCAACACAAGATGGCCGAATGTCTTAGGTGTTCTTTCTTCCATTTCTTGTTTAGTTTCGGCAAAAGGGGAGAAAAAAATGAGAAACTTTGTTTTTATCACCCTTTTTCTACTATTAATTCATGGTTTTCTAATATAAAACTATTTAATATTATTTCACTAATATACAATACACAAAATGCCAAATTTTTCATCATCATTACTGTCCACTATAATCATAGTGGTCCATTTGACATGCAAGTCCTCTATGATGCTATCCATATACAATTTGGTCACTTCAACTTTTACCTATCACATTTTTATGGTTTATTAGTTGAGTTCCTTTTTATAATTTGACATCCAAATAACAAAATTAAAGCATCAATTTTTTTATTTTAATTTATTATTTTTTTTTCACACATGGAAATTCACATAATAAAACATAGAAATTAATTTAATCCTTTCTTATTAATTAAACACCCAAACGGTCACATTTTCGTACGAAATCTTCACATATGCTAATTCACATATAATGAACACAGATAATAATATTTAATTATTTTTCTGACTCAGTTTCGTGGTTTCGAAACCACCATTCCGATTAGGGTCTAAAACGGGTTGTCACAATATGAGGATCGCATGGTTTCTTGATGACCGTGGATCCACCGATGGCTATTAAGCTCAATATATGATTAGCAGCTTGCTGCAATGAAGGTAGTACCGCAACCGGGCTACCATTGATGTGTATCAGATGGGTGGGTCAATATTTATATCCCCACATGATGTGTACCAGGGGACTGAGTTGATGTATAGCGGTCGGATTATTGGGGTGGGTTGCCTTGCATTGCATGTATGATTTTATGGTAATTGATGAATGCTTATTACTCTTCGAGGGTTGTACACACTGAGTTTTCGTAAACTCACCCCCTCTTTTATTTTTCTAAGATGCTTAGTAGAAGGTTCGATGTTTGGAGGGATTCGGAGGTGGCCAGCTAGCAAGATGACTTGGACTTTTTTTTTTAAAGAAAGCATATAGTTTCTAGCTTATTAAGTAATTTCAGATTGGAATGTAAGAAGGCCTTACCTTTTATTATTATTTGGATTGTTATCTTTATGCGTTGTAATTATGAGAAGCTGAACATGGGTTTCCTAAATCAGAGATTGTTTTTCTACGTTTCTGCAACTAAATTTTAAAATAATAGGCTTTCATAAATCATATGTTTTAAACAAGCTTTCGCGATTGAAAGTTTTTATAAGTTAATTAAGGTTTCTCATTTTAAGAAAGGGTTTTCATTGAAAACAAGGTTTTCGCTAAAACACTTCAATGTGACGCACCAGATTCGGCCATAATGCCCGGGCCAGGTTTGGGGTTAACAAAATACTAGAGAAAAACAGAACCATGTAGATTATAATCTAATCAAACTGACAACACATTCGTCTAACGTTAAGATCAGGGAACGTTTTTAAAATATAAGAATTCATTAGGTATTAGATAGCCCCAATAATATTTTCGGTGTCAGATAGCCTCATACCTTATTTCAATAAAGACAATCACAAACTGTTCACTGTAATTACCATGGTTGGACATTTCATATTTCGAACATTATTCCTTTAACTATTTCTGCTGTCCCAAATTCCATAATATTCCCTTTACTAAGGAAACCAATTCATGAGGGGATTTCAATCAATACATTTCTCGACATCATACCAGGATAGATCGTTTTACCAAAATTAACCTTTTTTGCTAACTGCGATGTTGCGAAAATTAAACAATATTTTAGTTAATCTGATATCTTTCTAGCTCATGTCTGTACTTATCAACCCATTCTCAATCTCTAATCATGCTTATAACCATTCCATCATTGAACTCTTTGGCTTCTCACCTGGAAACTCATTCAACATAAATCTCATGAATTTCCATGTTTCCTAGATAATCTTACTTATCCATTCATTAAATCAGACAAGTCAAGCACATAATATCATATAAGGGCGAAAAAAACATGGATAAGTATATCACAGTCTAAAATTTCATCTTACACATCATCATATACATATCATTACTATCATATATATCAGTCCAAGCAATTTAATACATTTACTCAAGTTGTACGAACTTACCAATCATAATCATCCCAACCAATATACATGAATATTCATCTTATCAATATTTTTGATAAGTTACTCAAACATATGCATTTGTTCAAATAAATCGATCATATACATCATGGAATTATCTATTAATCATAGATAAGCTCATTTTACCATGTACACATTTCATGAATCCTCATTCGTACCTTTCCAAGTTTCAGTTCGTCATAACTATACTTTACTCGAATATTTTAGCATCACATTCAACATGGTCGGTGTACCTCGGTTGGAGAGTACCTTTGTCTAAACAAAGTGGCTCTCATACGGGTCGGGAGACATCACACTATCACGGATCGGTGGCATGTATAGTTGAAATTTTACACATGCTAGGTTCATCCGAGAACTAACTAAACTATAGCTCTGATACCACTAAATGTAAACCCCTCACCTGTATCCAACGTCGGGACAGGGTTCGAGGCGTTACAGAACTTAAACATTCGCAATAGGCAAAACCGGGCCACAAAATTTCACCAAAAATTAAAACATCTCGAAAACATGCATATCGTCCCTTATATAGGTCTTCAAAACCTATAACATACATTGGGGTGGTTCAGGACTAAACCAAGAACTTTGAAAATCTTTGGGCAACTTAACTGATTTTCTTGCTTCGGGGAGTCACACGCCAATGTGAATTGGGCCATGTGGTCAATTTCAAGGCTATTTTCCAAGCCAATTGTCACCCTTAATTACCTACATACACTTATACATTTTCATAGCATTTGACATGGCATATTTGAGTAATTATATATTCACAATCAAGACACAAGCATGGCATTCTTACAACAATACATAACATATTACCAACCATGCATGGCAAACAAGCATATGCACATCACCAATATCAAACATAACATGAATAGCTAGATTTATAAGTCAAAATCATTAGCTCACTAAAGACCAATATATTTGGCCAAATTATAATAACCCATGTTATAAAACTAGATCCCTATACATGCCACTCACTTGATAATTCTAGCATATGTGTTTATACTGTCAAGGTGTTGCCTTGATAGTGTGATGTTGCCTACGACGATCTCCAACCCGAGTTAACCTGACAACACTAAAAGAAATGGAAAGGAAATTTTCCTAGAAACTAAACTCAGATATTTCCACCATAAAATTTTCATTATTTTTTGATCCATCCAATAAGTACATTTTATTATTTAAATTCTTTCCTATTTTGCTATTTGACAGCTTCGACCACTCTTCACTAAAATTTAATTATATTTTTCTACCAAATTCAAATGAGGTTCTCGTTTCTTTCTTCTGAAAATAAATTCAATAAGGAATCCAACCATATAATTTATGTTCCTTAACTATTTTTGTAAAATTTTTAATTATTTGTAAAATTCAGAACAAGGGATCACAAAACCAGTCTAAACCAGTCTTACAAAAATATAAATTTATCATAATAAAAAATTCCTTTGTTTTCTCTATTTGTTTTTTATGAAAATAGATTAAATAATATTTAATTTCATATCTGATTCCACTTCTAGTTCAACTTTTAATATTTTTGGTGATTTTTCAAAGTCACTCCCTTGCTGCTGTTTTAGACTGTTTATCCCAAATTTCATTCCTTCACTAAAATTTCTTATTATCAACTTTCAAGATAATACTTATCCGTATTCATATTATCAAAAATTCAATCACATATCTAACTCATAATTCAAAACTCCTATATTCATATTCCGGTATTATCCCACATTTTTTTTCTCGTTAAATTTCATTTAGCAACTTGTTTCTCCCTGTGAACACTTCGGAAAGTAACAATATCCTGTGGTTTTAGCACGTAGCTCCGCACTATTGAGCTAACATGTAATTGTGGCATACGCACTCAGTGCCACTTTTCAAATTAACATGTATAATTGTGGCATATCCACTTAGCACTACGTTACATGTTTAACCGTGGTATATACACTTGCACCACATTAATGAATCAATATATGTAACCGTGGCATATCCACTTAGCACCACATTACATGTATCAGTATGTTTAATCGTGGTGTATCCGGTTAGCACACGTTACACATATAACTGTGGTATATCCACTTAGCACCACGTTCTTTCATTCTGAAGGTTCAACCAAGATTTCCTCATTTAATCTCAATTCATCAACCACAAATCACCGTTTGTGTCCATTAATTGAACAATACTAAAACTTATTTCATTTGCACTCTCTTCATAAGTCCATTTCATTTCACACGTCAAACATGTACTCATGAGTTTCGAGTATGTACCTGTGCTATCTCTTAGCATAGTCACTTATGCAAACAGGACAATCATATGCAAGATCTCATACTCTCGGTAATCACCCATTTCTTTTAAATATCATATTCCATCAAATTTCTACTAACATCAAATTCAATACAATTATAACAAATTATATTTCATGTATATCAATAATAACATGAATAATAGGCTTATCAAATCACGCGAACTTACCTAGGATCTAGAAATGGCAATTTCCCATTCTTGTCCATAACCTTATATTTCCCGATTTAAGCCCAAATCTCGATTTCCTTGATCTATAATATCACATTTAGCCTAATAATTAGTCACACTATTCATATGGGTATAAAAATCATATTTTTACAAATTTACATTTTGACCCCTAAACTTTTGCATATTTGCACTTTTTTCCCAAGGTTCAGAAATTAAACTTCTTCCTATTTTCTTATGTTTTATGACATGCTGATCATTTTTCCCTTCTATAGCAATATCAAATTCTCACTCTAACATGTACTTATGAACATTAGGTATTTTCACCGATTTTGTCATTTTACTCGTTTTCACGGAAAATCGCTTAGCAAAAGTTGTTTAACACAATTTCAAGCTTCATATTCTACCATTAAACATAAAAATACATGCATATCATTCATGGTTAAATCTTTAAACATAAATCCTAGCTTAAAATAATGGTAGAAATGAGCAGATTATGTTACCGGGATTTCAAAAATACATAGAACATTAAAAACGGAGCTCAGAATCACTTACTATTAAGCTTGGAAGCTTGGCCAAACCCTAACCATGGCTGCTCTTGGTACATTCTGCTGTAACAAGAAGAAAGGGACACATTTGGGGTTTAAAATTTGTCTTTTAATTCATTTTACCTCTAAATGACCAAAATGCCCTTTTTACTATTCTTTGAAATTTTACCCAACCGAGGTCATTTTTGTCCAAAAAGTTAAAAAATGGTTTAATTATTATTTAAGGACCTCCCATTTAAAATTTCATGACAATTAGACACCTCTAACATGTAAAACTCAACTTTTGCACTTTTTACAATTTAGTCCTTTTTACTAAATTGAGTGCCCAAACGTCAAAATTTTTGAACGAAATTTTCACGAAATCATTCTGTGAAATTGTAGACCATGAAAATATAATAAAAATAAAATTTTCCTCATCAAATTTGTGGTCTCAAAACCACTATTTCAACTAAGCCCAAAATCGGGATGTTACATAACTTTCATGCTTTCATAACAATCAGCAAGCATATAGTTCATTATTACAATAAAACATTTATTAAAATATATATTAAAAGATTAAAACATACTACAACACCACATTATTTGCATATGTACTTACCTCGGTACAAAATGATGATAATCTAGCTTAATCGTCGTGTACTTTATTCTTTCCTCGATCAAGTCCCGGTTCACGTTTTTCTTTATCTATAATGCCAGATTTAACTTATTTATTATTCAAATTGTTCAAATGGATCCATAATTCATACTTTTCAAATTTACATTTTGACCCCTAAACTTTCACATATTTATGATTTAGTCCCTAGGCTCGTAAAATGAAATGCATGCATTTTCTTTGTTACCCAAGCTTAGCTGAGCCTTTACTAAGCTTATATCAATCCATATTTTCTCTTACTTCACATTATTATTATTCTCTTTTACACTTTTACAAACAAGTCCCTTGTTTAGGTGTTTTCACTAAAAATCACCTAGTAAAAGATATTTATCATGCCTCAAACATTCATATTCCTCCATCACATGCATGTTACACATGGGTCAAATTTCATACACAAACCCTAGCTTACAATATAGCTAGAAATGGGTAGATCATGCTTCAAGGACTTCAAAAATGCAAAGAACATTAAAAATGGGGCTAGGATGCACTTACAGTCAAGCTTGAAAATGTGGAACAAACCCTAACTATGGTGTCTTGCAATTTTAGGCAATGAAGGAAGAAGATGGACACCAATTTTGACTTATTTTTCCCTTTTTTATTCTTTTAATTACCAAATAACCAAAATGCCCTTAGGGTTTCCCTTTCATATTTTTCCTATGCATGTCCATTTTTTTCCAAAATTATAGAAATTGATCAAATTGCTAATTAGGACCCTCTAATTTAATATCTAATCCAATTTCATGCTTAAAGCTTCTAGAATGCAAGTTTTGCACTTTATTCAACTTAGTCCCTAAAATGCAATTAGACATTTTATATACAGAATTTCTTCATGAAACTTTCACACAAGCATGCATTTATAACATAAACCTCATAAAAATCATAAAATGATTATTTCTATCTTCAGATTTCTAGTCTTGAAACCACTGTTCCGACTAGGCCCTAATCTGGATGTTACATAAACCTCAGATCTCTATTCGAAATAACAGAAACTGGCACCACATGCAATCTGACAATCTCAGAGATGTACAATTTAGCTAATATATCGAGTGGAAAGTCTATTCGTAATAGAATAAAATATTCAGATTCGTCAAACGATCAACAACAACCCAGATAACATCTTTCTTTTTCGGAGATAGGGGTAACCCCGACACGAAATCCATCGTAACTCTATCCCATTTCCACTCTGGTATCATCACTAGTTGTAGTAGTCCCGAAGGCACTTGATGTTCGGCTTTAACTTGTTGAAAAATCAAGCATCTCGACACAAACTCTGAAATGTATTGTTTCATGCGAGACCATCAGTACAACTGTTTCAAATCATTGTACATCTTAGCACTCCCCGGATGAATAGATAAACAACCATTGTCTGCTTCATGTAGAATTTTCTGAATAAGCTCAAGATTCCTCGGCACACAAACTCTACCACGAAACAGTAAACAATCATCAGATTCAATCTGATACTCTAAATTAGTAGTCGACTCAAACTGTACTCTTTTAGCTTGTAACTTATTATCACTTTTCTGAACTTCACAAATTTGCTGAAGAAATACCTATTTAGCCTTGAACTCAGCTAAAATCGAACCATCATTAGACAAATTTAACTTTGTGTTCATCACCAGCAATGCAAATAAATATTTGGTAACACCCCTTACCCAAGACCTTCGTCGGAGTCGAGCACGAGGCGTTACCTTGCTTAGCCAACTAATTCGGGCATAAAAATTTGCTTTTAAAATTAATTTAGTTTCATTCATTCAATATGTCCTTAAAAAGGGTCCTTGAGACCCTAAAACATGAAATTGAAATGGTTCGAGAACAAACTGGAATCAATAAAAAATTTTTGATCACTTAAAACAAATCAAATCAATTTATTTCATCTTAAATAAATAAATTGTCCATCTGAGTCATAGTCACTAAATAAATCATAACTCAAGATATAAAACTTGAAATCCAAATCCGTAAATTTTCTCTGAAACTAGACTCATATATCTTCTTACTAACTTTTTTTTAGAATGTTTGGTCTAGTCAATTAGTACAGTTTATTAGTTAAATTTTCCCCTGTTTCAGTGTTTGGCTTCTCCGACCTCTGTTTGCTATGAAATAATTTTCTCCCTGTAAAGAATTCAAATTACCATTTCGTTTATTTTATTTAAAAATAGACTCAGTAAGGAATCTATACATAAAAAGTATAACTCCTAATTATTTTTGTCCAATTGTTAGTGAATTTCTAAATTCAGAATAGGGGATTCAGAAATCATTCTGACCCTATCTCACCAAAACTTAAATATGCCGTAAAATACAACTCCTTTATTTACTCTGTTTCTTTCATATGAATATAGACTCAATAAGATTTAATTATATATCTTATTCACTATTTAGATCCATTTCTATTATTTGTAGGGATTTTCCAATTCACGTCATTGCTGCTGTCCGATACTGTTTTAAAGCTAATTTCACCTTTTTCATGATTTCCATGGAATAACTAGCATTTAGGCATACATAACACCAAACATGTCCTTGATTAGCCATTCCAACAGGTAATCATTATCGAGCATTTACATACCATTCATCAGCCATGTCATAAGATCATACACAGAAAATGGCTACGATGCTATACATGCCATACTCAAAATGAAACGTCTAGCTATACCAAAATAATCCTTGTGATACTGTGCCTGGACCTCCGACGTACTTTACGATCCCCGTGTTAGCTTGACAAAACTATAAAAAGAAGAAAAATAAAGGGGGTAAGCATTAAGCTTAGTAAGTTTGCATGCAAATAAATAACAACATTCATAAGAATTATCTTACTACATGGCATGATACTACTTAATGCAACTTCATTAATTGTCATAGACATATTTTAAAATTCTTCACTTATTCACTTACTTAAATACTTACTTACTTAATCAACTTTATTAATACATTTTACTTACCTTTTTCCTTATCAAGCATGCATGAACATTATATACTTACCTTTGCTCTTTTAGCATGAACTTGTCTTACCTTTTTAGCATAACTCGTCTTACCTTACCTTACCTTGATATTCTCTTTAAGTTTTCCCGTTGAACCACTTGGAATACTAAGGATACACGGGTACCTTACCATTGCCATGACTTGTCATGGTCTTAGGTGGTATCCTTTTGAAACTTACCATTGCCATGTCTTGACATGGTCTTACATGGTATCCTTGCCTTATGAACTCACCAATGCCATGCCCTGGCATGGTCTTACATGGGACCTTTGCCTTATAGTAACTTATCAATGCCATGTCTTGACATGGTCTTACATGATTTCCTTGCCTTAGAAACCTTACCAATTTTCATGTCTTGGCATAGTCTTACATGGTATCCTTAAACCCTAATGTCATGACATTTGTATCCTACACATTCTTGAGGTTCAACCGGGACTGTCTGAAATTACTTCTTCGTCAATTCATGCTTGAGTCTTCTTTGAATAATTTCATAAAATAAATATACACATGATGGAAATTAACAATATTAACATAAAATAATAGAATATTGCATTTATTTACCGCAAACTTACCTCGAAACAAAATACGATCAACTATATCGATTTAGTCCACTATCTTTTTCTTTCCCCGGTCTAACTCCGGATTTCATTCTTCTTGATCTATAATAAAAAAATTTTAGCTTATTTAATACTCACATTATTAAAACAGTCCTTGACTCAAACTTTGGCAAAATTACATTTTTTCCTCTGAACATTTACATATTTACACTTTTTCCCCAAGGCTCGGAAATTAAACTTCATCCTATTTTCTTATGTTTTATGACATGCTAATAATTTTTCCCTTCTATGCCAATATCAAATTCTCACTCTAACATGTACTTATGAACATTAGGTATTTTTACCGATTATGTCGTTTTACTCGTTTTCACGTAAAATCGCTTAGCAAAAGTTGTTTAACACAATTTCAAGCTTCATATTCTACCATAAAACATCAAAAGAAACACATTTCACCTATGGGTATTTTTCAAAATATAAACCCTAGGTTAAATTATTGCTAGAGAATAAGCTTAATCAAGTTACCAGGACTCCAAAAACGTAAAGAACATTGAAAACGGGGCTAAAACAGACTTACAATCGAGCTTGGAAGCTTGAAAAACCCTAGCTATGTCTTCCTCATGTGAAATTCGGCCAAGGCATTGAAGATGGACAAAAATTGGCTTTTAATTTTGTTTTTAATTCATTTTAATAACTAAATGACCAAAATGCCCTTAATTAAAAACTATGGTGCTTTATCTTCCTTTAGGTATTTTTGTCCAAACTAGAATAATGGTCTAATTACTATCCAAGGGCCTCCACTTTAAAAACCCATTACTCTGAAGTACTTAGTACCTTTGTGAACTAGAACATAGATTTTACAACTTTTGCAATTTAGTCCTAAATATCAAATTGGACCCTCTATCGATAAAATTTCTTAACGAAATTTTCACACAATCATGCAATCATGCCATAGACCTTAAAATGATAATAAAATAAATTTTTATACCTCGAATTTATGGTTTCGCAATCACTATTCCGTTTAGGCCCTATTTCGGGATGTTATATTTCTCCCCATTTAGGGATTTTCGTCCCCGAAAATCTTACCTGTGAAGAGATTTGGGTACTGTTTTCGCATGGCCTCTTCGGGCTTCCATGTAGCCTCGTCTACCCCATGTCTATTCCATAGTACTTTCACAAGTGCAATACTTTTGTTCCTTAATTGCTTTACCTCTCGAGCTAGAATCTTTACCAGTTTTTCACCGTAAGTCATGTCTGGCTGAATCTCAACCTCTGTTTCAGAAATCACATGTGACGGATCTGAACGATAATGACGTAGCATAGACACATGAAATACATCATGAATCTTCTCTAACTCAATCGGTAAAGCTAACCGATATGCTAATGGTCCGACTCTTTCAATCACTTCAAATGGTCCAATAAAACGTGGACTTAGTTTGCCTCTCTTGCCAAATCTGAGAACTTTCTTCCACGGGGATACTTCCAAAAATACTTTGTCACCAACTTGATACTCAATCTCTTTTCTCTTCAAATCTGCATACGACTTTTGTCTGTCTGAAGCTGCTTTCGAGCAATCTTTGATGACTTTTACTTTCTCTTCTGTTTCTTTAACTAGATCAACCCCGTAAATCTGATTTTCCTTAAGCTCTGTCCAATACAAAGGTATGAGACATTTACGTCCGTACAAAGCTTCATAAGGTGCCATGTTCAAACTCAACTGATAACTATTTGTAGGCAAACTCTACTAATGGTAAGTACTTTTCGCAACTGTCTTGAAATTCCAGTACACAGCATCTA
Organism: Gossypium arboreum; assembly: GCF_025698485.1. Taxonomy (NCBI): domain Eukaryota; kingdom Viridiplantae; phylum Streptophyta; class Magnoliopsida; order Malvales; family Malvaceae; genus Gossypium; species Gossypium arboreum. The sequence continues at coordinate 74,600,307 of NC_069079.1, read as the reverse complement.
AGCATATCTTCAAGTACCTGAATAACTCTCTCTGACTGACCGTCAGTCTGAGGATGGAAAGCTATACTAAAACTCAACTTTGTGCCCAAAGCTTCCTATAATTTCTTAAAAAATCGTGAAGTAAATCTCAGATCTCTGTCTGAAATGATCGAAAATGGTATCTCGTGTAGTCTTACTATCTTTGAAATATAAAACTCGGCCAACTTGTTAAGTGAATAATCCATACGAACTGGGATAAAATGAGCCGACTTCGTTAACTTATCAATCACAACCCATACTGCATCTTTCTTTCTCGGTGTCAATGGCAATCCTGTCACAAAATCCATAATAACTTGGTCTCATTTCCACTCAGGGACTAGCATAGGCTGCAATAAACCTGAAGGTAGCTGATGTTCAGCCTTTACATACTGACAGATCAAGCATCTAGAAACAAACTCTGAAATATCCCTTTTCATTCCTACCCACTAGTACATTTTCTTCAAATCATTATACATCTTTGTACTACCTGGATGAATAGAAAAAGAACTACTATGTGCTTCCTGTAAGATCTTTCGAATAAGCTCATCATTCTTTGGTACACATACCCTGTCTTTGAACATCAAACAACCGTCAGAACTGATCTAAAAATCTGACTCTATATCTGACTCACACTGAGCTCTTTTGGCTAACAACTCACTATCATTTTTCTGAGCTTCACAAATTTCTTCAAGAAACATCGGTTTAGCTCTGACTCAGCTAAGATAAAACCATCATCTGATAAGGCTAGACTAGTGTTTAGAGCTCTTAATGATAACAAAGATTTCCTACTCAAAGAATCAGCAACAACGTTTGCCTTACCTGGGTGATACTTGATCACTAGCTCATAATCTTTAATCAACTCTAACCATCTTCTTTGCCTCAAATTCAAATTTTTTTGTGTCATCAAATATTTCAAACTTTTGTGATCAGTGAATATGTGGCACTTCTAACCGTACAAATGATGTCTCCAGATCTTCAAAGAAAAAACAATGGCAGCTAGCTCTAAATCATGTGTCGGATAGTTCTTCTCATGTGGCTTTAGCTGTCTAGAGGCATAAGCAATTACCTTTCCTTCCTGCATAAGTACACAACCATGTCCATTCATGGACTCATCACTGTAAATCACAAACTCCTTACCTCGTTCTGGTTGTACTAAAACAGGAGCTTTAGTCAACAATGCCTTCAACTTGTCAGAACTCTATTGACACTTCTTAGTCCATTCAAAGTTGACATCTTTTCGCAGCAATCTTGTCAGTGGGGTAGCTATCATGGAAAATCCCTCTACAAATCGTCTATAATATCTGACAAGACCAAGAAAACTTCTAACTTCTGATACATTTCTAGGAGGCTTCCAATCAACAATGGCTGAAATCTTGCTCGGATCAACCTTGATACCTTCACCTGAGACAATATGTCCAAGAAAACCAACTTCTCGTAACCAGAACTCACTTTTGCTGAACTTGGCATACAACTAATTATCTCTCAGAATCTGTAAAATTGTTCTCAAATGTTCTGCATGCTCAGTCTCATCATGAGAATAAATCAAGATATCATCAATGAACACAACTACAAACTTATCCAAGTACGGTCTAAAAATTCAGTTCATTAAGTCCATGAAAATGGCAGGAGCATTAGTTAAGCCAAATGGCATCACAAGGAACTCATAATGACCATACCTAGTCTGGAAAGCAGTCTTCAGGACATCTGACTCTTTAACTCGTAACTGATAATATCCGGATCTCAAATCTATCTTGGAAAACACAGTGGATCCCTTCAATTTATCAAACAGATCATCAATTATAGGCAATGGATACTTTTCCTTTACTGTTACCTTGTTAAGCTGCTGATAATCTATGCACAACCTCATCGATCCATCTTTCTTTTTCACAAATAGCACTAGTGCACCCCATGGTGAACTACTGGGTCTTGCAAAGCCTTTATCTGTTAATTCTTGCAACTGAGCTTTCAATTCTTTCAATTCCAACGGGGCCATTCTATAAGGAGCAATAGAAATGGGTGTGGTACCTGGAATCAACTCAATACAAAACTTAACTTCTTTAACAGGAGGCAAACCTGGTAGTTCTTCCGGAAACACATCGAGAAACTCACATATACAGGCACTGATTCAATTTTCAATTCTAGATCTTTAGTGTTCAACACAAAAGCAAGATAAGCTTCATACCCTTTTCTCAAACATTTCTGAGCAGACATAACAGAAATCATGGCAAACGAACTATCTAACTTATCTGAATTAACCCGAAGAATTTCACCATTTTCACATTTCAACTCAACGAATTTCTTTCCACAATTCACTATCACATCATGAGTAGTCAACCAATCCATACTAAGAATCACATCAAACTCATCAAATGGCAATAGCATGAGATCGGCCAGAAAACAGTAGCCTCAATCATCAAAGGGCAATTTCTACATACTTTACCTACTAATACATGCTTGCCTAATGGATTCGATACTTTAATCATAAATTCTGTAGATTCTATAGGCATACTCATACTAGGCATCAATTTCATGCAAACATATGAATGGGTTGAACCCAGATCAATCAAAGTAATAACTCTAGTATCATGAAGAGAAAATGTACCCATAATCACATAGGGGGAGGATGCCTCTTCGCGAGCACGGATAGCATAAGTCCTCGCAGGTGCTCTAACATCTAGCCTCACTACTGAATCTCTAGATGCACCTCTATTACTTGACCCAGCTCCTAGATTTCTCAATGGTCTGCCTCTGACAGGAGCTTTGCCTAATCTTACACTCGGTATTGCTTCCCTTTTAATCATCTCGGGACACTCCCGAATAAAATGGTCTAGTGCACCATATCGGAAACAACCTGTCTCAGTTGCTCGACACTGACCTGGGTGACGTCCACCACATCGGGGACACTCTGGTCTATCAGGATGAATACTGCCAACACTTGCAATCGAAGTAGTCTAAGCTTTCGGACTCATAAATCTTCTGCCTCTGTTTCAGCTAGAATATCTAGCTGAAAAATTAGATCTAGTGGAGAACTCTCTAGGCCTCTTGGATGTAGACTGAAATGACTTGCTCACTAGCATTTTCTTTGTGCCTTGTGTCTCAATCTCAACTTTGCCCTTTCTTTTTAACAGCTCCTCTGCCTTACAGGCTCTCTCAACTAGGATAACAAACTCTTTTATTTCTAGGACACCAACAGACAATCAGATATCATCATTAAGCCCATCCTCAAATCTTTTGCACATAATAGCCTCTGTAGACACACACTCTTGAGCATAATTGCTGAGTCTAACAAACTTGCGCTCATATTCAGTCACTGTCATATTGCCTTGTTTCAACTCTAGGAACTCTTTTCTTTTCTGGTCAACAAACCTCTGACTGATGTACTTTTTACGGAATACCTCCTAAAAGAAATCCCAAGTGACTCTCTCTTTCGGTACAACTAATATAAGTGTCTTCCACCAATGGCAGGCCGAATCTCTAAGAAGTGATACAACACATTTCATACATTCCTCAGGTGTACAGGATAACTCATCAAAGACTCTGATAGCATTCTCGAGCCAAAATTCTGCCTTTTCTGCATCATCATCTTTTGTAGCTCGAAACTCTTCGACTCCTTATTTTCTGATTTTATCAACTGGTGGTTTTTCTCTTATAACCGTACTTATGACTAGGGGAGCTACATGGGTGGTCTGATGATTATGAGGGGGTGGAGGTCTAGCAGTCGGATTCGTACGAACAAACTCGGTAAACCATTCATTCATAGCTTCGAAGAAGGCTTCTCGAGCCCTTCCTTCCTGACTAACTGTAACCGATCTTTCACCACTATTTGGTGGCATCGTCCCTTCTGCGGGAGCGAGCGCGTTACTCTTTACATCATCTGCACCAGCTTGTTCAGGATCCATAACTATAAAAGAAAACATTTTAAAATCGTCAGGAGTTGTCACACTATCAACACATAAGTATGGCATGTACAGCTAGACTATGAACTCATACTAAATATTTTGAGAACCGACTAACCCTTTGCTCTGATACCAAAAAATGTAACACCCCTTACCCGAGACCCTCGTCGGAGTCGAGCACGAGGCGTTACTTGACTTAGCTTACTAATTCGGGCATAAAAATTTACTTTTAAAATTAATTTAGTTTCATTCATTCAATATGTCCTTAAAAAGGGTCCTCGAGACCCTAAAACATGAAATTGAAATGGTTCGAGAACAAACCAGAATCAATAAAATTTTTTCGATCACTTAAACAAATCAAAACAATTTATTTCATTTTTCATAAATAAACTATCCATCATAGTCACTAAATAAATCATAACTAGAGTTACGAAACTTGAAATCAAAATCCGTAAATTTTCTCGGAAACTACACTCATATATCTTCTCACTAAATTGTTTTCAGAATGTTTGGTCTAGTCAATTAGTACAGTTTATTAGTTAAATTTTCCCCTGTTTCAGTGTTTGGCTTCTCTGATCTCTGTTCGCTACGAAATAATTTTCTCCCTGTAAAGAATTCAAATTATCATTTTGTTTATTTTATTTACAAGTAGACTCAATAAGGAATCTATACATATAAGTATAACTCCTAATTATTTTTGTACAATTGTTAGTGAATTTCTAAATTCAAAACAGGGGATTCAAAAATCTTTCTAACCCTATCTCACCAAAATTTAAATATCCCGTAAAATACAACTCCTTTATTTACTCTGTTTCTTTCATATGAATATAACTCAATAAGATTTAATTATATATCTTATTCACTATCTAAATCCATTTCTACTATTTGTAGTGATTTTCCAATTCACAACATTACTGCTGTCCGATACTATTTTAAAGCTAATTTCACCTTTTTCATGATTTCCATGGAATAACTAGCATTTAGGCATACATAACACCAAACATGTCCTTGATTAGCCATTCCAACAGCTAATCATTATCAAGCATTTACATATCATTCATCAGCCATGTCATAAGATCATCATACACACAAAATGGCTATGATGCAATACATGACATACTCAAAATGAAACATCTAGCTATACCAAAATAATCCTTGTGATACTGTGCCCGGACCTCCGACGTACTTTACGATCCCCGTGTTAGCTTGACAAAACTATAAAAAGAAGAAAAATAAAGGGGGTAAGCATTAAGCTTACTAAGTTTGCATGCAAATAAATAACAACATTTATAAGAATTATCTTACTACTTGGCATGATACTACTTAATGCAACTTCATTAATTGTCATAGACATATTTTAAACTTCTTCACTTACTCACTTACTTAAATACTTACTTACTTAATCATATTTATTAATACATTTTACTTACCTTTTTCCTTATCAAGCATGCATGAACATTATATACTTACCTTTGCTCTTCTAGCATGAACTTGTCTTACCTTTTTAGCATAACTCGTCTTACCTTACCTTACCTTGATATTCTCTTTAAGTTTTCCCATTGAACAACTTGGAATGCTAAGGATACATGGGTAACTTACCATTGCCATAACTTGTCATGGTCTTAAGTGGTATCCTTTTGAAACTTACCATTGCCATGTCTTGACATGGTCTTACATGGTATCCTTGCCTTATGAACTCACCAATGTCATGCCTTGGCATGGTCTTACATGGGACCTTTGGCTTATAGTAACTTATCAATGCCATGTCTTGACATGGTCTTACATGATTTCCTTGCCTTAGAAACCTTACCAATTTCCATGCCTTGGCATGGTCTTATATGGTATCCTTACACCCTAATGTCATGACATTTGTATCCTACACATTCCTAAGGTTCAACCGGGACTTTCTGAAATTACTTCTCCATCAATTCATACTTGAGTCTTCTTTGAATAATATCATATAATAAATGTACACATGCCGGAAATTAACAACATTAACATAAAATAATAGAATATTGCATTTATTTTCCGCAAACTTACCTCAAAACAAAATACGATCAACTGTATCGATTTAGTCAACTATCTTTTTCTTTCCCCGGTCTAACTCCATATTTCATTCTTCTTGATCTATAATAAAAAAATTTAGCTTATTTAATACTAACATTATTAAAACAGTCCTTGACTCAAACTTTGGCAAAATTACATTTTTGCCTCTAAACTTTTACATATTTACACTTTTTCCCTAAGGCTTGGAAATTAAACTTCATCCTATTTTCTTATGTTTTATGACATGCTGATCATTTTTCCCTTATATGGCAACATCAAATTCTCACTCTAACATGTACTAATGAACATTAGGTATTTTTACCGATTTTGTCGTTTTACTCTTTTTTCACGTAAAATCGCTTAGCAAGCGTTGTTTAACACAATCTCAAGCTTCATATTCTACCATACAACATCAAAATAAACACATTTCACCTATGGGTATTTTTCCAAATATAAACCCTAGGTTAAATTATTGCTAGAATAAGCTTAATCAAGTTACCGGGACTCTAAAAACGTAAAGAACATTAAAAATGGGGCTAAAACGGACTTACAATCGAGCTTGGAAGCTTGAAAAACCCTAGCTATGTCTTCCTCATGTGAAATTCGGCCAAGGGGTTGAAGATGGACAAAAATTGGCTTTTAATTTTGTTTTTAATTCATTTTAATAACTAAATGACCAAAATGCCTTTAATTAAAAACTATGGTGTTTTATCTTCCTTTAGGTATTTTTATCCAAACTAGTATAATGGTCTAATTACTATCCAAGGACCTCCACTTTAAAAACCCATTAGTCACAAGTACTTAGTACCTTTGTGAACTTGAACACACATTTTACAACTTTTGCAATTTAGTCTTAAATATCAAATTGGGCCCTCTATCGATAAAATTTCTAAACGAAATTTTCACACAATCATGTAATCATGCCATAGACCTTAAAATGATAATAAAATAAATTTTTATACCTTTGATTTGTGGTTTTGCAACCACTGTTCCGTTTAGGCCCTATTTCGGGATGTTACAGATTTCCTACTCAAAGCATCCGCAACTACATTCGTTTTCCTCGGATGATAATCAATCACTAACTCATAGTCTTTCAAAAACTTGAACCCATCTTGGTTGTTGTAAATTCAAATCTTTTTGAGACATTAAATACTTCAAGCTCTTATGGTTGGTATATATGTGGAACTTCTCACCCAATAAATGATGTCCCCAAATTTTCAATGTTTAAACAGTAGCAACCAATTCTAAGTCATGTGTTGGATAATTGTTTTCAAGCAGTTTTAACTATCTGAAAGCGTAGCTATCACTTTTCCTTCTTGCATCAAAACACATCCCAAACCGTTCAATGACGCATCACTAAAAATCACAAGTTCTTTACCCGACTCAGGCTGAACTAAAACTGGCGCTTTAGTTAACAGCGCTTTCAACAGTTCAAAACTCTATTGGCATTTCTCAGACCACTCAAACTTCACATCTTTCTATAATAATCGAGTCATCGGTGTAGCAATCATCAAGAACCCTTTTACATAATCCCAGAAAACTTCTAATTTCGGACACGTTTCTTAGTCATTTCTAGTCAACAACAACTGAAATCTTATTCAAATCAACTCGGATGCCTTCCGCTGAAATAATGTGTCCTAAAAATCCAACTTCTTAGAGCCAAAACTTGCATTTTCTGAATTTAGCAATGTAACGCCCCGTACCAGAGACCGTCGCCAGAGTCGAACATGAGGTGTTAACGGACTTAATTCATTACTTACACAGCTCAAACAATTTATTTTTAAAACTTCTAGAGAAGCTGGCAATCTGCGTCACAGTCGCTTAAAAAATCAAATCTTGAGTTATGAAACTTGAAATCAAATTCTGTAAATTTTTCCTGAAACTAGACTCATATATCTATAAAATAATTTTTTTCTAGAATTTTTTGGTTGGGCCAACTGGTACAGTTTATTAGTTAAAGTCTCCCCTTTTTTAGGGTTTGACTGCTCTGACCTCTGTGTATTACGAATCAAATATCTCCCTATACAGAGTTTCAATTACTATGAAGTTTATTTCTCATAAAACTAGACTCACTAAGGAATCTGTACATGTAAATAATGACTTCTAATTATCTTTGTACAATTTTTGGTAAATTTAAAAAGTCAGAACAGGGGATCCAGAAATTGCTCTGGCCCTGTTTCACAAAAATTTAAATATCTCATAAAATATATCTCATTTACCTATTTTGTTTCTTCCATTTGAAAATAGACATAATAATATTTGATTTCATAACTTATTCATCATTTAATTCTATTTCTACTATTTTTAGTGATTTTTCAAATTCACGTCATTTATTCTTGTCTGATTATGCTAATTTCACCTTTTCATAATTTCCATGGAATAACTAGCATTTAGGCATACATAACACCAAACATGTCTTTGATAAGCCATTCCAACAGCTAATCATTATCAAGCATTTACATACCAATCATTAGCCATATCATAAGATCATACACACAAAATGGCTACGATGCTATACATGCCATACTCAAAATGAAACGTCTAGCTATACCAAAATAATCCTCGTGATACTGTGCCCGGACCTCCGACGTACTTTACGATCCCCCAGTTAGCTTGAGAAAACTATAAAAAGAAGGAAAATAAAGAGGGTAAGCATTAAGCTTAGTAAGTTTGCATGCAAATAAATAACAACATTCATAAGAACTATCTTACTACTTGGCATGATACTACATAATGCAACTTCATTAATTGTCATAGATATATTTAAAACTTCTTCACTTACTCACTTACTTAAATACTTACTTACTTAATCAAATTTATTAATACATTTTACTTACCTTTTTCCTTATCAAGCATACATGAACATTATGTACTTACCTTTACTCTTCTAGCATGAACTTGTCTTACCTTTTTAGTATAACTCGTCTTACCTTACCTTACCTTGATATTCTCTTTAAATTTTCCCGTTGAACCACTTGGAATGCTAAGGATACACGGGTACCTTACCATTGCCATGACTTGTCATGGTCTTACGTGGTATCCTTTTGAAACTTACCATTGCCATGTCTTGACATGGTCTTACATGGTAGCCTTGCCTTATGAACTCACCAATGTCATGCCTTGGCATGGTCTTACATGGGACCTTTGGCTTATAGTAACTTATCAATGCCATGTCTTGACATGGTCTTACATGATTTCCTTGCCTTAGAAACCTTACCAATTGCCATGCCTTGGCATGGTCTTACACGGTATCCTTAAACCCTAATGTCATGACATTTGTATCCTACACATTCCTAAGGTTCAACCGGGACTTTCTGAAATTTCTTCTCCGTCAATTCATGCTTAAGTCTTCTTTAAATAATTTCATAAAATAAATATACGCATGCTGGAAATTAGCAAAATTAACATAAAATAATAGAATATTGCATTTATTTACCGCAAACTTACCACGAAACAAAATACGATCAACTGTATCGATTTAGTCCACTATCTTTTTCTTTCCCCGGTCTAACTCCAGATTTTGTTCTTCTTGATCTATAACAAAAAATTTAGCTTATTTAATACTCACATTTATTAAAACAGTCCTTGACCCAAACTTTGGCAAAATTACATTTTTGCCCCTAAACTTTCACATATTTGCACTTTTGCCCCAAGGCTCATAAATTAAACTTCATCCTATTTTCTTATGTTTTATGACATGCTGATCACTTTTCCCTTCTATGACAACATCAAATTCACACTCTAACATGTACTTATGACTATTAGGTATTTTTACTAATTATGTCGTTTTATTCGTTTTCACATAAAATCGCTTAGCAATAATTGTTTAACACAATTTCAAGCTTCATATTCTACCATAAAACATCAAAGTAAACACATTTCACCTATGGGTATTTTTCCAAATATGAACCCTAGCATGAATTATTACTAGAATAAGCTTAATCAAGTTACCGGGACTCCAAAAACGTAAAGAACATTAAAAACGGGGCTTGGAATCACTTACTATGGAGTTTGAAAGCTTGAAACAAACCCTAGCTATGGAGAACCCTTGAAATTTCGGCCTAATGAAGAAGATGGACAAAAATTGGCTTTTAATTTTGTTTTTAATTCATTTTAATAACTAAATGACCAAAATGCCCTTACTACTAAACTTTCCAAAAATTCCATGCATGTCCAATTTTTGTCCATAGACTTAGAAATTGGTCAAATTGCTATTTAAGACCTCCTAATTAATATTCCAAAGCAACTTCATACTAAAAACTTTTAGAATGCAAGTATTACAAATTATTCGATTTAGTCCCTAATCTCAACTTAAGCACTTTATGCATAGAATTTCATCACGAAATTTTCACACAATCATGCAATCATATCATGAACCTCAAAATAATAATAAAATAAAATTTTCTACCTTGAATTTGTGGTTTCACAATCACTGTTCCGTTTAGGCCCTATTTCGGGATGTTACAAGCAAATAGTTACTTATCTCTCAATGTTTGTAGTACAATCCTCAAATATTCAGCATGCTCATATTCATCTCGGGAATAGATTAGAATGTTATCAATGAATACAACAACAAATCTATCAAAATACGATCTAAAGATTCAATCATCAAATCCATAAATATTACAAAAGTGTTAGTTAATCTGAATGGCATAACAAGAAATTCATAATGCCCGTACCTGGTTTTGAACGCAGTTTTCAGCAAATCAAATCTTTAACTAGCAACTGATAATAACCAGATCGTAAATCAATCTTTGAAAATGCTATTGCTCATTTCAATTGATCGAGCAAATCATCAATTCCCGGCAAAGGATACTTATTCTTAATTGTAACCTTGTTAAGCTGACGATAATTAATACAAAGTCTCATCAATCCATCTTTCTTCTTTACAAACAGAACTGGTGCACCCTAGGTGAAAAACTAGGTCGCGCAAAACCTCTATCTATTAACTCTTGCAACTGAGCTTTCAATTCTTTTAATTCTTTAGGCCCCATTCTATACAGAGCTATCGATATCGGTGATGTTCCCTGAAACACCCCTCACACGTATTCAATGCCAGAATAGGGTTACAGAACATTACCAAACCTATGAAACAATTAAACATTTATTTCACATACATTTTCAAATTTCATACAATCATCATTCAAACTCAATCACATTGTCCCTAATACGAGCCTACGAGACCCTAGCCATGCTTTATGTAACACCCCAAACCCAGCCTAGAAGTTTGGCTTGAATCTGGCGTGTCACATTGAAGTGTTTTTCGGAAACCATGATTCCATTAAAAACCCTTCTTAATAATTAAAAACTTGTACCCTTTTTAAACCTTGTTAGTAAACCTCAGCTGAATAACATTCTTAACAACTTTGTAAAAAATCCTGGCAGTTGTGGAAGCTTAATTTAAAAACAATTGCAGTTACGTGATGTTTTGAACAACAGTAGTTGCTTTGGAAAACCGTGTTCTAATACTAGCAATTATAAGAACAATAAATAAAATTCCAAATTTGAAATCCAGAAAATTACAACGGCTTTACTACAATCCACATAAAAACATTTAAAAGCAATAGTCAAAACTATAACATAAACAGTGTGTGTGGCTTCCTCCGAGCCCCTCGCAGCTCTGATTCGTCTAAAGCTAAAAATTACCTGAAAGGTTAATAAACGGGGTGAGTTTACGAAAACTCAGTGTGAAATCCCCTTCTATAAAAGGAACAGTCAGTCATATAAAAGAATTAAAGTCTAGCCCCAGCCTTACTTACAATTTCAGTATCAATTGGGCCTTAGCCCACTATAATAGACAGTACCAGATGGGCCTTAGCCCATTACAGAATAAGAAACATTATCAAAACTAGAATCAAAATGAAAATCAGAATCAGAATCAAGTGACAGAATCAGAATCAGAATCAGAATTAGAATTAGGTGACAGAATTAGAATCAGAATCAGTATCAGGTAACAGAATCAAAATCAGAATGTGAATGCAATCCCAACCTAATCCAGCTGTATACACCCCTGTACCAACCTTACACCATGTGGGGAGACAACTCGACCCACCCATCCGCTACACACCACAGAATTTGCAGCGAGGCTGCCATATATTGTTACAAAGTCACCAGATACAGATATTGTGGCTAGGCCACCAGAACAGATATATATGTGGCGAAGCCACTAGATTGCAGCGAGGCTGCCAGATATTGTGACGAAGTCACCAGAACAGATATATGTGGCGAGGCCACCGGATTGCAGCGAGGCTACCAGAACGCTTCCTCCATCAATATAAACCCGTGTCCCATGCAACAGATATACATGTCATGGCATACAACATGCAGAATCAAAATATCATGCCCATACTTGAATCAAACAGTCACAGTCAAGTCATTCATATCACCAACATATATTCACAATCAAATCCGTCAACCACACAGTCCAAGTCTGTCACTTGCCCACAAGGGCAAAACAATCATTTAACACCCTAAGGGTAAAATGGTAATTTTATAAATCGAGGGTAAAACTGTAATTCTGTAAATCGAGGGTAAAACAGTAATTCTGTAAATCGAGGGTAAAATAGTAATTTTGTAAATCAAGGGTAAAATAGTAATTCTGTTAATCGAGGGTAAAACAGTAATTTTGTAAGTCAAAGGTAAAACGGTAATTCTATAAATTAGGGTACTTTGGTAATTTTACACGTCGAGGATATTTCAATAATTTTACAGGTCGAGGGTATTTCAGTAATTTCACAAATCAGGGGTATTTTGGTAAATTTACAAACTATGGGTATTTTGATAATTTTACAAACCAGGGTATTTTGGTAATTTTACAAACCAGGGGTATTTTGGTAATTTTATAAACAAAGGGTATTTTAGTAACTTTACAAACCAGGGGTATTTTGGTAATTTTGTAAACCAAGGGTATTTTGGTAATTTGGTAAACTAAAGTATTCTAAACAGGGATAAAAATACGAATGGGCCTAAAGCCCTTTCTCGGCCCAAATGGACCCACACGCTCATGTGACCCTTTTAGCCCAAATCTAGCCACAGATATGAGATTCACCTAACCTAATCCAATATTTACAACACAATCAAACAACTTATCCAATTGGGCCCGTAGGCCCATTGGGCCCACATGGCCCCTTTCGGCCCATCGCGGCCCGAAGTAGCCATCCTACAGTTAGAGTAGTGAGAAATACACACCTGATAGGAGACTGGAGTTAATCCGCGCTCCGAGCACTCTTAGCCGACGCCCAACCCAAACGAGCACGCCATGAAGCGAAAGGGATCAGCCAAGAAAGGTACCTTTACTCTCCTCATGGTTCTCTCTATTTAAAGCCAGCTTCGCATCCACTCTTATGTTAGCTCCCCGATGTGGGATCCCTCCATCATCAGAGTTTAAATTCAACACTAACTCTTGCTGCCCCCTGTTAGCAAAATAAATGCTCTTTGCTTGCCATGGGATTCGAACCCATGCCTCCCCTTAAATGCTCCACACGCTACTTTCCACTAAGCCACAAGGCTTTTTGTGTCACAATTTCTCCAACAATATTCTTAAGGCCTACCTACTACACCCAGGGTTTGATTCACCTTAAACCAAAATTTTTGCTAGAGTCCAGGTTTGAACCCAGGACTTCTCCAACACTTCTCAGCACACTTAACCACTAAAACAAGCCTTCATTAACGAAATTTACATGCACAACAGAATATTATAAACTGCCTTCAACCGCTCCCATGCTCAAGGCCCAAAACTTCTAGGCCCAATGTAACACCCCGTACCCAAGTCCGTTACCGGAGTCGAACACAAGGTGCACACAGACTTAACTTAATCATTTCACAGTCCATTTAAAATTTTCCAGACGAGCTGGTTACTGCGTCACTGTCACCTTAAAAATCATATCTTGAGTTCCAAAGCTCGAAAATCAGTTTCGTAATTTTTCCCTGAAATTAGACTCATATGTCCATCTACTATATGTTTTATAGAATTTTCGGTCGGGCCAATTAGTACAGTTTATTAGTTAAAGTCTTCCATGTTACAGGGGTCGACTACACTGACCTTCGGGCGTTACAACTTGAATATCTCCCTGTACAGGGCTTAAATACTGATGCCGTTTGTTTCTATAGAAACTAGACTCAAAGAGGAATCTATAAATATATGGCCTGACTCGTAGTTATCTCTGGTTAACTTACAATGAATTTCCAAAGTCGGAACAGGGAATCCAGAAACCGTTCTGGCCCTGTTTCACGAAAACCTAAATATATCTTAACATACAACTCATATGACCGTTTCGTTTCTTCCATATGAAATCCGATTCATCAAGGTTCATTTAAATAATTTATTATCCATTTAATTCCATTCCTACAAATTTTAGTGATTTTTCAAATCCACACCACTGCTGCTGTCAGTATCTGTTTTCAAGGTAACTTTACCTATTTCGTGGTTTCCATGGACCAACTAGAGTTTTGTCATACATAGGTCTACCTATGATCATGTTTAACCATTCCAAGGGCTAATCATTGCCCAACACTTCCATTCTAGTCCATAGTCACATCATGAAACCATATATACATACATAAACACAAATGGTCTAATGCCATACTCCACTTCTACGAGCCATTTTCGCATGGCCGTACACACATACATCACAAAAGTACTTGAAAAACAACAAAGGGTAGTCCTATACATGCCATATCCAGAGTTCAACTAAAAGAATACCAAAAGGGCTTTGATAGTGTGGATGGCTTCGACTTCGATGATCCCGAATCCGATAACTGACGAGCCAAAATCTATAAACAGAGAAACAGAGAAACGGAGTAAGCAATTTATGCTTAGTAAGTTTGAGCAAGGGATTCCAGCACAACAAAAGCATAGCATTCATATAGCTAACGGATAATTTAATATGCACCAATTTCTCAATATCATACTTATTTCACATTCCAACCCCTATATTCATACATAAGGGATCATCTTAGCCAAATACCGGAAATTCATTACTCGACTGAGCGAATATCATTCGAAGGGAATCAACTAATTTCATGCACATACGAACATACCTCATTGCTGGAATTTTTCAAGCGTATTAACTGAAATTTTTACAGCAAGATCGCTCATTCTCGAATCACATACCTTCGGAATTTATCCGGATATAACGACTCGCTCGAATGCCTTCGGGACAAAGCCCGGTTATAGTAACTCGCACGAATGCCTTCGGGACTTAACCCGGGTTTAGTAACTCGCACAAATGCCTTCGGGCTTAGCCCGGATTTATTAACTCTTACGAATGCCTTCGGATCTTAGTCCGGATATAGTCACTTAGCACAAAGCCTTCGGGACTTAGCCCGGACATCATTCAAATAGCCAAGCACAATTATCAATAAATCATGACACATTCGTATTTCATTTTCATTAGCAAAATTCAAACACAAGTCACTTATCACTTTTGCAATTTCGGCTCAATAGCCACACACAAAGAGCATGATCTAATCAAATCATAATCTAAGTGTAACACCCCAAACCCGAGACCATCGCCGGTGTCGGACACGAGGGGTTAACGAGACAAATCCTCTTAAAGTACCGACCAATTTGGCATTTCTGGACAGGCTGGAAAACTGCGTCACCGTCGCCTTAAAAATCATATCTCGAGTTTAAAAACTCAGAAACTGGTTTCGTAAATTTTCCCTGAATTTAGGCTCATATACCCATCCATGGATTTATTTTTAGAATTTTTGGTTGGGCCAATTGGTACAGTTTATTAGTTAAAGTCACCCATGTTACAGGGATTGACTGCTCTGACCTTCGCGCGTTACAACTTGAATAACTCTCTGTACAGGGCTTTAATACTGGTGCCGTTTGTTTCTAATGAAACTAGACTCAAAATGGAATCTGTACATATAAGGCATGACTCCTAATTCTTTCTGGATAATTTATGGTAAATTTTCAAAGTCGCGACAGGGGACCCATAAACTGTTCTGGCCCTGTCTCACGAGAACTTTAATATTTCTCAGTATACTGCTCATATGGTCGTTTCGTTTCGTCCATATAAAAATAGATTCATCAAGGTTAAGTTCCATAATTTACTCACTATTTAATTCTACTTCTACTATTTTTAGTGATTTTTCAATCTCATCTCACTGCTGCTGTCCGCAACAGTTACTGCAGTAGACTATGCAAATTTCATGAATTTTTTTCCTTGGCCTTAATCATCCATCATACATGACACAAATTATGGCCACCTTATCAAAATTTGAGTTTCTAAGACTCGTGGCTATAGGTTCTAGCATCCCACTCGACGACCACATAGGCCATTTTCACATGGCTTAAAGTTTACAACCCACAATTCGACAAAATATAATAGCCTATACATGCCAAATGTTCTTCAACAACAAAAACAATACCACAAGATTTCAGCCGGTGTGATGACTTCAACGACGGTTCGAGCACGCAACAATACGAGTCCAAGAGACCTAAAATGGGTGACAAGAAAACACCGAGTGAGTTTACAACTCAGTAAGTCATAAGCATTCATCAATCCACCGATAAAGTTACTACTACATGTACAACAAATGAGGCTAGGTACTCGTCCATATCGAATCTATACCATAATACCTCGGACCTTTCGGTCCAATCTCGTACCAATTCATACATCCACATTTCATATTCTACACAGCAAGATAATCAAGCATTTTACACATTAACTCATTTTCCAGCACAACCATACAATTTCAATCATCACATAGATTTAAGGCTTACCAAATTCAACCCCAAGCATGAACGTATTCTCTATTCGTCATGAGCTCGAGGTACTTACCGATCCGCTGTCCATACTCAATTCAATGGAGACACACCTCGATATATATAGAGTACGCACACACAGTGCTTACTACTCGATTCGCACACTTAGTGCCACGTAATTTAAGCCCGCACACACGATGCCATACCCTCCGAGCTCGCACACCCAAAGGTCAGTATTTTTCCAGCTTGCACACTTAGTGCCATATATTTCCAACACGCACACTTAGTGCCGATCTCAATCACCGTACACACGTATTGCCCAAGACACTTAGTGCCGAAAGCAAACTTTCTACACATTTCACTATTTCTTTTACATTTATATATATATATCATCCCATTAAACACAATTGCATAAATTTTACAATCATTTAAGCAATATCAAATACGTGCTTAATGACTTACCTCGTGTTGGGTAAAATAGTTCCAAGTCGGCTACTCGATGACCTTCGTCTTTCCCTTGCTTGATTCTCCTTCTTTAACTCCTTGAGCTTAATCAATAAATCACTAGTTTAACCATCTTGCTAAACATTCATAATTCAACTACACATGCATATGTATGCTTGTATATTCGCAACCATTCTTACTAATCGCCTATTTGGTCGATTATACACCTAACCGAATATGCACCAAAACTTGATTCAACATTACCTACATACTCACTTTAATGGCGAATATATATATATATGTACAATGTCAACTAACATCTTTTAATCACCTAATTTCATCTCATGAACATTTAATCAAATTTTCCCAATCTAGCATATATTTTCACATCCATTTGTAACATCATGTACAAACACATATGCACATATATCAAAACACAAATTTTACCTATCATGCAACAAGCATAAATCGCACTTATGAGCATGCCATGGCGAATACATCCCACACCATCCCCTTTCAATTTTTGGTCATGGTTAAACAAAGAAAACTCCATGTCTTACTCAAGAATGCTAAAAGAAATTTCAAGAGTAGTCAATCCATCATTACATGTATCATCAACAAGCTTCACATTTAGCATGCAATGGCTTTAACACAATATCAACCTTGGCCAAATACCATTTCCATGGCATAACAAGGATTTGAACCATGGGCTAACATGAACATCAAGTTAGCAACTAAAACATGCATGAATCTCATGACACAACCTCAAACATACCTTAATCTTGACACAAGTATGACCAAATCTCCTTCTAGTTCTCTTCTAAACCAAGCATGAAGCAAATATCCTTCCTTTTTCCCTTAGTATTTTCAGCCAAGATTTGAGAATGGATGAACAAATTTTTCCTTTCTTTTCCTCTACTCACGGCAACAAAGGGGGCATCCATGCTCATTTTTTCATTTCTTTATTTTTTTCTACATAATCCACTAACTAAACATGTTGGAAACATGTTCCCTTGCCCATATTCTTGTCATGGCGGCCACTCTTCCCTTTTTTGGGCAAATTGACATGCAAAACCACTCTTTTGCATGCATGTACTATTAGACCATTGTAAGATTAGCCTATCACCTTTCAACAATGTTTCATACAAGTCCATTTTAATAAATTCACATAGAAATGATCAAATTAATGCATGAAACTTTCACACATGCATTTACTAACATCATAAACATAGAATATAACTTTTAATTACTTATAAGACTCGGTTTAGTGGTCCCAAACCACTTTCCGACTAGGGTGAAATTAGGGATGTCACAACTCTCCCCACTTACGAAATTTTCGTCCCCAAAATCTTACCGTAAATAGGTTTGGGTATCGCTCTTTCATAGAGGCCTCGAGTTCCCAAGTGGCTTCTTCAATTCGTGTTTATGCCACAACACCTTCACTAATGGGATTTTCTTATTAGCAACTCTTTTACTTCACGCATCGAATGCGAACGGTTCCTCTTCATAGCTCAAATTAGGTGAATCTCAATCTCGGGCGGAGCGATTACGTGCGATGGATCAGACCTATATCGTCAAGCATCGAGACATGGAAAACGTTGTGGATCCTTTCAAGCTCGGGGTAAAATTAATCGATGCGCTCTGGTCCAACTCGTTCGGATACTTCATACGGACCGATGAACCTCGGACTCAATTTTCCCTTACGGCCAAATCTAAGCACCTTCTTCCAAGGTGAAACTTTGAGAAAGACCTTGTCTCCAACACGATATTCAATATCTTTTCTTTTCAAATCCGCATACGACTTTTGGCGATCCGAGCGACTTTCAAACTTTCACGAATTACTCGAACTCTTTGCTCGGCATCCTTAACCAAATCAACCGAAGAATTTACCTTCACTAAGTTCGGTCCGAATAATGGGGTACGGCATTTACGATAGTATAAAGCCTCGTAAGGCGCCATCTTAATACTTGATTGAAAGCTATTGTTGTGCGAATTCAATCAAAGGCGATACTGTTCCCATGAACCACTAAACTCAAGGATACAACATCTCAACATATCCTCGAGTATTTGAATTATCCGTTCGGATTGACCATCGGTTTGGGGGTGAAAGGCGGTGCTGAAATGCAACTTGGTACCCAAAGCTTCTTGCAACTTCTTCCAAAATCGCGAGGTAAATCTCGGATCTCTATCCGACACGATGGAAATAGGCACCCCGTGTAATCTCACAATCTGAGAAACGTACAATTCGGCTAGTTTGTCCATTGAAAAATCCTTACGTACGGGGATAAAGTGAGCCGACTTAGTCAGTCTATCGACAACGACCCAAATCGCATCCTTCTTACTCACTGACAATGGCAGTCCGGATACAAAGTCCATTGTGACTCGATCCCATTTCCACTCGGGTATCGTGATCGGCTGAAGTAATCCTGAAGGCACTTGATGTTCCGCTTTCACTTGTTGACATATTAAACATCTCGAAACAAAATCAGAGATGTCTCGTTTCATACCATGGCACCAAAACCGACGTTTCAAATCGTTGTACATCTTCGTACTCCCCGGGTGGATTGCCATTCGGCTACAATGGGCTTCGTTCAAAATTATTGGAATAAGTTCAATTCTTTGGAACACACAACGACTTCGAACCTCAAACAATCGTCATCATCGATTTGAAATTCGAGTCCTTGTTCGAACACACTCATCCCGTTTTGCAACCAACTCATCGTCGACTTTACGAGCTTCACGAATTTGACGTATCAATAATGGTTTGGCTTTCAATTCAGCTACTAACACATTGTCGGGTAGGATAGACAAGTGTACATTCATCGTCATAAAGCAAGCGGTGATTTCGGCTTAAGGCATCCGCAACCACATTAGCCCTTCCGGGTGATAATCAATGACGAGCTCATAATCTTTTAACAACTCGAGCCATCGCCTTTGTCGCAGATTTAAGTCTCTTTGGGTCATCAAGTATTTGAGACTTTTGTGATCCGAATACATGGCACTTCTCACCAAATAAGTAATGTCGCCATATCTTTAAAGGCGAATCGATGGCGACCAATTCGAGATCATGGGTGGGATAATTTTTCTCATGTGGCTTTAATTGCCTCGGCGCATAGGCCACAACTCGCCCTTCTTGCATCAATCGCAACCCAACCCAAGTAGGGATGCGTCACTATAAATGACAAACTCTTTGCCCGATTCGGGTTGCACTAGAATTGGGGCTTCGGTCAAATAAGCTTTCGGTTGATCGAAACTTTTCGACATTTCTCCGTCCATTCGAACTTAACATCCTTTTGGAGTAACCGTCATTGGCGTGGCTATCATCGAGAAACCTTTTACAAATCGTCGGTAATAACCGCAAGCCCCAAAAGCTCCTAACTTCGGTAACATTCCTTGGTGGTTTCCAATCGACTATGGCGAATTTTGTTCGGGTCCACCACGACACCGTCACGGACACCACGTGCCCCAAAAAGCTAACCTCTTTCAACCAAAATTCACATTCTTGAACTTTGCGTATAGCGCTTATCTTGTAAGATTTGCAACACTAGCCTCGGTGTTCAAATGTTACATTTCATCTCTCGAATAGACCAAAATGTCATCGATAAATACAACTACTGAACCGATCCAAGTATGGCCTGAAAATTCTATTCATTAAATCCATAAACACCGCACGGGCATTAGTGAGCCCAAACGGCATCACCAAGAATTCGTAGTGACCGTACCTCGTTCTAAAAGCGGTTTTGGGTATGTCCGATTCTCGGACCCTCAACCGATAGTACCCGACCTCAAATCTATCTTTGAAAACACCGAGGCTCCCTTTAATTGATCAAACAAATCGTCAATTCGTGGCAATGGATATTTATTCTTTATCGTCACTTTATTGAGTTGGCGATAGTCGATGCACAACCTCATGGTTCCGTCCTTCTTCTTCACAAACAATACAGTGCGCTCCATGGAGAAAAACTCGGTCGGCGAAACCTCTATCCGTCAATTCTTGCAATTGAACCTTCAATTCCTTTAATTCCGTTAATGCCATACGATACGGGGCTATTGAAATCGGCGTAGTACCGGTACAACCGATGCGAATTCCACTTCTCGAACCGGTGGCAATCCGGTAACTCCTCGGAAAAACATCTGAATACTCACAAACCACTGGTACCGATTCGAGTTTCCTTTCCGTCTCTTTACTTCCAAACACATACACAAGGTATGTTTCACACCTTTTTCACATACCTCGAGCGGTCATAGAGGATATTATCATTGGCGCTCCTTTTAAATCGATGAGACTCGACTCGGACTACCTCATTATTTGCACTCCTCAAATCAATGGTTTTCCTTTTGCAGTCCACCATTGCATCATGTCTGATCACCAATCCATACCAAGAATAACATCAATTCATGAAATGGTAGAAGCATCGGATCGGTAGGAAACAGATTCTCGAATTATTAGGGGCATCTCTTGCACACTTTATCAACAAGCACGTATTGACCCAAAGGGTTTGACACTCGAATTACGAACTCGAGAGACTCAACGGTAGAGTCTTCTTTGGATGCTAAGGTTTCACATACATATGAGTGAGTAGAGCGGGTCAATCAATGCAATCACAATAGTATCAAAGAGAGTAAAAGTACCGGTGATAACGTCGGGGAGGATGCCTCCTCTCGTGCTGCGGATGGCATATGCTCTAGCAGAGCACGGGTCTCGGATCGGACGGCCGTATTAGAGGCTCCTCTCGATTACCACCCCTACCTCCGAGAGATTCTCGGGGCCTACCTCCACCGTCGTTCCACTAGGTCTTGCACCTTGCGTCTTATTCCTCTCATCTAGCTCCGTGCAATCTCTAATGAAGTGGTCCTTGAACCGCATCCATAACAGCCCTATTAATGCAGACTTACCCCAACATTCACCTAGGTGTCGTCTTCCACATTGGGGCATTCGGTCTCTCTTGACGATTATTGCCCACACTAGCTACTGAAGTAGCTCGGAGTCCGTCAATGGTCGGGCTCTAATGGAAATTCCCGCGATGCGTCCTCGACTTCTTGGTGTCCTCCCCGAACCTCTTTACAGCCGAGAACGGAGCTTTACTCGTCGATCTTTTACGGTAATCTCTTGCTTCAAATTCAGCCTTCTTCTTCTCCTTCCCAAGTTCTTCCGCCTTGCGAGCTCGTTCGACTAGTGTCACGAACTCCTTTATCTCCAAAATTCCCACTAGTAACTTTAACTCTTCATTCAATCCTTCTTCAAATCTTTTGCACATCGCAACCTCATCAGCCACACACTCCAGAGCATACCGACTAAGTCTTACAAACTCATGTTCGTATTCGATCACGATCATCCACCTTGCTTGAGTTCCAAAAATTCCTTACGCTTCGATCGATGAACCGTTGACTAATGTATTTCTTTGAAATTGGATTGAAAGAAATCCCAAGTAACTCGTTCATTTGGGACTATGGAAATTAAAGTCCTCCACCAATAGTAAGTCGAGTCTCAAACAAGGATATAGCACACTTAAGACATTCATCGGTGTGCATGATAGTTCATCTAACACTCTAATGGTGTTATCGAGCGAAACTTCGGCCTTTTCGGCATCATCAAGAACTATGGCCTTGAACTCCTCGGCCCGCTTCCTAATCAAGTCCACAGGTGGTTTACTTAGCCTCACGGGATCAATAACTGGAGGCATTGCGGGCTCTTGGGTGGAGTATTTAAATTCGGAATGGTTGGACAGCCGGGTTGGTTCGGGCATATTATGCGACCCACTCATTCATCATAGTGAAGAAGGCTTGTTTCGCCTTCATTTTGATTATTCGCGGATGATGAGGCTCAACAGGCGGTGTCCCTTGCGCGGAGCAGCCGCTACACTTTCAACGTCATCCGCCAAGGGTCTCTCTACCCCGGTTCCATTTACTAATCAAAACAAAAATTTCAACCGTCGAAGTCATCACATTTTTAAGCACTAACAATTTGGCATGTATAGCTAGACTCACACGCGCTATGGTAGTCCTAGAATCGACAAACCATATCTCTGATACCAATTAAATTGTAACACCCCAAACCCGAGACCATCGCCGGTGTCGGACACGAGGGGTTAACGAGACAAATCCTCTTAAAGTACCGACCAATTTGGCATTTCTGGACAGGCTGGAAAACTGCGTCACCATCGCCTTAAAAATCATATCTCGAGTTTAAAAACTCGGAAACTGGTTTCGTAAATTTTCCCTGAATTTAGGCTCATATACCCATCCATGGATTTATTTTTAGAATTTTTGGTTGGGCCAATTGGTACAGTTTATTAGTTAAAGTCACCCATGTTACAGGGATCGACTGCTCTGACCTTCACGCGTTACAACTTGAATATCTCTCTGTACAGGGCTTTAATACTGGTGCCGTTTGTTTCTAATGAAACTAGACTCAAAATGCAATCTGTACATATAAGTCATGACTCCTAATTCTTTCTGGATAATTTATGGTAAATTTTCAAAGTCGCGACAGGGGACCCAGAAACCGTTCTGGCCCTGTCTCACGAGAACTTTAATATTTCTAAGTATACTGCTCATATGGTCGTTTCGTTTCGTCCATATAAAAATAGATTCATCAAGGTTCAGTTCCATAATTTAATCACTATTTAATTCTACTTCTACTATTTTTAGTGATTTTTCAATCTCATCTCACTGCTGCTGTCCGCAACAGTTACTGCAGTAGACTATGCAAATTTCATGAATTTTTTCCTTGGCCTTAATCATCCATCATACATGACACAAATTATGGCCACCTTATCAAAATTTGAGTTTCTAAGACTCGTGGCTATAGGTTCTAGCATCCCACTCGACGACCACATAGGCCATTTTCACATGGCTTAAAGTTTACAACCCACAATTCGACAAAATATAATAGCCTATACATGCCAAATGTTCTTCAACAACAAAAACAATACCACAAGATTTCAGCCGGTGTGATGACTTCAACGACGGTTCCGAGCACGCAACAATACGAGTCCAAGAGACCTAAAATGGGTGACAAGAAAACACCGAGTGAGTTTACAACTCAGTAAGTCATAAGCATTCATCAATCCACTGATAAAGTTACTACTACATGTACAACAAATGAGGCTAGGTACTCGTCCATATCGAATCTATACCATAATACCTCGGACCTTTCGGTCCAATCTCGTACCAATTCATACATCCACATTTCATATTCTACACAACAAGATAATCGAAGCATTTTTACACATTAACTCATTTTCCAGCACAACCATACAATTTCAATCATCACATAGATTTAAGGCTTACCAAATTCAACCCCAAGCATGAACGTATTCTCTATTCGTCATGAGCTCGAGGTACTTACCGATCCGCTGTCCATACTCAATTCAATGGAGACAGACCCTCCATATATATAGAAATACGCACACAGTGCTTACTACTCGATTTCGCACACTTAGTGCCACGTAATTTAAGCCCGCACACACACGATGCCATACCCTCCGAGCTCGCACACCCAAAGGCAGTATTTTTCCAGCTTGCACACTTAGTGCCATATATTTCAAACACGCACACTTAGTGCCGATCTCACACCGTACACACGTATTGCCCGCACACTTAGTGCCGAAAGCAAACTTTCTACACATTTCACTATTTCTTTTACATTTATATATATATATCATCCCATTAAACACAATTGCATAAATTTTACAATCATTTAAGCAATATCAAATCGTGCTTAATGACTTACCTCGTGTTGGGTAAAATAGTTCCAAGTCGGCTACTCGATGACCTTCGTCTTTCCCTTGCTTGATTCTCCTTCTTTAACTCCTTGAGCTTAATCAATAAATCACTAGTTTAACCATCTTGCTAAACATTCATAATTCAACTACACATGCATATGTATGCTTGTATATTCGGCAACCATTCTTACTAATCGCCCATTTGGTCGATTATACACCTAACCGAATATGCACCAAAAACTTGATTCAACATTACCTACATACTCACTTTAATGGCCGAATATATATATATATATATATGTACAATGTCAACTAACATCTTTTAATCACCTAATTTCATCTCATGAACATTTAATCAAATTTTCCCAATCTAGCATATATTTTCACATCCATTTGTAACATCATGTACAAACACATATGCACATATATCAAAACACAAATTTTTACCTATCATGCAACAAGCATAAATCGCACTTATGAGCATGCCATGGCCGAATACATCCCACACCATCCCCCTTTCAATTTTTGGTCATGGTTAAACAAAGAAAACTCCATGTCTTACTCAAGAATGCTAAAAGAAATTTCAAGAGTAGTCAATCCATCATTACATGTATCATCAACAAGCTTCACATTTAGCATGCAATGGCTTTAACACAATATCAACCTTGGCCAAATACCATTTCCATGGCATAACAAGGATTTGAACCATGGGCTAACATGAACATCAAGTTAGCAACTAAAACATGCATGAATCTCATGACACAACCTCAAACATACCTTAATCTTGACACAAGTATGACCAAATCTCCTTCTAGTTCTCTTCTAAACCAAGCATGAAGCAAAAATCCTTCCTTTTTCCCTTAGTATTTTCAGCCAAGATTTGAGAATGGATGAACAAATTTTTCCTTTCTTTTTCCTCTACTCACGGCAACAAAGGGGGCATCCATGCTCATTTTTTTCATTTCTTTATTTTTTCTACATAATCCACTAACTAAACATGTTGGAAACATGTTCCCTTGCCCATATTCTTGTCATGGCGGCCACTCTTCCCTTTTTTGGGCAAATTGACATGCAAAACCACTCTTTTGCATGCATGTACTATTAGACCATTGTAAGATTAGCCTATCACCTTTCAACAATGTTTCATACAAGTCCATTTTAATAAATTCACATAGAAATGATCAAATTAATGCATGAAACTTTCACACATGCATTTACTAACATCATAAACATAGAATATAACTTTTAATTACTTATAAGACTCGGTTTAGTGGTCCCGAAACCACTTTCCGACTAGGGTCAAATTAGGGATGTCACACTAAGTTCCATTACTCGAGAACTTACCTCGGATGTTGTCGAACGATTTCGATGGCTATTCGACCACTTTTTCCTTCCCTTTATCGGATTTAGATCCCCTTTGCTCTGGAGCTTAATTAAACAAACAAATTGACTTAATCATTTGAGCATCGAAAAGAGGAATGCAAGGCACTTAGCCCATATTTATACATTAGACATTAAAGTCACATACATGTGAAATCATGCATCAACTCAACATGTTAACCCACATCCCTTTTAGCCGATTGTCCTAACCAAGATAAAGGCATCATTATGCTTGCCTCTAACCGAAAGCATGCAACACTAATCTTCTCATGTGGCCGAGTATGCATGTACATGTTGAGGCCAATTATGCTCAATACTTCCTACAAGTATGGTTACTTGTATTGATTATATCTCGTTTGTTTCAAATTCAAGACTCGGCTAATACGCATTTATACACTAGTAATCAAATACTAACATTTTGCATTTCATCTTACTACCATTGCCGAATGCTCCTTCCTCACCATTTACCTTCACAAAGCATGAATTTCATCATCCAAATTACAAGCTTACAATCTCATGAAGTTTAACCTCATAGTATCTATCAAACTCTCACTCATTAGCTTCTATCATAATCTCCAACAACACCAAATAAACATATACTTCGTGGGTCTATGGTAGAACCAAGAAAGGAACTCATAGATATCAAGATGTAAGCAACTACCATTATTTATCTAAGTTTAGCATAAAACACAACCATCACCCTTATTAATCTTTTATAGCCGAAAACCATACTCACCCCACAAATCAAATTTCAACATGGTTTACAAAAAATCACTTAATATCTCATCAACACAACATCAACACCAAGCAAGAATGATACATCCATGGCCGAGTGTCATCTCCATCACATAGCAAGGTTTAGACCATGGGCTAGGTAGAGCTCAAGCTAACAACTAACACATGCAAGAATCTCATGGCACAACATCAAACTTACCTTAATAGTGACCTAGGATAGCCGAATGCTTCACTCCCTTCTTCCCTTTTTCCTTCAATTTTCGGCCAAAAGATGTTCAAGGATGAACACACACATTTTTTTTTCTCCTTTGTCTTCTTTCTCTCATTCACGGCAAGGGGAGGGAGAGAAGCCTTCACATACATTTTTTTTCATTTTTTTATTACCCATGCACCTTATTTCATTTATTCCAACATGAAACACTTACACAACATGTTTCATGACATGTTTTGCCCATACTCCTTGTCATGGCGGCCACTAGCAATTAGGGGGAAATTTGACATGCAAGTCCTCCTTTTTGATTACATGCACTATTAGGTCCTTATAGATTAGCCTATCACATTTCAAAAGTGTCACACCAGTCCTATTGACTAAATTCACATGAAATTTACTAAATCGAAACTTGAAATTTTCACACATTCACATATACATATTCTAGACAATAAATATTATGTCCAAACATTTCGTGACTTCGGTTTAGCGGTCCGAAACCACTTCTGACTAGGGTCAATTTTGGGTGTCACAATTCTCCACCACTTAAGAAATTTTCGTCCCCGAAAATCTTACTGGTAAATAGGTTTGGGTATCGCTCTTTCATAGAGTTCTCGGGTTCCCAGGTAGCTTCTTCTATCCCGTGTTTGAGCCATAACACTTTCACTAGCGGAACCCTTTTGTTTCGCAACTCTTTCACTTCACGAGCTAGGATACGAATCGGTTCTTCTTCATAACTCACATCGGCTTGAATTTCAACCTCGATGGACTAATTACGTGCGATGGATCGATCTATAGCGTCAAGCATCGAAACATGAAAGACGTCGTGAATCTTTTCGAGTTCGGGGCAAAATCAAACGATATGCAATCGGACCGACTCGTTCGGAGACTTCATATGGCCCGATGAACCTCGGACCCAAATTTGCCTTCTGGCCAAATCGAGTATCTTTTCCAAGGCGAAACTTTAAAAACACTTTATCTCCCACGATACTCAATGTCTTTTCGCTTCAAATCCGCGTATGATTTCTGATGATCTGTGGCCGCCTTCAGACTTTCACGGATTACATTTACTTTCAGTTCAGCATCTTTAATCAAATCAACTCCGAAAATTTTACTTTCACCGAGCTCGGTCCAAAACAATGGTGTACGGCATTTATGACCGTACAAAGCCTCGTAAGGTGCCATCTTAATACTTGATTGAAAACTATTGTTGTGCGAATTCAATCAAAGGTAAGTACTGTTCCCATGAACCATCGAACTCGAGGATGCAACATCTCAACATATCCTCAAGTATCTAAATTATCCTCTAGGATTGACCATCGGTTTAGGGGTGAAAGGCGGTCTGAAATGCAACTTGGTACCCAAAGCTTCTTGCAATTTCTTCCAAAATCGCGAGGTGAATCTCGGATCTCTATCCGACACAATGTAAATCGGTACCCGTGTAATCTCACAACCGAGAAACGTACAATTCAGCTAGTTTATCCAATGAAAAATCCGACGCACGGGATAAAGTGAGCCGACTTAGTCACCTATCAACAACAACCCAAATCGCATCCTTCTTACTTCATCGACAATGGCGGTCCGGACACAAAGTCCATTGTGACTCGATCCCATTTCCACTCGGGTATCGTGATCGGTGAAGTAACCTCAAGGCACTTGATGTTCCGCTTTCACTTGTTGACATATTAAACATCTCGAAACAAAGTCGGAGATGTCTCGTTTCATACCATGCCACTAAAACCGACGATTCAAATCGTTGTACATCTTCGTACTCCCCGGGTGAATTGACATTCAGCTACAATGGGCTTCGTTCAGAATCATCGAAATGAGTTCCGAATTCCTTGGAACACACAAGCGACTTCTGAACCTCAAACAATCATCATCATCAATTTGAAACTCTGATTCCTTGTTTGGAACACACTCAGCCCGTTTTGCAACCAATTTATCATCGACTTTTTGAGCTTCACGAATTTGATGAATCAATAATGGTTTGGCTTTTAATTCAGCTACTAACACATTGTCGGGTAGAAACGGACAAGTGTACATTCATCGCTTCATAAGCGAAAAGGTGATTTCGGCTTAAGGCGCAAACCACATTAGCCTTTCCCGGTGATAATCAATGACCAGCTCATAATCTTTCAACAACTCGAGCCAACGTCTTTGTCGCAGATTCAAGTCTCTTTGGGTCATCAAATATTTGAGACTTTTATGATCCGAATACACATGGCACTTCTCACCAAATAAGTAATGTCGCCATATCTTTAAAGGCGAATACGATGGCGACCAATTCGAGATCATGGGTCGGATAATTTTTCTCATGTGGCTTTAATTGTCTCGACGCATAGGCCACAACTAGACCTTCTTGCATCAATACGCAACCTAACCCAAGTAAGGAGGCGTCACTATAGATGCCAAACTCTTTGCCCGATTCGGCTGCACTATCTTGGAGCTTCCGTCAAATGAGTTTTCAATTGATCGAAACTTTTCGACACTTTTCCGTCCATTCAAACTTGACATCTTTACGAGCGGTTTAAGTCATGGGTGTGGCTATCATCGAGAATCCTTTTACAAACCGTCGGTAGTAACCGCAAGTCCCAAAAGCTCAAACCTCGATAATATTTCTGGAGGCTTCCAGCTTAAGTATGGCTAAAATTTTGCTCGGTTAACTCGAATACCCGATCGAGATACCACATGACCCAAGAAGCTAACCTCTCTTAACCGAACTCACACTTGTGAACTTAGCATATAACCGCTTATCCCGTAATATTTGCAACACTAATCTCAAGTGCTCCACATGTTCGGTCTCATCTCTTGAATAGACCAAGATGTCGCCAATGAACACAACTACGAACCGATCCAAATATGGTCCGAAGATCCGATTCATCAAATCCATAAATACCGCGAGGGCATTAGTGAGCCCAAGCGGCATCACTAAGAACTCGTAGTGACCATATCTCGCTCAAGGCGCTTTTGGGTATGTCCGAATCTCAAATTCATGAATCGATAATAGCCCGATCTCAAATCTATTTTTGAGAACACCGAGGCTCCTTCAGTTGATCGAACAAATCATCGATACGCTGATAACGATATTTGTTCTTTATTGTCACTTTATTAAGCTGACGATAGTCGATGCACAACCTCATGGTTCCGTCCTTCTTTTTCACAAACAACACTGGTGCACCCCAAGGTGAAAAACTCGGGCGAGCAAAACCTCTATCCACCAACTCTTGCAACTGAGCTTTCAACTCTTTTAACTCGGTTGGTGCCATACGATACGGAGCTATCAAAATTGGCGTAGTCCCAGGTACAAGCTCAATGCCAAACTCTACTTCCCGAATAGGTGGTAGACCCGGTAATTCTTCGGGAAAAACATCCGGGTATTCACAAACCACCGGCATAGATTCGGGTTTCTTTCCCAATTCCTTGTCATCAAGTACATACGCAAGGTATGCTTCGCACCCCTTTCTCACATATTTCTGGGCCAACATTGCTGATATTACAGCTGGCAACCCCTTTAAGTCTGTAGACTCAACTCGGATTATCTCGTTATTTGCGCATCTCAAATCAATAGTCTTGCCTTTGCAATTCACAACCGCATCATGCACGGTCAACCAATCTAAACCAAGGATAACATCAAATTCGTCGAACGGCAAAAGCATCAAGTTCGCCGGAAAACAGGATCCTCGAATTATTAGGGGGCATTTCTTACACACTTTGTCAACAAGCACGTAATGACCCAAGGGATTTGATACCCGAATTACGAACTCAGTAGACTCAATAGGTAAAGTCTTACTGGATGCTAAGGTTTCGCATATATAATAATGAGTGGAACCAGGGTCAATCAAAGCAATCACATTAGTATCAAAGAGAGTGAAAGTACCGGTAATAACATCCGGCGAGGAAGCATCCTTATTTGGTCGATTCATCGGAGGCATTGTAGGTCTTGAATGTGTTTGTTGGGAATGGAGGTTGTGGAACAACCAGTATTAGTTCGAATGTATTGGTTGAACCAATCATTCATCACGCTATAAAAAGCTTGCCTAGCCTCATCATTCGGATTGCTAGCAATAGGTTGAGAGTCCGCGGCCATCCCTTGTCGGGAGCAGCGCCACACTCTCCACATCATCGCCTATCGCTTCATTGGGATCCATTACTATAAATAAACACAAATTCACATGTCGAAATCTCCACACTATCAATTAATCACATAATGGCATGTATAGCTAGACCCAAACGCATTACGGTAGTCATAGAATCGACTAAACCGTAGCTCTGATACCAATAAAATTGTAACACCCGCACCGAGTCCGTTCACGAGTCGAACACAAGGTGCACACAGACTTAACTTAATCATTTCACAGTCCATTTAAAATTTTCCAGACGAGCTGGTTACTCCATCACTGTCACCTTAAAAATCATATCTTGAGTTCCAAAGCTCAAAAATCAGTTTCGTAATTTTTCCCTGAAATTAGACTCATATTTCCATCTACTATATTTTTTCTAGAATTTTTGGTCGGGCCAATTAGTACATTTTATTAGTTAAAATCTCCCATGTTACAGGGGTCGACTACACTGACCTTCGCGCGTTACAACTTCAATATCTCCCTGTACAGGGCTTAAATACTGATGCCGTTTGTTTCTATAGAAACTAGACTCAAATAGGAATCTATACATATATGGCCTGACTCCTAATTATCTCTGGTTAATTTACAATGAATTTCCAAAGTTGGAACAGGGAATCCAGAAACCGTTCTGGCCCTGTTTCATGAAAACCTAAATATCTCTTAACATACAACTCATATGACCATTTCGTTACTTCCATATGAAAGTAGATTCATCAAGGTTCATTTACATAATTTATTCTCCATTTAATTCCATTACTACAAATTTTAGTGATTTTTAAAATCTACACCACTGCTGCTGTCAGCATCTGTTTTCAAGGTAACTTTACCTATTTCGTGGTTTCCATGGACCAACTAGAGTTTTGTCATACATAGGTCTACCTATGATCATGTTTAACCATTCCAAGGGCTAATCATTGCCAAACACTTCCATTCCAGTCCATAGTCACATCATGAAACCATATATACATACATAAACACAAATGGTCTAATGCCATACTCCACTTCTACGAGCCATTTTCGCATGGCCGTACACACATACATCACAAAAGTACTTGAAAAACAACAAAGGGTAGTCCTATACATGCCATATCCAGAGTTCAACTAAAAGAATACCAAAAGGGCTTTGATAGTGTGGATGACTTCGACTTCAATGATCCCGAATCCGATAACTGACGAGCCAAAATCTATAAACAGAGAAACAGAGAAACGGAGTAAGCAATTTATGCTTAGTAAGTTTGAGCAAGGATTCGGCACAACAAAAGCATAGCATTCATATAGCTAACGGATAATTTCATATGCACCAATTTCTCAATATCATACTTATTTCACATTCCAACCCCTATATTCATACATAAGGGATCATCTTAGCCAAATACCGGAAACTCATTACTCGACTGAGCAAATATCATTCGAAGGGAATTAACTAATTTCAAGCACATACGAACATACCTCATTGCTGGAATTTTTCAAGCGTATTAACTGAAATTTTTACAGCAAGATCGCTCATTCTTGAATCACGTACCTTCGGAATTTATCCGGATATAACGACTCGCTCGAATGCCTTCGGGACAAAGCCCGGTTATAGTAACTCGCACGAATGCCTTCGGGACTTAACCCGGGTTTAGTAACTCGCACAAATGCCTTCGGGCTTAGCCCGGATTTATTAACTCGCACGAATGCCTTCGGATCTTAGTCCGGATATAGTCACTTAGCACAAAGCCTTCGGGACTTAGCCCGGACATCATTCAAATAGCCAAGCACAATTATCAATAAATCATGACACATTCGTATTTCATTTTCATTAGCAAAATTCAAACACAGGTCACTTATCACTTTTGCAATTTCGGCTCAATAGCCACACACAAAGAGCATGATCTAATCAAATCATAATCTAAGTTCCATTACTTGAGAACTTACCTCGGATGTTGTCGAACGATTTCGATGGCTATTCAACCACTTTTTCCTTCCCTTTATCGGATTTAGATCCCCTTTGCTCTGGAGCTTAATTAAACAAACAAATTGACTTAATCATTTGAGCATCGAAAAGAGGAATGCAAGGCACTTAGCCCATATTTATACATTAGACATTAAAGTCACATACATGTGAAATCATGCATCAACTCAACATATTAACCCACATCTCTTTTAGCCGATTGTCCTAACCAAGATAAAGGCATCATTATGCTTGCCTCTAACCGAAAGCATGCAACACTAATCTTCTCATGTGGCCGAGTATGCATGTACATGTTGAGGCCAATTATGCTCAATACTTCCTACAAGTATGGTTACTTGTATTGATTATATCTCGTTTGTTTCAAATTCAAGACTCAATAATCGCATTTATACACTAGTAACCAAATACTAACATTTTGCCTTTCATCTTACTACCATGGCGAATGCTCCTTCCTCACCATTTACCTTCACAAAGCATGAATTTCATCATCCAAATTACAAGCTTACAATCTCATGAAGTTTAACCTCATAGTATCTATCAAACTCTCACTCATTAGCTTCTATCATAATCTCCAACAACACCAAATAAACATATACTTCGTGGGTCTATGGTAGAACCAAGAAAGGAACTCATAGATATCAAGATGTAAGCAACTACCATTATTTATCTAAGTTTAGCATAAAACACAACCATCACCCTTATTAATCTTTTATAGCGAAAACCATACTCACCCCACAAATCAAATTTCAACATGGTTTACAAAAATCACTTAATATCTCATCAACACAACATCAACACCAAGCAAGAATGATACATCCATGGCCGAGTGTCATCTCCATCACATAGCAAGGTTTAGACCATGGGCTAGGTAGAGCTCAAGCTAACAACTAACACATGCAAGAATCTCATGGCACAACATCAAACTTACCTTAATAGTGACCTAGGATAGCCGAATGCTTCACTCCTTCTTCCCTTTTCCTTCAATTTTCGGCCAAAAGATGTTCAAGGATGAACACACACATTTTTTTTTCTCCTTTGTTTTCTTTCTCTCATTCACGGCAAGGGGAGGGAGAGAAGCCTTCACACACATTTTTTTTCATTTTTTTATTACCCATGCACCTTATTTTATTTATTCCAACATGAAACACTTACACAACATGTTTCATGACATGTTTTACCCATACTCCCTTGTCATGGCCGGCCACTAGCAATTAGGGGGGGAAATTTGACATGCAAGTCCTCCCTTTTGATTACATGCATTATTAGGTCCTTATAGATTAGCCTATCACATTTCAAAAGTGTCACACCAGTCCTATTGACTAAATTCACATGAAATATACTAAATCAAAACTTGAAATTTTCACACATTCACATATACATATTCTAGACAATAAATATTACGTCCAAACATTTCGGTGACTCGGTTTAGCGGTCCCAAAATCACTTCCCGACTAGGGTCAATTTTGGGCTGTCACACCCAAATTTAGGGTGTTACACTTTAGAAATGGTTCAGGACTAAACTGATAGCTTAAGAAATTTTTGAAACACTTAGAAAATTTTCCAAAATATAGGGGACACATGCCTGTGTGGCCCGGTCGTGTGTCTCACATGGCCAAAGACACGCCCGTGTAACAGGCCATGTGGATATTCGAGCCCAGACCGTGTTCAACTCTGTGTAACTCTCTGACTTGGGTCGCATGGCCAACACACACGCCCGTGTGACTAGCCCCTATGCCCTAAAAAAGGCCACACATGCCCGTGTGCCAGCCGTGTGCTAGGCTGTGCCAAACCTGTAGGGTATACTGGCTTATGCTACACAACCAAATCACACGCCCGTGTGCTAGGCCATGTGGAGAATACTAACTTGATTTTTAATTCAACACCATGGGACACACGGCAATGTAATCTGATTGTGTGTCACACATGACTGAGACACACGCCCGTGTCTCTGCCTGTATGGAAAAAAAAAGGCTATTTACTAAGCCAATTTGCCACCTAACTTTGCATATACCTAAAACAAACCATTTGGCATCAAACATGGCATATATTGGCATTCATCTACTTTCAACCAAGCATAAATTATATCATTTCAAAGCCAACCAATACATATCACAACAATACCACAATATGACGTTCAATTTCATACCAAAACTTATAAACTCAAATCATCAATATGAACACTCCCAATTTTTGCATCATCAAGCCTAATCTCACAAGCATACCAATTCAATTCTCAATCATTTAATAGCTATAGTTACCTAATATTAATAAGCATAACATAACCATATTTAAACGCCTAACCAAATCCATATACACATATATATACACAACCAAAACGACCTAATTAAGCCAAAACTCATGGCTATATACAAAACCAAAAACATTTAACATTTACAAGACATTTCAAATGACCAAAGTCATTACCAACCCATATACCAAAATGACCAAAATCCTATACATGTCATATACTTAAAACACTTAAGTTCAAAAGTACCCAAGAGATAGTAAGATAGTGTGACGAAGTCTCCGACAATCCCCGAATCTGAGCTAGATTTGATTTCACTATAAAACACAAAAAAAAAATAAACAAAGTAAGCTATAAAGCTTAGTAAGCTCGTATGAAAATAATAAGCAAAACTCACCATATAATTTACCATTCAAAATATCCATATAACATACCACAATGTTAACATGTATTCAATCATCTATATAACCATGAGCTCACTTCTTTCATATGTTCGATGCATATAAAGTTTTCGTACATACTTGTTCTAATACCTATCTATTCTCACCATTTCATATGTTTGATATACCTGTTGAACCATTCGGAATAATACAGGATACTCAAGAATCTCGCACCTTAAGTGCCAATATATATAGCTGAAGCTATCTCAATAAATCTTGCACTGAAGTGCCAATACAGAGTTGAAGTTATCTCAATATCATATCTCAATAATGCTCACTCTCAAGCTATCAACGGGTCCGCTCACACAAGCTGATGGTCATGGCATAACTACACGATCCTACTCACACAAGCTGACAAGAATTTGCAGCACATGCTGGATAACTCAGCCATCGGTAAGACGTATGGACCAACACTGTGACAGCTCTAATTTGACCCTAGTCGGGAAGTGGTTTCGGGACCACAAAACTGAGTCAAAAAATTTTTTAAATGCTCTTTTCTATGTTTATTATATTTGAAGTATCATGTGTGAAAGTATCATGTCTAAATTTTGTCATTTGAATGTGAAATTATGAAAAAGGACTTATGTGATAAAATTGAAGAATGTGTTAGGAAGAAATGAGGTGACCGAATAATGCATGGCTTATTAAAAGGGAGGACTTGCATGTCAAATTGTCCAATTTAAAGTTAGTGGCCGGCCATGATGATGATGATTTGTAATATATGCATTTTATATATATAAGAATATAATTATTAAATGTTTTATAATAAACATAAGAAATTAATAAAAGAAAAGAAAGTCATACATCCTTGCCTTGTTCTTGCCGAATGTTTGGAGAAAGAAAGAAGAAATATGCTTTGAGGATTTCGGCAATGTAGCAAGCTAAAAATTTAAGCTCAAGACCCAAAGAATCGAGATTTGGATCGGGAAAGGTGAAGTTGGCCGAGTAGTCGACACTATTGTACAAAGTTGTCGAGGTAAGTTCTTAAGTAATTTAAATTCAATTTGGTATGCTTAGAATTTAAATAAACATAGTAAGGTAAAATGCTTGAATATATAGATGTATAAATATAATGTGATGGATATATGTTTGGAGAAATGATTAGAGCCGAATGTGGCTAAATTATTAATCCAAAATAGACATAGAAATATAATGTGCTGCATGTGTGTTTGAATAAATAAATAAATTGAGCCGAATGTAGGTATATTTTTTGAATTGAAATAGACATTGAGACAAGGTGCTGAAGGTATTTTCAAATGAAAGGATTGATGAAATTGATGTGCATCAAAGTAGTTGTTTTATGACTCATACTATGTGTAATCTTAGCAATGAGCTAAGTAGTGAATGATTGTAACATTGGGCTAAAAGCCTAGCAGGCATATTGCCGGTGATATGATTCAGGTTATAATTCTAGCAGGCTAAATGTTGGTATGATTTTTTGTGACTAAGAATTGATGTGTTAAAAATGAGTGTAAAGCCAAGTATGAGTTAAATTGTTATTAATTCGTAATAAGGTACACA
Organism: Gossypium arboreum; assembly: GCF_025698485.1. Lineage (NCBI taxonomy): Eukaryota > Viridiplantae > Streptophyta > Magnoliopsida > Malvales > Malvaceae > Gossypium > Gossypium arboreum. The sequence continues at coordinate 74,562,852 of NC_069079.1, read as the reverse complement.
TGTGAATAGTTATGAGAATTTTTGTATGTAATTTATGATTGAATGATGGCTATGATTTAAATGATATTGATTTGGTATATCCAATTGAAGTATAAGTTATGAAAGTATGAAAGAACAGGTGAATTGTTTATCGAAATGTGATATTTGGGCCTCGGCCTAGCAAGCTTTAAGCTGGTGAATAATATTATAGGGCTTCGAGCCTAGCAGGCTATAATGCCGGTGAGATAATATCGGGCTTCGGGCCTAGCAGGCTATAATACTGGTGAAATGATATCGTGCTTCAAGCCTACCAGGCGAAATGCCAGTGAATGAGTTCAGACTTAAAGTCTAGCAGGCTTCATGTCGGTGATGAATTCGGGTTTAAAACCTAGCAGGCTAAATGACGGTGATTTGATAAAAGTCTAAGACTATGAGACCTTGTGTTAAATCGGCAATTGAATTCATTCAATACATTAAGTTGGCCAGGTATGTGATATATACTTATACATGTTAGATCGATTGGAATTGAATCATGAATGTGAAATGAGAAGCATAGGTGAAGATGTCATATGTGTATGTGTGTATTCGGTCATGGTGAAAGGTTATATGAATTATGTGAAATACCATTTAGATATGAATGACGAAAATAACTGTGGTTATGAAATGGTACAATGGTTGAATTCGGTTGAATTAAAGATGACACTGAAGTATTTAACTGCCTATGTCATATATGTGAGTAAGGGTAAAACCATCGTAAATTATCGACAAGGGTGGGCTATGTGCGGAACCATCTTATAATTACTAATTTGAACGGTTGTGTGCGAATCATTGAGCATGATGTATTGTATTGAGATTATGCTTAAGTGAAATTATAGATATGTGATGAAATTGATTGGTGATATACATGTTTAAATAATATGAATGCAAAGAATGTGTGAAAGAGTAAATTTGTAATAAATCTGCTTGGGACAACAGCAATAACGTGATTTTGGAAAATGACCATAAATTGTGGGCGTTGATTTAGAAACTGAATAAATTATATAATTAAAGCTTAATGAGTCTAGCTTCTTATAAAAGAAATCGTGTAAGCAAAATAATTTCTGATAATGAGATATTTGAAGTGGCGTGGGACAGAGTCAAATGATTTCGGGGTCCCCTGTTCTGTTTTTAGAAGATCATTATAATTTGTACAAAAATGGTTATAAGATAAAATTTATATGCTTATACTCCTTAATGAGTCTAGTTTCAAATGAAATCAACAAGAACATATTTTGAATTCTGTACAATGAGAAATTTGATTCGTAGTGAAGAGTGGTCAGATTAGTCAAATAGTGAAACAGGGGAAACTTTAAGAAAAATATGGTATTTATTGGCCAAATAAAAAATTCTGAAAATTTTATGGATAGAATATATATGAGCCTATTTTTAGGAAAAATTAATAGCAATTGATTTGGAGTTTCGTAGCTCCAGTTATAAATAGATTAGTGACTATTGCTCAGGAAGGCAACTTGTAGTGAATTTGTGATTATGTTGTAAACATTGATAAAACTTGTTAATGAGTTGCTTATTGTCTTCTTATGAACTTACTAAGCGTAAAACTTACTTAACTTTTCTTTACCATATTCCCTAGGGTTTCCAGGTTAGCTCGGGTTGGAGGCCGTTAGAGATATTATCACATAGTTGAGTCTACGCTATCGGTGTAAGTAAATCTTAGTGTTTCGAGTCTATGGCATGTATAGGGTTGTAAAGTTGAGTATGTAATATTATGATTAAGCCAAAGACTTTGGCTTGTTATTAAGGTAGTTTGATTATTCATATGCTTGTATGTTATTATCTCTTGTGATGTGGTTTATAACATGCATATTTAGAATTTGAATTGTGATTCATTGTTGAGTAAGTAAATGATACAAGACTAAGATATTGGTAAATATTTAATAATACCTCATGAATGTTTTGGGCCATTGTAAGCCCGATTAAATGATAATATACGCGTGTATGAAAAATTTAAAATTGATCAAAAATTTTTACGGCCTGGTTTTATATAAATGGTTGAGTTTAAATCTGGTAGCACCTCGAACCTTGTTCCGGCGAGGGATACGGGCGATGGGTGTTACAAACACCCAAAACAATAATAACCTCTAATGACATGTCATTCGTATCCTAATCTATTCCTAAGGTTCAATCAGGATTTCCAATATTGAATCTTCGTCGAATAAGTTTGCAATGTCGTGTTCACAATTTATACAATATTAAAGCATTTAAAACACAAATATAGCAATACTTATTACATACGAACTTACATCAGATATGAAAACGGTGAATTAAGTTGATTAATCTGAAACTTTGTTCTTTCCCCAATCTAAATTTGTATTTCGCCTTTCTCGATCTAAATAAAATCAAAATTAACTTATTTAATAATCTCTCCATTCAATTTAGTCCAAAACACACATTAAGACACATTTACACTTTTACCCCTAACATTTCCCTTTTTGCAATTTATTCCTTATTTCATAAAATTAAAAATTCATGCAATTTAACCAAAATCCCATACTAGCTAAATTTCAATTAGGTCCCTAGCAGTCCATATTTTTCATTTATTTCACAATTTAACCATTTGGACATTGTACAAAAAATCACTTAACAAATGTTGTTTATCTAATAACAAACATGCATTTTCTATCATCAAACATAAAAAAAAAACATAGATTCATCAAAGGCAAAACCCTAAACCTTTGACAATTTTACAAAATAGTCTCTGGGCTAGCTAGACTAAACTGCAACGATCTTAAAAACATAGAAATTATTAAAAATCGAGTCAAATATGACTTACATGCACAATAAGCTTTGGCCGAACCATAAAACACAACAATGGAGTTTCTCCTTTTTTATTTTCGGTGAACAAATGAAGAAGACAAAATGATAGTTTTATTTTTCTTACTTTAATTTAGTTTATTTTGTTATTTATTAAATTAACCTTATTATTAAACCATCAATAACATCCATTTTATGTCCACCTTTGTCCACCTACATTAATAATGGGCTAATTACAACATAAGGACCTCTACTATTTAATTCCATAGCTATTTAATACCTTTTGCTAATAGAACATCACTTTTACACTTTAAGCGATTTAGTCCTTTTTATCATATTAAACACTCAAATGATAAAATTTCTTAACAAAACTTTCACACAAACATACTATCATGTTGTAAACATTAAAATAATAATAAAATAATTATTTTGACTTCAAATTTTTGGTCTCAAAACCACTATTCTGATTTGACTAAAAACGGGCTATTACAACTCTCCTCCTTAGGGATTTTCATCCCCGAAAACTTACCAGAAAATAGGCTAGGGTATTGTTTTCTCATAGCTTCCTCAGGCTCCTACGTAGCTTCTTCGACACTGTGCCATTTCCACAAAACCTTCACCAAAGCTATGTGTTTATTTCTTAACTCTTTAACCTTTTGAGATTAAATTCTGATTGGTTCTTCGTTATAAGTCATATCAGGCTGAATTTCTATCTCAGACAGAGAAATGATATGCGATGGATCTAATCGATATCTTCGTAACATCGATACATGAAACACATTGTGGATCTTTTCTAATTCTGACGGTAAGCTAGCTGATATGCTACTGGCCCTATTCTTTCGATGATCTCATATGACTCAATAAAACGCGGACTTAATTTGCCTTTGTGACCAAATCAAAGAATTTTCTTCCACAGAGATACTTTCAGAAACACTCTATCATCGATCTAAAATTAAATGTCTTTATGTTTCAAATTTGAGTACCATTTCTGTCGATCAGAAGCTGCTTTTAAATTTTCACGAATTACTTTCACTCTTTCTTCAGTCTCTCTAATCAAATCAACCCCATGAATATTTTTCGCACTAAGTTCAGTCCAGTACAATGGAGTTCGGCACTTGCAACCATACAAAGCTTAATATGGTGTCATTTTTATGCTCGATTGAAAGCTGTTATTATACACGAATTCAACCAATGATAAATATTTCTCACAATCGCCTTCAAATTCTAAAACACAACAACGAAGCATATCTTCGAGAATTTGTATTACTCTCTTAGACTGACCATCAGTTTGCAAATGAAATGTGGTGCTAAAGTTCAATCACGTACACAGAGCTTCTTGCAATTTCTTCCAAAATAGCGACGTACACCTCGAATCTCTATCCAAAATAATCGAAACTAGCACCTCGTGCAATCTAACGATCTTAAAAATGTACAATTCTACCAATTTATCAAGCGAATAGTCTACACGTATTGAAATGAAATGTATAGATTTTGTCAGTTGATCAATGACAACCCAAATATCATCTTTCTTCTTCGGAGATAGGGGCAAACCCGAAACAAAATCCATAGTAACTCTATCCCATTTACACTCCGGTATCATTACTAGTTGTAGCAATCCCAAAGGCACTTGATGTTCAGCTTTAACATGTTGACAAACCAAAAATCTCGACACAAACTCTGAAATGCCTCATTTTGTGCCTGACCACCGATACAATTATTTTAGATCATTATACATTTTAATACTCCCCGGATGAATAGATAAACAATTACTGTGTGCTTTGTGAAGAATTTTTTGAATGAGTTTGTAATTCTTTGGTACACAATTTCTACCTCGAAACATTAAACAATCATCAGATCCGATCTGATAGTCTGAATCATTAGTCGATTCACATTGTACTCTTTTGGCTTGAAATTCTTTATCACATTTCTTAGCTTCATAAAATTGCTGAAAAAATATCGATTTAGCTTTTAACTCTGCTAGAATCGAACCATCATCAGACAAGGTTATCTGAGTATTCATTACCCGCAAAGCAAATAATGATTTTCTATTCAAAGCATCTACAACTACATTTGCTTTCCCTTGATGATAATCGATCACTAACTCGTAGTCTTTTAGCAACTCGAGCCATCTTCGTTATAGCAAATTCAAATATTTTTTAGTCATTTTACATTTCAAGCTTTTGTAATCGGCAAAAATGTGGCACTTTTCACTGTATAAATGATGTCGCCAAATTTTCAATGCAAATAGAATAGCAGCCAACTCTAAATCGTGCATCAGATAATTCTTTTCATGCGGTTTCAACTTTCACGAGGCATAAGATATTACTTTACCTTCTTGCATCAAAACACAACCCAAACCGTTTAATGATGCATCGCTGAAAATCACAAACTCTTTACCCGACTCAGGTTGAACCAACATTGGTTCCTTAGTTAACAATGTTTTCAATTGTTCAAAAATCTGTTGACATTTTTCAGACCATTCAAATTTCATATCTTTCTGTAGCAATCTAGTCATCGGTGTAGCAATCATCGAAAATCCTTTGACAAAATGATGATAATAACCAGCTAATCCCAGAAAACTTTTAACTTCGAATACATTTCTTGGTGGTTTCCAATCAACAACTATAGAAATCTTGCTCGGATCAACTCGTATGCCTTCAGCAGAAACAATATGTCCCAAAAATCTGACTTCTCGGAGCCAAACTCACATTTGCTGAATTTAGCGAACAATTGCTTATCTCTCAGGGTTTGTAGCCAATTTTCAAATTCTTGACATGCTCATACACATCTCGTGAATAGATCAGGATGTCACCAATGAATTGTAACACCACTCATCGATATTCAATGCTGGAATAGGGTTACGGTGTATTACCAAACATATTATACAATTACACATGCATTTCACAAACATTTTCCAAATTTCAAATAAACATCAATCAACAACATTCATATGATCCCTAATACTAGTCTACGAGGCCCAAAACTTGCATTTAGGGTGGTTCGGGACTAAACTGACAACTTTAGAAACTTTTGAAACACTTAGAAAATTTTCCCAAACACCCGTGCGGTCCGGCCGTGTGTCTCACACGGTCAAAGACATGCCCGTGTCCCAGGCCGTGTGGACATTTGAAATGGGAGCACATGACCGTGTCCCAGCCCGTGTCTAACCCTGTGTAACCTTCTAACTTGGGTCACACAACTAATACACATGCCCGTGTGCCATAAAAATGGCCACACATGCTCGGTACCAACCCGTGTGGTAGGCCATGCCAATCTTGTAGGGTATACTAACTTATGCCACACGACCATGTCACACGCCGGTGAGTGACATCGTGTGGATCATACTGACTTGATTTTGAATTCAACACTAAATGGCACACTGCCATGTAACATAACCGTGTGTTACATGCCCGTGTCTCTACCTGTGTGGACAAAAATACACTATTTACCAAGTCATTTTGCCACCCAAATTGCACAAACCTACACCAAACTAAATTGCACAATTCATGGCTTTAAAATAGGCATTCTATTATCTTCATTCAAGCATTTTTCATACCATTTCAATACCAACCAATCCAGAACACATCAATACCATAATATACCACTCAATTCATCAATATGAACACTTTCCAATTTTGCATCATTCAGCCTAATTTCACAAGCATACCACATTCAATTCTCAACCATTTAGTACCCCTTATTATTGACATCAACAAGCATAACATATCCATCATTAAACACACAACCAAACCAACCAATTTAAGCCAACTCTTATTGCTATATACAAAACTAGAAACATTTGACATTTACAAACCGTTTCAAATGGCCAAAGTCATTATCAACTCATAACCAAAATGATTAAAAAATCCTTCTACATGCCATATACTCAAAATACTTATGTTCAAAAGTACCAAGGTGATAGTTGGATAGTGTGATGAATTCTCCGACAATCCCCAAATCCGAGCTAGCTGGCTTTCACTATAAAACACGAAAAAGTAAACAAAATAAGCTATAAAGCTTAGTAAGTTCATATGAATAATAAGTATAATTGCCAACTTGTTCACAATTTAAAGAACATAAGTAATACATTCAATTCAAAAATTTGCACATTGCTATAAATATTAGTATCATGTATAAATTCATCAACTTTCACTTACTTTATATATAAACTTATCAATTATGACTTACTTGCCAAACTTATCACGAGTACATGAACTTATCCGTATGGTTTACAGCCTCGTACCATCATCTTTTCCCATTGAACTATTTGGAATAATATTAGATACTCGGGAACCTCGCAGCAAAGTACCACATACATAGCCAATGCCATCTCAATCTCATATTACATATATGCTCACTCTCAAGCTATCAACGGGCCTACCCAGACAAGCTATTAGTCAAGACGTAGCTACACAGAGCTGGTCACAGAATCTATCAAGTAACCGTTGTAACAACCCGATTTAGACCCTAATCAGAACGGTGGTTTTGGGACCACGAATCTGAGTCAGAAAAATATTTAAAAATTATTTTCTATGTTTATTTTGTGTTAATTTATATCTATGAAATTTTCGTGCTTTAATTTTATCGTTTGAGTGTCCGATTGAATAAAGGACTTAATTGCGTAAAATAAAAATTTGGTAGCTAAAAGTATAAGGGGTCAAATTGCTATTGGTTTATTAAATGGAAGTCTTTAAGTTGTAAATAGCCCATTGGCACATTAAGTGGATGGTAATAAGCATATATTATAAGGTTTTGTTATAATTTTATTAAGGTTAAAAGTGTAATCAAGTAAAATGTTAATATAAGATATAATAAACATAAAATAAGCCATATTCATATTATTTTCTTTGTTCTTGCACGGAAACTAAAAAAAGAAAAAAGAAAAAAGAAAAAGAGAAACCTAGGGTTCGGCCATTTTTAAGCACAATCAAGGTATGTGTTTAGCTCAGTTTTTGATAATTTCTACGCTTTTGAGATCGTTGCTAAGTTATCTTCAAGACCCATGATTGAATTTTTTATTTTGGTGAATATTTTGAGTTATTCCATTGTTGAGAGCTTGTGATTATTGTTGTTTGATGATGAAATATGAAAGAAATGTTTTAGATTAACATGTTTTGTATTGGAGTTTTTGATGATTTTGAGTATTTAGGACTAAATTGCAAAAATAATAATTTGAGGGACTAAAATGTGAAATAAATTAAATATATGGACTTGTATGAACACTGGGAATATTCGGCCAAACATGGGTATATTTAAATTTTGCATATTTTGTGTTTTGTACAATAGGGACTAAATTGTAAAAAATGTAAATGTCAGGGGTAAAATGGTAATTTGCCCATTTATGTGTTTTTGGACAAAATTGGATGAAAATATGTTTGAATGAGTTTAATTTGAACATGTTTAGATCAAGAACCAAAGAAATCAGGGGAAAACGAAAATTGTCAACTAGTTGTCCCGTTCCATTTTACTTAGTCCGCGGTAAGTTTATAAGCAAATAGCCGAATGTGAATAAGCTTGGTTACTATGTTTCTGAATTCATTTCTACCGAGTTATGATGTCTGAAAGCCCCGTATGAACCTTAGTAATAGTTAGGATACATATGTTAAGACAAAGGATTCTGATATATGTGTACGAGTAAGACCATGGCATCGATATGTGACTCTGATATATGTGTACGAGTAAGACCTTGTCTGGGACAATGGCATCGATATGTGATTGTACGACATATGTGTGATTATTCAAGTGTCCTATCCAATTCTGAATGTTTCATCGGGCATCAATAAGTTGTGATCGAAAGTGTAAAATGAGTGGAAATGACCAGGTATCAAATAGTTGGCTACCTAACTAAAATAAGGTACATAAGTAATTTGGTTATTTGTTGTAAATCATGTGTGATGCAAAAAAAGGATTTATGTGAACAAGATTTATGTGTTTGGTTTTATGAATAAATGATATGAATATTATAGAAATGATTTTTGAATAGGTATATACAAGACCATGTATATTCGGCATATATTTATATGTTGAAATTTTGGCTTGAAGGTTGAATGATAAATAATTATTGGATTATATTGGCATTTGGCCAAGGTGGTGTTTATGTATGAAAACGCATTAATTATGAAACATGGTAGTTTCAACTAAATGTAATAACTATATTATATTATTGTTTAGTTTAATTAAGCTAATAAGATCAATGGGTTGTTTATTTGCTTATAACTTAATAAGCTGTAATAGCTTATTGTGTGTATATTTGCTTCTGTTTTATAGATTTTGGATTCAAGTTACAAGCTCAGGGATCGTTAGCAAAGTCTATCACACTATTGACAGCTTTCGGTATTTTATAAGTTGCATTTTGAAACTATGGCATGTGTAGGCTGGTTTTCATTTTGAAATAATGAACTTTGGTTATGTATAGGGCCATGCGAAAATGGCTTAATTTCTATGTTTAGTTTTGGTTTTGTTGGATTATGATTTAAGTTCCTTTTGATTATTGTGTAATGTGTCATGTTATGCAATGTGATTGCATTCTGTGGTTAGTGGTTGAATTCGGATGTGGCATGAATATATTGATTAGGTTATATATATATGTTTGGTCTTGTATTGAGTCTATATCAAGAGTGTAACCAAAATACATGATATTTGTGATGATGTTATGTATTCGGCTGTATGGTTCATTATGGATGTTACTGAGTGAAGGTAAATTATGAAATCGTTAGGTAAAGATTAAGACATATGCATTATAGAAATTTTGGTGTTCACTTATGGATTAAGTTAAGACATGCGTACATGGCATTTGGCCTTATCATATTAATTGAATTTTTACATGCCTTACATGTGTATAAAGATGTGCATATTTATGGATGCTATATACATATGTATATGGCTATATGAACTTGCTAATTACATGTAAGTTTGCGAATGTGTACAACGATTTATATTAGCCGAGTAGATTAGGAAATGAAGCGAGTTTACTTATAATCGAATGCTTGTTTTTATTTGGTATTAATATGTAAAATATATGAGTTTCATATAGATTAATATGCTAATGCCGCGTATATGAAATAAAATGGTTGATAGGGAACTTTATTTCAATTGATGTATATCCTGTGTAAGAATATGTCATATAGAAAAGAAAATTAGGTTTAATATTCAATAATGGAGTTGTTGATGTATTGTATGTATTGTATATGTATAAATTGTTTGATATCTCTTGGATTATATTTTGTTTATGCTATGTTATGAATGATTGAATATTTAAGCTTTGATAGTTGATTTTGTTATAAACATTGATGTGATCATAAATCTCGAATTGTAATATAATGTGAATCTGTATGAATTGCAATAAGATCAGTAATACCTCATAACCCTAATCTGGCGACGGATACGGATTAGGGGTGTTTCAACCGTAAGACATACCGGTATACTCAGCCACTGGTAGGACGTGGACTAGCACCTGGATCACATAATCACAATAACCCCTAATGACATTTCACTAGTATCCTATCTATTCCTAAGGTTCAACCGAGATTCTCATTGTTGCAATGCTTTGTCGATAGATTCAGCAGTATCATAATATCGCAATTATAATATTTAAGCATATAAACACATATAACATTAAGCTTATTAATCATACAAACTTACCTCGGTTCACAAAAACGATAAAATAGATTGATTAGTCGAGTATTTTGTTTTTCCCCCAATCTAATTCTAAATTTCGCTTTTTTTAATCTATTTAATATCAAATTAACTTATTTAATAATCTTTCTATTCAATTTCATTCAAAACATTCATTTAAAGCACGTTTACACTTTTACCCCAAGTATTTCACAACTTTTACAATTTAGTCCTTATTTTATAAAAAACACAAATTGATGCAATTTGATACCAACCCATGCTAGACAAATTTTCCTAATACACATATCAGCCCATATTTTTCACTTATTTCACAATTTTCCCACAAAGTTTCGACATTTCACAATTTAATTCCTAATTCGCATTTTCACTAAAAATCACTTAACAAAACTTGTATAACTATCATCAAACATTCATAATCTATCATCAATCATTAAAATACATGCTTATTCATCAATGGTAACATCTTAATCTTTAACAGTTTTGGAAAATAGTTCCTGGGCTAGCTAGATTAAGCTGTAACAATCTCAAAAACATAGAAATTATTAAAAATTGAACAAAAATCATACCTAAATGCAAGGAATGAAGATAGCCGAATATGGAAGCTTAAAAATGGCTTTTTTTGCACCCTAGTTCAGTTGGAGAAGATGACAAGAGAATAGAAAATTGTTTTGTTTTATTTATTTTAAGTTTAATTACTAATTTACCAATATAACCTTAATTAATCACACTAATTTCAACAGTACCAATCTCATAAATGTCCACTAACATAGTAATGATCTAATTACCACTTAAGGACCTTAACTTTAAGATTCCATAACAGTTAGACACCTTTAACTATTAAAACATAACTTTTGCACTTTACGCGATTTAGTCTTTTTTATAAAATTAAGCACTCAAATGATAAAATTTCTTAACGAAAATTTCACACAAACATACTATCACATTGTTGACCTTAAAATAATAATGAAATAATCATTTCAACTTTGAATTTGTGGTCCCAAAACCACTATTCTGATTTGACCAAAAATGGGCTGTTACAACTCTCCCCCTTAGGAATTTTCATCCTTGAAAATCTTACTAGAAAAGAGGTTAGGGTATTGTTTTCTCATAGCTTTCTCAGGCTCCCATGTAGCCCCTTCAACCCTGTGACATTGCCACAACACTTTCACTAAAGCTATATATTTATTTCTCAATTCTTTAACCTCTCAAGCTAAAATTCTAATAAGTTCTTCGTTATACGTCAAATCAGGTTTAATCTCAATCTCTGCTAGAGAAATTATGTGTGATGGATTTGATCGATACCGTCGTAACACCGACACATGAAACACATTGTGAATCTTTTCCAACTCGGATTGTAACACCCCTTACCCGCATCCGAGACTGGGACAGGGTACAAGGCATTACCAGACTTAAACAGAAATAAACATGCAAAACCGGGCCATAAAAATTTATCCAATCTAAAACCCTTCAAAACAAGTTAAAATGTCCCTATTATGCCTCATTTCATGCCTGACCACCAATACAATTGTTTTAAATCATTGTACTCCCTAGGTGAACAGATAGACAACCACTGTGTGCTTCATTCAAAATTTTCTGTATAAGCTTTGGATCTCTCGGTATGCAAACTCTACCTTGGAACAATAAGCAATCATTGGATCTGATCTGATAGTCAGAATCACTAATCGACTCATATTGCACTCTTTTAGCTTGTAACTTGATATCAAATTTTTGAGCTTCACAAATTTGCTGAAGAAAAACCGGTTTAACTTTCAACTCTACTAGAATCGAACGATCATCATACAAAGATAATTGTGTATTCATCGCTCTCAAAGAAAATAAAGATTTCCTACTCAGAGCATTTATGACTATGTTTGCTTTACCCGGATAATAATCAATCACTAACTCATAATATTTCAATAACTCGAGCCACATTCATTGTCGCAAATTCAAATCTTTATGAGTCATTGTGCACTTCAATACACAACCCAAACTGTTCAATGATGCTTCACTAAAATCACAAACTCTTTACTCGACTCAAGTTGAACCAATACTGGTGCCTCAGTTAGTAATGTTTTCAGCTGATCAAAACTCTGTTGACATTTTTTGGACCACTTAGCCTTCATATCTTTTTGTAGCAATCTATTCATCGGTGTAGTAATCATCAAAAATCCTTTGACAAAACGTCAATAACAACTAGCTAGCCCCAGAAAGCTTTTGACTTCAGATACATTTCTTAGTGGTTTCCAATCAACAACTACATCTTGTTCAGATCAACTTATATGCCTTCACCTGAAACAATATGTCTCGAAACTCTAACTTCACGAAGCCAAAACTCACATTTGCTGAGTTTAGCGAACAGTTGCTTATCTGTAAAGGTTTGTAGCACAATCCTCAAATGTTCAACATGTTTAGACTTACTAGTTAATAGATCAGAATGTCGTCAATGAACACAACAACAAATTTGTCTAAATACGATCTAAAAATTTGATTCATCAAATCCATAAAAACGGTAGGAGCATTAGTTAATCCAAAAGGCATAATAAGAAATTTCATATAAACATCAATCAACAACATTCATATCATCCTTAATACGAGCCTACGAGGTCAAAAACTTGCATTCAGGGTGGTTTGTGTAACATCCTGATTTTTAGGTTTTCTGCGATTCTTGATATTTTGGTAAAGTTTTTAAAAGTTTGGTATTTGGTTATGGAATTCAAAATATTAGTAGGTAAATGGGCTTATGGAAAGCCCATGTGTTGGCCAAAACCCTGTGGAATTTTTGAATTTTGGACTTAAGAAGTGTGAAAGCCCAAAATTGACCCTAGTCGGGATGTGGTTTCGGGACCACAAAACTGAGGCATAAAAATAATTTAAAAATTTATTTTGATGCCTATGATATGTGTTAATTTGTGTATGACATTTTGATGTTTCAATTTAGAATTATAAATGTGAATTTCACTAGAAAGGACCTAGTAGTAAACTTTGAAAGTATGATGGGGAAATGTGTGATGACTAGTTGATCATGCATGCAAAAATAAGGGATTTGCATGTCAAATTTCCCCAAAGATGGTATAGTGGCCGGCCATGACAAGGAATATGGGCAAGGAAAACATGTTATGACATGTTTTGTTAATGCATGATGTGATAAATGATAAAAAATTAAGCATGTAGGAAGAGAAACAAAAAATCAAAATTTGCTCATCCTTTCCCCCCTTTTGCCGTGAGTGAAAGAGAAGCAAAGAAAAAATTTTGTTCATCTATTTTCTCTTCTTTGGCCGAAAATACTAAGGAAAAGGAAGGATTTTTGCTTCATTTTCTTTGTTTAGAAGAGATCTAGAAGGAAATTTGGCTAAACTTGCATCAAGAGTAAGGTATGTATGAGGTTGTGTTATGAGTTTCATGCATTTTTAGTTGCTAACTTGATGTTCATGTTAGCCATGGTTCAAATCCTTGTTATGCCATGGGAATGGTATTTGGCCAAAGTTGTTATTGTGTTAAAGCCATTGCATGCTAAATGTGAAGCTTGCTAATGATGCATGCAATGATGGATTTTCTACTCTTGAAATTTCTTGTAGCCATCTTGAGTAAGACATTGAGTTTTCTTTTGTTTAACCATGATTGAAGTTGAAAGGGCGTGATTGTGATGTATTCGCCATGATGCATTCATGAGCATGGTTCATGCTTCTTGCATGTTAGTAAAAATTTGTGTTTTGGATGGCTATGGACACCTTGAAATTGACCTTGCACCTATATGTGTATATATGATTGCACATGATATTTTGATTATGAAGAAAGTGATAAATATGTTGTTTAAAGAAGAAATTTGTTGAAGAATGTTGTGAAATTTGCATGTACAATCGGCCTAGTACACATATGATGTGAAAATCTTGCAATTTATTGTTGATTTTGTGCAAGTATGACTAAGTATAATCGGCCACATGGGGAATTATTGTGCATGCATTCGGTTAGAGGAAGCTTAATGATGCCTATTCTTGACTTAGGTAATCGGCTACCTTGTTGTGAGCTAAGGCCGAATGTGTGCGTAATTAAAGAAAATTGACTAAAGTGCTTAGTTATGTGATGTTGAGTCAATGATATGTGTATTCGCCAAGGCTAGCGAGACTTTAATGAATTGAATTTGTTTGTATTAGCTCAAGAGCTTAGAGGCCACAATTGGATAAGGGAAGGAAAAAGTGATCGATTAGCCGTCGAAGCCGTTCGACAACATCCGAGGTAAGTCCTCAAGAAATGACCCTACTCGAATTATGTGAAATGAAATATGGATGTGTAATGATTATTGATTTATGTGTGTATGAGTATTTGAATGATACCCGGGCTAAGTCCGAAGGCGATTATGCAAGTGATATGTTTGTGTTTGAGCCTTAATAACGAAAATGAAACATGGATGTGTAATGATTATTGATGTATGTGTGTGCATGAGCAATTGAATGATATCCGGCTAAGTTTGAAGACATTTATGCTAGTAATTATACAGGTTAAGACCAAGGCCATTGTGCTAGTGACCACATCCGGGCTAAGACCAAGGCATTCGTGCAAGTTGTTAAATCCGGCTAATACCAAAGGCATTTGTGCAAGTCGTTCTATCCGGGCTAAGACCGAAGGCATTCGTGCATGTGGTTATATCCGGTTGTATTCGAAGAAGCTTGGGCTGAAGGTGGCGTTGGTTGCTGTAATAAATTTAATTAATACGCTCGAAAAGCCCAAAGGAAAAGGTATGTTTATATGTGCATTGGAAAAGTCGATATGTTTGAGTAACATTCGTTCAATCGACTAACGAATTTTCAGCTATTGAATTGGTTGATATCTTGTGAAAGTATACAATGATGAAGTGTGAAGCAAGTATGATTATGTGAATGTGTATTAATGAAATGATTCATTTGGCTATGTGAATGTAATGCCTTAGTTAAAGCTGATTTTATTGCTTGAGACTTACTAAGCATAAAAATGCTTACCCGTTGCTTTGGCTCTCTGTTTTATAGATTTTGCTCGTTAGCGATCGGATTCGGGATCATTAAAGTCGAAGTCATCTACACTATCAAAGCCTCCATTTTGGTATAATTTTGGTTGAACTTTGAAATGGCATGTATAGGACTACCCTAATGTTGAAGGTCATGTACCTTTCGGTTTTGTGTAAGCTTGGATAGCCATGCGAAAATGGCTTATATCGTTTTAGTATGATTCTATAATAGTTTGTATGATAATCATTATGGGGTATGAAATTGTCTGAAAGGATTAGCCATTGGAATGGTTAATCATAATCACACTTTGTGCTATGTGTGCAAAAAGGGCCATTTGAATCGTGGAAATCATGAAATAGGTAATGGTTACTTTGAAAACAGGTGCTGGCAGCAGCAGTGGTATGGTTTTGAAAAATCACCAAAATTTGTAGGAATGGTATTAAATAATGAATAAATTATGTAAATTAACCTTAATGAGTCTACTTTCATGTGGAATAAACGAAATGGTCATAGGAGTTACATGTTAAGAGATATTAAAGCTATTGTGAGATAGGGCCAGAACGGTTTCTGGGTCCCCTGTCGCAACTTTAAAAATTTATTATAAATTATCCAGAAAGAATTAGGAGTCATGCCTTATATGTAGAGATTCAATTTTGAGTCTAGTTTCATTAGAAATAAACGGAACCAGTATTAAAGCCCTGTACAGAGAGATATTCAAGTTGTAACGCGCGAAGGTCAGAGCAGTCGATCCCTGTAACATGGGTTACTTTAACTAATAAACTGTACCAATTGGCCTGACCAAAAATTCTAGAAATAAATCCATGGATGGATATATGAGTTTAAATTCAGGGAAAATTTACGGAATCAGTTTTTGAGTTTTGAAACTCGAGATATGATTTTTAAGGTGACAGTGACGCAGATTTCCAGCCTGTCTGGAAATGTCAAATTGGTGGGTGAAATATGTGGATTTGGCTTGTTAACCCCTCGTGTCCGACACCGGCGATGGTCTCGGGTTCGGGGTGTGACAATTTTATTGGTATCAGAGCCACGGTTTAGTCGATTCTAGGACTACCGTGATATGTTTGGGGTCTAGCTATACATGCCATTAAATGATGAATTGATAGTGTGGTGATTTCTGACAATTTGACTTTGTGTTTGTTTATAGCAATGGATCTCGATCCCAACCGAGCAATAGCTGATGATGTGGAGAGTGTGGCGCCTGCTCCCGCGCAAGGGACAGCGCCGCGGACTCTCAACCTATGGCCAGCAATCCGAATGATGAGGCTAGGCAAGCCTTTTATAGTGTGATGAATGATTGGTTCAACCAATACATTCGAACTAACACTACTGTTCCACAACCTCCATTCCCGACTAATGCAACCCCGCACCTACAATACCTCCGATGAATCGACCAAATAAGGTCAAGTAAGCCCCATCGACACAATTCGTAAACATGGGGCCACTTGAATTCAAGGCTACGGATAGCGACGATCTTTGAGCAAGCTGAATTTTGGTTGGATAACACTATCCGGTGCTCGATGAGCTATCTTGTACACCGATGAGTGCTTAAAGTGTACCATCTCCTTGCTACGCGATTTACGCCTATTATTGGTGGAGTACTCGACTTCGTGGTGCCTAGAGAGCAAGTGACTTGGGAATTCTTTCAAACCGAGTTCAAAAAAGTATATCGATCGAGATTCATCAACCAAAAGCGAAGGAATTTCTTGATCTTAAGCAAGGTTCTATGTCGATTCGACTAAGAACGAAAATTTGTGAGGCTTAGCCGATGCAGCGAGAATGCATTTCGTCCAAGCTATTATGTGTAAACGCAACGAGGATGGGTTGAATGATGATATAAGGATGTTCGTTGGCATTCTCGAAATACGAGAGTTCGTAGTACTTGTTGAGCGAGCTTGTAAAGTCAAGAGCTTAGAAAGGAGAAACAAAAGTTGATGTGGGAACCGGAGAATTCAAAAGGTCCTCGGAAAGTCTCTTCAACAGCATCGAAGAGATTTTGAGATGATGTAAGCGGTCTAGAGGCGCTTGGGCTTTTCTAGACGAGGACGCGATCGACCCCTGTGACCACACGAGTCACTTGATCGCCATTGGTGGAAATGATCGCCGAGAGAGGCGAGTGTTCGCATTGTGGCAAATGGCATTCGGGAGCTGTTGGTTCGTGATCGCTCTCGCTATAAGTGTGGATCGGCCGACCACCTTATGAAGGATTGCCCGAGGTTGCTTGAACAAAATGTAAGTCGAGTGGAAACCCGGTGCTACCACCGCCGAGGTAGGCCACCTAGAAATATGGGCAATGTTAGTGGTGGTCGAGAGGATCTAGAGATGCTACCATCGATCCGAGGCTCGTGCTCTGCTAAGACTTATGCCATCTGCCACGCCGAGGATCTTTGCTCACCGGATGTCATTATCGGTACTTTCACTCTTTTCAATACTAATGTGATTGCTTTGATTGACCCCTGGTTCTACTCATTCTTATATATGTGAAACCTTAGCATCCATAAAGACTTTGCCTATTGAGTCTCTCGAGTTTGTAATTCGGTGTCAAACCCTTGGGTCATTACATGCTTGTCAACAAAGTGTGCAAGAAAAGTCCCTTAGTGTTCCGAGGTTCTTGTTTTCCGCGGACTTGATGCTTTTGCCGTTCGATGAATTGACGTTATTCTTGGTTTGGATTGGTTGACCATGCACGATGCGGTTGTAAATTGCGGAGCAAGACTATCGATTTGAGGTCGCGAATAACGAGATAATTTGGGTTGAGTCTACTGATTTGAAAGGGTTACCAGCTATAATATCAGCAATGTTGGCCAAGAAATATGTAAGAAAAGGGTACGAAGCGTACCTTGTGTATGTGTTCGATGACAAGGAATCAAAAAAGAAACCCGAATCAGTGCGAGTGGTTTGTGAATACCGGATGTTTTCCCGAAGAATTGCCGGTTTACCACTGTTCGGAAATAGAATTTGGCATCGAATTGGTACCGGTACCACTCAATTTCGATAGCTCCGTATCGTATGGCACCAACGGAATTAAAGGAGTTGAAAGCTCGGTTGCAAGAATTGGTGGATAGAGGTTTTGCTCGCCCGAGTTTTTCGCCTTGGGTGCGCCCGGTGTTGTTTGTGAAAAGAAGGATGGAACCATGAGGTCATGCATCGACTATCGTCGACTTAATAAAGCGGCGATAAAGAACAAATATCCATTACCACGTATCGATGACTTGTTCGATCAACTAAAGGGAGCCTCGGTGTTCTCGAAAATAGATTTGAGATCGGGCTATTATCAATTGCGAATTCGAGATTCGGACGTACCCAAGACGCCTTGAGCGAGATATGGTCACTATGAGTTCCTAGTGATGCCGTTTGGGCTTACTAATGCCCTGCGGTATTTATGGATTTAATGAATCGGATCTTGGACCATATTTGGATCGATTCATAGTCGTGTTCATTGATGACATCTTGGTCTATTCAAGAAATGAGACCGAACATGCTGAACACCGAGGTTAGTCTTTGCAAATTTTACGGGATAAGCAATTATATGCTAAGTTCAGCAAGTGTGAGTTACGGTTAAGAAAGTTAGCTTCTTGGGTCATGTGGTATCTGCATCGGGTATTCGAGTCGACCGAATAAAATTTCAGCCATACTTAATTGGAAGCCTCAGAAATATTAATGAGGTTCGAGCTTTTGGGGCTTGCCGATTATTACCGACGATTTGTAAAGGTTTCTCAACGATAGCCACGCCGATGACGAAGCTACTCGAAAGGATGTTAAGTTCGAATGGACGGAGAAATGTCGAAAATTTTCGATCAATGAAAACTTATTTGATGAAGCCCCAATTCTAGTGCAACCCGAATCGGCAAAGAGTTTGTCATCTATAGTGACGCCTCCTACTTGGGTTAGGTTGCGTATTGATGCAAGAAGGTCGAGTTGTGGCCTATCGTCGAGGCAATTAAAGCCACACGAGAAAATTATCCGACCCATGATCTCGAATTGGTCGCCATCGTATTCGCCTTGAAGATTTGGCGACATTACTTATTTGGTGAGAGGTGCCATGTGTACTCGGATCACAAAAGTCTCAAATATTTGATGACCCAAAGAGACTTAAATCTGCGACAAAGACGTTGGCTCGAGTGTTAAAGGATTATGAGCTGGTCATTGACTATCACCGGGAAAGGCGAATGTGGTTGCGGATGCCTTGAGTCGTAAATCATTATTCGCTTTACAAGCGATGAATGTGCACTTGTCCGCTCGATCCGACAACGTGTTAGTAGCTGAATTGAAAGCCAAACCATTATTGATACATCAAATTTGTGAAGCTCGGAAGGTCGACGATGAGTTGGTTGCAAAACGGTCGAGTGTGTTCGAACAAGGAATCGGAGTTTCGGATCGATGATGACGATTGTTTGAGGTTCGAAGTCGTCTGTGTTCCAAGGAATTGAACTTATTTCAATAATTCGAGCGAAGCCCATTGTAGCCGAATGGCAATCCACCCGGGGAGTACGAAGATGTACAACGATTTGAAACGTCGGTTTTGGTGGCATGGTATGAAACGAGACATCTCCGATTTTGTTTCGAGATGTTTAATATGTCAACAAGTGAAAGCGGAACATCAAGTGCCTTGAGATTACTTGATCGATCACGATACCCGAGTGGAAATGGGATCGAGTCACAATGGACTTTGTGTCCGGGCCGCCATTGTCGACAAGTAAGAAGGATGCGATTTGGGTTGTTGTTGATAGATTGACTAAGTCGGCTCACTTTATCCTGTCGTGCACGGATTTTCATTAGATAAACTAGCTGAATTGTGCGTTTCTTAGATTGTGAGATTACACGGGTACCGATTTACATTGTGTCGGATAGAGATCCGAGGTTCACCTCTCGATTTTGGAAGAAATTGCAAGAAGCTTTGGGTACCAAGTTGCATTTCAGACCGCCTTTCACCCCCAAACCGATGGTCAATCCGGCGGATAATTCGGATACTTGAGGATATGTTGAGATGTTGCATCCTCGAGTTCGATGGTTCATGGGAGCGGTACCTACCTTTGATTGAATTCGCACAACAATAGTTTTCAATCAAGTATTAAGATGGCGCCTTACGAGGCTTTGTACGAGCGTAAATGCCGTACACCATTGTTTTGGACCGAGCTCGGTGAAAACAAAATTTTGAGTGGATTTGATTAAAGATGCTGAATGAAAGTAAAAGTAATCCGTGAAAGTCGAAAATAGCCTCCGATCGTCGAGAAGTCGTGCGCGGTTTGAAACGAAAGGACATTGAGTATCGTGGGAGATAAAGTGTTTCTTAAGGTTTCGCCTTGGAAAAAGATACTCGATTCGGTAGTAAGGGCAAGTTGAGCCCGAGGTTCATTGGACCATATGAGATATCCGAAGCGAGTCGGTCCGATGGCATATCGTCGATTTTGCCCCCGAACTCGAAAAGATTCACGATGTCTTTCATGTTTCGATGCTTGACACTATAGATCGATCCATCGCACGTGATTAGTCCATCGGAGGTTGAAATTCAAGCCAATATGAGTTATGAGGAAGAACCGATTCGTATCCTATCACGTGAAGTGAAAGAGTTGCGGAACAAGCGGGTTCCGCTAGTGAAAGTGTTATGGCTCAAACACGGGATAGAAGAAGCTACTTGGGAAACCGAGAACTCTATGAAAGAGCGATACCCAACCCTATTTACCTGTAAGATTTTCGGGGACGAAAATTTCTTAAGTGGGGGAGAGTTGTGACAGCCCAAAATTGACCCTAGTCGGGATGTGGTTTCGGGACCACAAAACCGAGGCATAAAAATAATTTAAAAATTTATTTTGATGCCTATGATATGTGTTAATTTGTGTATGACATTTTGATGTTTCAATTTAGAATTATAAATGTGAATTTCACTAGAAAGGACCTAGTAGTAAACTTTGAAAGTATGATGGGAAATGTGTGATGACTAGTTGAGCATGCATGCAAAAATAAGGGATTTGCATGTCAAATTTCCCCAAAGATGGTATAGTGGCCGGCCATGACAAGGGAATATGGGCAAGGAAAACATGTTATGACATGTTTTGTTAATGCATGATGTGATAAATGATAAAAAATTAAGCATGTAGGAAGAGAAACAAAAAAATCAAAAATTTGCTCATCCTTTCCCCCCTTTTGCCGTGAGTGAAAGAGAAGCAAAGAAAAAAATTTTGTTCATCTATTTTTCTCTTCTTTGGCCGAAAATACTAAGGAAAAAGGAAGGATTTTTGCTTCATTTTCTTTGTTTAGAAGAGATCTAGAAGGAAATTTGGCTAAACTTGCATCAAGAGTAAGGTATGTATGAGGTTGTGTTATGAGTTTCATGCATGTTTTAGTTGCTAACTTGATGTTCATCTTAGCCATGGTTCAAATCCTTGTTATGCCATGGGAATGGTATTTGGCCAAAGTTGTTATTGTGTTAAAGCCATTGCATGCTAAATGTGAAGCTTGCTAATGATGCATGCAATGATGGATTTTCTACTCTTGAAATTTCTTGTAGCCATCTTGAGTAAGACATTGAGTTTTCTTTTTGTTTAACCATGATTGAAGTTGAAAGGGCATGATTGTGATGTATTCGCCATGATGCATTCATGAGCATGGTTCATGCTTCTTGCATGTTAGTAAAAATTTGTGTTTTGGATGGCTATGGACACCTTGAAATTGACCTTGCACCTATATGTGTATATATGATTGCACATGATATTTTGATTATGAAGAAAGTGATAAATATGTTGTTTAAAGAAGAAATTTGTTGAAGAATGTTGTGAAATTTGCATGTACAATCGGCCTAGTACACATATGATGTGAAAATCTTGCAATTTATTGTTGATTTTGTGCAAGTATGACTAAGTATAATCGGCCACATGGGGGAATTATTGTGCATGCATTCGGTTAGAGGCAAGCTTAATGATGCCTATTCTTGACTTAGGTAATCGGCTACCT
This sequence comes from Gossypium arboreum, assembly GCF_025698485.1. Lineage (NCBI taxonomy): Eukaryota > Viridiplantae > Streptophyta > Magnoliopsida > Malvales > Malvaceae > Gossypium > Gossypium arboreum. Next base: position 74,540,479 of record NC_069079.1, on the reverse strand, counting down.
TGTTGTGAGCTAAGGCCGAATGTGTGCGTAATTAAAGAAAATTGACTAAAGTGCTTAGTTATGTGATGTTGAGTCAATGATATGTGTATTCGCCAAGGCTAGCAAGCGAGACTTTAATGAATTGAATTTGTTTGAATTAGCTCAAGAGCTTAGAGGCCACAATTGGATAAGGGAAGGAAAAAGTGATCGATTAGCCGTCGAAGCCGTTCGACAACATCCGAGGTAAGTCCTCAAGAAATGACCCTACTCGAATTATGTGAAATGAAATATGGATGTGTAATGATTATTGATTTATGTGTGTATGAGTATTTGAATGATACCCGGCTAAGTCCCAAAGGCGATTATGCAAGTGATATGTTTGTGTTTGAGCCTTAGTAACGAAAATGAAACATGGATGTGTAATGATTATTGATGTATGTGTGTGCATGAGCAATTGAATGATATCCGGCTAAGTTTCAAGACATTTATGCTAGTAATTATACCGGGTTAAGACCAAGGCCATTGTGCTAGTGACCACATCCGGCTAAGACCAAGGCATTCGTGCAAGTTGTTAAATCCGGGCTAATACCAAGGCATTTGTGCAAGTCGTTCTATCCGGGCTAAGACCAAGGCATTCGTGCATGTGGTTATATCCGGTTGTATTCAAGAAGCTTGGGCTGAAGGTGGCGTTGGTTGCTGTAATAAATTTAATTAGTACGCTCGAAAAGCCCAAAGGAAAAGGTATGTTTATATGTGCATTGGAAAAGTCGATATGTTTGAGTAACATTCGTTCAATCGACTAACTAATTTTCAGCTATTGAATTGGTTGATATCTTGTGAAAGTATACAATGATGAAGTGTGAAGCAAGTATGATTATGTGAATGTGTATTAATGAAATGATTCATTTGGCTATGTGAATGTAATGCCTTAGTTAAAGCTGATTTTATTGCTTGAGACTTACTAAGCATAAAAATGCTTACCCCGTTGCTTTGGCTCTCTGTTTTATAGATTTTGCTCGTTAGCAATCGGATTCGGGATCATTAAAGTCAAAGTCATCTACACTATCAAAGCCTCCATTTTGGCATAATTTTGGTTGAACTTTGAAATGGCATGTATAGGACTACCCTAATGTTGAAGGTCATGTACCTTTCGGTTTTGTGTAAGCTTGGATAGCCATGCGAAAATGGCTTATATCGTTTTAGTATGATTCTATAATAGTTTGTATGATAATCATTATGGGGTATGAAATTGTCTGAAAGGATTAGCCATTGGAATGGTTAATCATAATCACACTTTGTGCTATGTGTGCAAAAAGGGCCATTTGAATCGTGGAAATCATGAAATAGGTAATGGTTACTTTGAAAACAGATGCTGGCAGCAGCAGTGGTATGGTTTTGAAAAATCACCAAAATTTGTAGGAATGGTATTAAATAATGAATAAATTATGTAAATGAACCTTAATGAGTCTACTTTCATGTGGAATAAACGAAATGGTCATAGGAGTTACATGTTAAGAGATATCAAAGCTATTGTGAGATAGGGCCAGAACGGTTTCTGGGTCCCCTGTCGTAACTTTAAAAATTTATTATAAATTATCCAGAAAGAATTAGGAGTCATGCCTTATATTTACAGATTCCATTTTGAGTCTAGTTTCATTTGAAACAAACGGCACCAGTATTAAAGCCCTGTACAGAGAGATATTCAAGTTGTAACGTGCGAAGGTCAGAGCAGTCGATCCCTGTAACATGGGTTACTTTAACTAATAAACTGTACCAATTGGCCTGACCAAAAATTCTAGAAATAAATCCATTGATGGATATATGAGTCTAAATTCAGGAAAAATTTACGGAATCAGTTTTCGAGTTTTGAAACTCGAGATATGATTTTTAAGGTGACAGTGACGCAGATTTCCAGCCTGTCTGGAAATGTCAAATTGGTGGGTGAAATATGTGGATTTGGCTTGTTAACCCCTCGTGTCCGACACCGGCGATGGTCTCGGGTTCGGGGTGTTACAAGAAGTTAGGGGCCTTGGATAGGTGGTCTTATTAAAATTTGTGGGTGAAATGTAACACAAAAGAGCCTCTAGTAAAGTGGCTAAGTGACGCCACTAGGGAGCTATAAAGGTGGCGTGTAGGTAGATAAGGGAAGACCTGGGTTTGATTCCCTGTGATGGCAAAGGTAATGTTATTTTTATGCTTGTGCATGCTAGAGTTTAAAGCTGAACGGAACTCTGTGGGGGAGAGTTTGAAACAGTCAGATGCATGGATTAAGGAGGGATAAAGGGAGAGATTTTAGGGATTTGAGAGAAGGATAGAGCTTAGCTGAATTGAGGGGATTTCTGCAGAGGGGTTTCAGGGTAGCATTTTTGGCAATAGGAATTAGGGTGTGCCGTTTTCTCCTTTTGGTGTAGTCTTTTTTTCTCTCTTTTCTTTTCCAGCCGAATCTACCTTCCTCCCATTCATCTTTTCTTCCTTTTCCTTCTTTCAAACCAGCCTACTACTCCCCTTCATTCACCTATTGTTTTTCTTACCTCCACTTCTGTCGAAATACCGCAAAAGCCGAAATCCGTGGAGACTGGGTGGTGTCGATTCCTTGTTGACCAGAAAACCTCTTTTTCTTTTCACTTTTTGGTGGCCAATCCCTTTATCTTTTAGGCATAAATGGATTCAAGAAGAGAGACTTTGGTAAGTGCTTGAACTCTAAACGATTCCTATGGTGAATGTTGACAAAAAGCCGAAACCCCTATAGTTTAGGGAGGTGGCCGAATATGGGTAGAGGCCTTATTGGGCTTTTCTTTTTAAATTTTTTATGGTTTGTTTAGTGGAGGAGCAGCAAGGCGTAGGATCGACTTGGATTAGTTTGGATCATCGAAGTGGCTAGAGCTAGTCATCAATTTCGGCAAAGGTAAGGTTCTTAAGGCCATTATAGATGGTGGCCGAATGTGTAAGTGTTGATAATAGATGGTTCTCATTTTGGTTTAATTATTGTGAGCTGATTTATAAGTGGTGGATTATAGGAGAAATCGTATAGGAGATCTCGTTGAGGAATATCGCAAAATAGGTGTGTAACGAACCGGTTTTCATAGCTTAAAACAATAAATGCCGAAAAGCCGAAATGCCAAAATTCTAGCATTTCGAAGACTTGTGAGAAAGCGAACGCTCATTGGTTGGTTAGATTCACTAAGTTGATGATCGGGATCGTTGGAACAGGTAAGAGCACGATTTTTGGCATTACGTTAAGTTGGGCCTCGAGGGGCTGAAATTGGGCCCAATGGGCTTTCGGGCCCATTTGGGTAAAATTGGTAGAGAATGAAAACCTGTTAAATTGCGCATTAAGACGGGTAATAACATTATGGAATATAGGCTAAATGGACCTAGATGACAAAATCGGCTAAGTAGGGCCCATTAGGGGTTTTTGGCCCAATAACTCGGTTTCGCTAAAAATGGGCCAGAATTGTTGTTTAAAACATATGAATTGTTAGTAACTAATAATGAACATGGAAAACCCTAATATATGGTAAAATTATAAAATTACCTTTATAATATGAAAATGACTGTTTTGCCCTTAGGTAAAAATGATTGTTATACCCCTAGGGTTTAACTATAAATTTAATATGTGGGATATGATATACATGATTGATTTGATATGCACATGACATGTATGATATGCACATGATGAATTCATAAATGCATTGGGTTGGGTTTTTATATGGATGGAGGAAGTGCAAAAGGGCTTATGCCCCAGTTTATTGAAAAGGGCTTATGCCCCAGTTTACCAAAAAGGGCTTATGTCCCAGTTTATTGAAAAGGGCTTATGCCCCAGTTTACCGAAAAGGGCTTATGCCCCAAGTTATTGAGAAGGGCTTTGCCCCAGTTTATTGAAAAGGGCTTTCCCCCAGTTATTGAAAGAGGCTAGGCCTCCAGTTATATGATAAAGCAGCTAAGCTGCCAGTGGTGTGTTGGTTGGGCGAGTTGAGTCATTCCCCACATGGTGTGTTGGTTGGTACGGGTGGAGAGTAGCAGATAGTGGGTCGAGTAGTCTCCCCAAATGGGTTTGCATTCACTCTTTCATCAGCATTACATGTGATATTGAAATGGGCCTATGGGCCATACCATTCACAGTAAAGGCTTCGGCCCAGTAATATGAAATATGAAAAGGCTTCGGCCCAGTAGATGTTGTGATTGGATGTGGGCTTAGGCCCAGCAGGCTGATATTGCTTTGGGTTCTAAAAGGGGCTTGTTACACATTGAGTTTCCAAACTCACCCTCTTTCTTTAACCTTGCAGGTGAGCCTTGATTTGGGGACTTGGAGCCGGAGGGGATTTAGAGTGGCCAAAGTGATTGCTTTTGGGCTTTGAAACAAGTGACTGGTTTTCTTTAAGTTATCTTATTTACTATTTTATTTTCTTTGGGTTGTAATAAGGCCATTCTAACTTTATTTTTTTTTCTTTTCTGGGATTATTTTATTTTTAATAACTCTAAACTGGTTAATATTAAATGGGCTAGACATAGGATACGTTTTCAAAACGACACTTGTTTTCCAAACAACACAACGTTACGAATATCCGATTTCTCAAAGATATCCACTTAAATAAATTTCAAATCGATATAACCAAGTGTGGCAATGGTTGTGGGCATGTCTAGGGTTGGATCCATTTGAAGAGCTTGGTACTTAAGCAGCCTTCATGGCTCACCTCCTCTGTTACGGATTCCTACCTGGTGCCCAACTTCCATTCACTTTATTAGCTTAACAAAAGTTATTTTTTAAAAACACTAAAATGAAACATGGATTTTTATTTCAATGTGGCACGTCAGATTCGGCCATAACGTCTAGGCCGGGTTTGGGGTGTTACATTTAGTGGTATCAGAGCCTAGGTTGCAACAACTCGGCTGTGGATCAGGTCCGAAAAACTTTTCAAAAAAAATTACCAGAAAGGGTATTTTTAGAAATAGTTTTGAAAAGATCTTCTCAGAAATCTTTTATAAAGGTATACATGATAAAATGATTTAAGTATTTCTAGGTTTTTAAAATGGGTCTAAAATCAAGAATTTCCAAACAAGGGTATGTTTTTTTCAAATTTTAAGAAATTCTATTTTCTGTGATTAAATGCATGGTTTGTGGTTTTTGGTTTGGAGAAAGGAAGAAGTGGCGCACTGAATCCCCGGCACCAAGTTTGTAAGTATACTCTTTTTATGTGATATTGATATGATGCTATAAATAGAACTGAGACCCTACTATGATACTTTAGATAGGGTAGAACTGAAAAAAATCGTAGGAATGAAACTATAGCTAGGCTACGACGATGCAAAAATAATCCTTGAACTCTTATATTTCCATAAGACATCTCGTAATAAACAATTGAACATTAGACTAATGTCATAAAATTCGTAATCAGATAAGTAAATATGAGTACAAGAGGAACTCGTGGACGAGGCCGCGAACGTGGTCGCAGAAGGGTACAAGCTGAATTTTCATCCTCAGGGCATAGGCTAGCTGAGGAGGCATTTGTGCCACAGGCAACAGAGACTAGGTCTTATGATCGGGCTGTGGGGGATGGTGCTTTGTCCCAAGCCATGTTAAGGGTTTTAGAAAGAGTTGTTGGAGCTAGTTATGTGGATGCTCGTCGAAAGGAATTTTTGAATCTGACTCAGGGTAATAAGACTGTCGCGGAGTATGAGGCTGAGTTTTTGAGGCTGAGTCGATATGCCAGAGGGATAGTTGCAACTGAGTATGAGCGCAGTGTTCGATTTGAGGATGGCCTCCGCGATGAGCTTAGGATATTGATAGCTCCACAGAGGGAGCGTGGTTTTGCTGCGTTGGTAGAGAAGGCTAAGATAGCCGAGAAGGTAAAGCGGACTGAGCGGCTGAATCGTGAGAAGGATCGACCCAGTTTTAAGAGGGATTTTAGACCCTCAAGTGCTACGAATCAGAATGTTAAAAGAGCAAGGATGGAGGAACTGGTTCGAGCAATTCCAGTAAATACTTTTAGACCACAGGTTTGCAGGGACTGTGGTAAGAAGCATATAGGGGAGTGCTAGAAACAAACTAGAGCATGTTTTCGATGTGGTTCCAAGGAGCATAAGTTCAGAGAATGTCCTCGGAGAACAGCTCAGGAACTAGCTGCGGAGCAAAGGGATGTCCAACCACAGCGAGGAGGACCACCACCACAGAGAGGTCGTGGGCAAGGTAGCGGTGGCAATGGTAATGGACGAGGACGTGGGGCACTGGCGAGGTCTTTGGGCATCTTGGCTCGACAATAGGCATTAGTTTATACTGCACAACATCGTGAGGAGGGTGACGCTCCTGATGTTATAATCGGTACGTTCTTCATTCATAGCATGCCTTACACTGCTTTGATTGATGTGGGTTCCACTCACTCGTATGTTGCTTGTGATGTATCTAGGGAATTGGGTGTGCTTCCTGAGGAGACTGTGAGTGGGGTATCGTTGATAAGCCCATTAGGACACTTGGTTAAGGTAGATAAACTCTTTAGGGCGGTGCCTTTAGAGACACAAGGTAAAATTTTTGAAAGAAATTTGATGGAGCTGTCATTTGAGGATTTTGATCTTATCTTGGGAATGGACTGGCTAACTAAGCATAAGGCGATGTTGGATTGTGCTGCAAAGAGTGTGGTACTAAGAACTGCTGAAGATGAGGAGATAATGGTTATCGGAGAATGAAGGAATTATTTGTCCAATGTTGTTTCAGCTTTAAGGGCCGAGAAGTTGATTCGGAAAGGTTGTGAGGCGTACTTGGCCTGTGTAAGTCAAACTGAACTTAAGGAGATAACGGTAGAGTCGGTTAGGACCATTAAGGAGTTTCAAGATGTATTCCCAGAGGAACTTCCTGGATTACCTACGAACAGATAAGTCGAGTTCGGAATCAACTTGTTACCTGGTACAGCTCTTATGTCCATTGCGCCTTATAGGATGGCACCAAAGGAGTTGGTGGAATTGAATGCTCAGATTCAAGAGTTGTTGGATAGGGGATTTATAAGACCAAGTGTTTCCCCGTGGGGCGCACCAGTGTTGTTCGTAAAGAAGAAAGATGGGACTATGCGAATGTGTATTGATTATCGGTAGTTGAATAAATTGACCATCAAGAACAAGTATCCATTACCAAGAATCGACGATCTGTTTGATCAACTAAGAGGAGCCTTAGTATTTTCTAAGATCGACCTTCGGTTAGGATATCATCAGTTGAGAGTTAAAGAAGTGGATATTTATAAGACGGCATTCAGGACTTGATATGGTCATTACGAGTTTTTGGTAATGCCTTTTGGATTGACTAATGCACCGGCAGCATTCATAGATTTAATGAATCGGGTGTTCCAGCCATGCTTGGATTGGTTCGTAGTCATTTTTATTGACGATATCTTGGTGTATTCGGAAACGGAAGAGAAGTATGATAGCATCTTCGTGTTGTGCTGCAAGTGCTAAGGGAAAAAAGTAACTTTATGCAAAGTTTAGTAAGTGCGAGTTTTAGCTGAGGGAAGTCACTTTCTTGGGGCATGTTGTGTCTGCTGAGGGGATCAAGGTGGACCCTCGAAAGATTGAGGCAATTCTGGAATGGAAGCCACCGAGGTCAGTAACAGAAATCTGAAGTTTTCTGGGGTTGGCAGGTTATTATCGAAGATTCATGGAAGGATTTTCTGTGTTGGCAGCACCGATAACGAAACTTATAAGAAAGGGAGCACCTTTTGTATGGACGAATAAGTAGCAAGAGACTTTTGAGAAGCTGAAGAAGGTTTTGACAGAAGCGCCAGTGTTGATTCAGCCAGAGTCTGGTAAGGACTTCACTGTTTACAGCGACGTGTCACATATAGGTTTGGGTTGCGTGTTGATGCAAGAGGGTAAGGTGGTCGCTTATGCTTCACGACAGCTTAAGCCTCACGAGGTGAACTATCCTACGCATGACTTGGAGTTGGCAGCGGTGATTTTTACGCTTAAGATATGGAGGCATTACTTGTATAGGGAGAGATGCATCATCTATACGGACCACAAGAGTCTTAAGTACTTACTGACTCAAAAGGAGTTGAATCTTAGACAGCGAAGGTGGATAGAGTTGTTAAAGGACTATGACTGTTCGATTGAGTACCATCCAGGTAAGGCAAATGTCGTGGCTGATGCGTTAAGTCGAAGGACTGTGGCAGAGTTGAAGGCAATGTTTGCTCGTCTAAGTTTGTATGACGATGGAAGCTTATTGGCAGAGTTACAAGTGAGACCGACTTGGGTAGAACAGATTAAGAAGCAACAGTTGGAAGATGAATCGTTGGTTTCTCGATTGCAGCAAGTTGAGAAGGGGGAGAATCCAGATTTTGGGTTAAATAATGATGGAGTTCTTTGTTTTCGAGGGAGAATTTGTATGCCGAAGAACTCTGACTTGAGATTGATGACTTTGAGAGAGGCACATAATGGACCTTGTGCTATGCATCCAGGAGGGAGTAAGTTGTATCGAGACTTGTGAGAGCTATATTCATGGCCTGGGCTTAAGCGAGAAGTGATCGAATTTGTGGGGAGATGTTTGACGTGTCAACAAGTGAAGGCCGAACATCAAGCGCCTTGAGTTATTGTTGAATGGTAAAGATACCACTTTGGAAGTGGGAAAGGGTAACTATGGATTTTGTAAGTGGGTTGCCATTGACACCTGCTAAGAAGGATTCGGTTTGGGTAATTGTGGATAGGCTCACGAAATCTGCCCATTTCATACCTGTCCGAATCGATTATTCACTTCAGAAGCTGGCTAAGTTGTATGTGGCAAAGATAGTGCGGTTCATGGAGTGCCAATGTCGATAATTTCTGACCGAGACCCAAGGTTTACATCTCGATTTTGGCAGAAGTTGCATGAGGCGTTGGGAACGCGATTGGACTTTAGTACGGCTTTTCACCCTTAATCAGATGGGCAGTCAGAGAGGGTCATTCAGATTCTAGAAGACATGTTGAGAGGTTGTGTTATTGAATTTAGGGGCAATTGGGAGGACTATTTTCCATTGGCAAAGTTCGCGTATAACAACAATTACCAAGCAAGTATTCAGATGGCTCTTTACGAGGCACTATATGGGCGAAGGTGTCGTTCGTCTACTTGTTGGGCGAAATTGGGGGAAAGGCAAGTACTTGGGTCAGAATTGGTAACAGATACTGAAGACAAGATTAAGGTGATCAGGAATCAGTTAAAGGAGGCAGCGGATCAACAAAAGTCTTATGCCAATCTGAAGCGTAAGGATATTGAATATGCAGTTGGGGACATGGTCTTTTAGAAAGTTTCGCCTTGGAAGAAGATATTGAGATTTGGTAAGAAGGGCAAATTGAGCCCACGGTTTATTGGACCTTATCGAATTATTAAGCGGATATGGCCGGTGTCTTATCAACTAGAGTTACCTCCAGAGCTGGATCGTATTCACGACGTTTTTCATGTGTCCATGCTAAGGCGATATCGTTCAGACCCAACTCATATCGTGCTAGTCGCAGAAATCAAAGTACGGTTAGATTTGACCTTTGAAGAAGAACCTATGCAAATACTTGATCACGACATCAAGTTGTTGAGAAGGAAGTCAGTCCCATTAGTGAAGGTACTTTGGAGGAACCATGGCAAGGAAGAAGCTACTTGGGAGGCTGAAGAGGCAATGCGTCAGCAGTACCCTCAACTGTTTGGATCAGGTAAATTTCGAGGCCGAAATTTCTTTAAGGAGGGTAGAGTTGTAACATCCTGATTTTCGGGTTTTTCGCGACTCCTGATATTTTGGTAAAGTTTTTAAAAATTTGGTATTTGGTTGTGGAATTCAAAATTTGAGTAGGTAAATGGGCTTATGGAAAGCCCATGTGTTGGCCAAAACCCGGTGGAATTTTTGAATTTTGGACTTAAGAAGTTAGGGGCCTTGGATAGGTGGTCTTATTAAAATTTGTGGGTGAAATGTAACACAAAAGTGCCTCTAGTAAAGTGGTTAAGTGACGCCACTAGGGAGCTATAAAGGTGGCGTGTAGGTAGATAAGGGAAGACCTGGGTTCGATTCCCTGTGATGGCAAAGGTAATGTTATTTTTATACTTGTGCATGCTAGAGTTTAAAGCTGAATGGAACTCTGTGGCGGAGAGTTTGAAATAGTCAGATGCATGGATTAAGGAGGGATAAGGGGAGAGATTTTAGGGATTTGAGAGAAGGATAGAGCTTAGCCGAATTGAGGGGATTTCGACAGAGGGGTTTTAGGGTAGCATTTTCGGCAATAGGAATTAGGGTGTGCCGTTTTCTCCTTTTGATGTAGTCTTTTTTCTCTCTTTTCTTTTCCAGCCGAATCTACCTTCCTCCCATTCATATTTTCTTCCTTTTCCTTCTTTCAAACCAGCCCACTGCTCCCCTTCGTTCACCTATTATTTTTCTTACCTCCACTTCTGCTGAAATACCGCAAAAGCCGAAATCCGTGGAGACTGGGTGGTGTCGATTCCTTGTTGACCAGCAAACCTCTTTTTCTTTTCACTTTTTGGTGGCCAATCCCTTTATCTTTTAGGCATAAACAGATTTAAGAAGAGAGACTCTGGTAAGTGCTCGAACTCTTAACGATTCCTATGGTAAATGTTGACAAAAAGCCGAAACCCCTATAGTTTAGGAAGGTGGCCGAATATGGGTAAAGGCCTTATTGGGCTTTTCTTTTAATCTTTTTTATGGTTTTTTTAGTGGAGGAGCAGCAAGGCGTAGGATCGACTTGGATTAGTTTGGATCATCAAAGTGGCTAGAGCTAGTCATCAATTTCGGCAAAGGTAAAGTTCTTAAGGCCATTATGGATGGTGGCTGAATGTGTAAGTGTTGATAATAGATGGTTCTCATTTTGGTTTAATTATTGTGAGCTGATTTATAAGTGGTGGATTATAGGAGAAATCGTATAAGAGATCTCATCGAGGAATATGGCAAAACAGGTGTGTAATGAACCCTTTTTCATAGCTTAAAACGATAAATGCCGAAAAGTTGAAATGCCAAAATTCTGGCATTGCGAGGACTTGTAAGCAAGCGAACGATCATTGGTTGGTTAGATTCACTAAGTTGATGATCGGGATCGTTGGAACAGGTAAGAGCACGGTTTTTGGCATTACGGTAAGTTGGGCCTCGAGGGGCTGAAATTGAGCCCAATGGGCTTTCGGGCCCATTTGGGTAAAATTGGTAGAGAATGAAAACCTGTTAAATTGCGTATTAAGACGGGTAACATTATGGAATATAGGCTAAATAGGCCTAGATGACAAAATCGGCTAAGTAGGGCCCATTAGGGGTTTTTGGCCCAATAACTCGGTTTCGCTAAAAATGGGCCAGAATCGCTGTTTAAAACATATGAATTGTTAGTAACTAATAATGAGCATGGAAAACCCTAATATATGGTATGATATGCACATGACATGTATGATACGCACATGATATGTATGAAATGCACATGATGAATTCATAAATGCATTCGGTTGGGTTTTTATATTGATGGAGGAAGTGCAAAAGGGCTTATGCCCCAGTTTATTGAAAAGGGCTTATGCCCCAGTTTACTGAAAAAGGCTTGTGCCCCAGTTTGTTGAAAAGGGCTTATGCCCCAATTTACCGAAAAGGGCTTATGCCCCAGTTTATTAAAAAGGGCTTTGCCCCAGTTTACCGAAAAGGGCTTTGCCCCAGTTATTGAAAGAGGCTAGGCCTCCAGTTATATGATAAAGCAGCTAAACTGCCAGTGCTGTGTTGGTTGGGTGGGTTGAGTCATTCCCCACATGGTGTGTTGGTTGGTACGAGTGGAGAGTAGTGGATGGTGGGTCGAGTAGCCCCCCCAAATGGGTTTGCATTCACTCTTTCATCGACATTACCGTTCACAGTAAAGGCTTCGGCCCAGTAATATGAAATATGAAAAGGCTTCGGCCCAGTATATGTTGAGATTGGATGTGGGCTTAGGCCCAGCAAGCTGATATTGCTTTGGGCTCTAAAAGGGGCTTGTTACACATTGAGTTTCCAAACTCACCCCTTTTCCTTAACCTTGCAGGTGAGCCTTGATTTGGGGACTTGGAGCCGGAGGGGATTTAGAGTGGCCACAGTGATTGCTTTTGGGCTTTGAAACAAGTGACTGGTTTTCTTTAAGTTATCTTATTTACTATTTTATTTTCTTTGGGTTGTAATAAGGCCATTCTAACTTTATTTTCTTTTCTTTTCTGGGATTATTTTGTTTTTAATAACTCTAAACTGGTTGATATTAAATTGGCTAGACTTAGGACGCGTTTTCAAAATGACACTTGTTTTCCAAACAACACAACGTTATGAATATCCGATTTCTCAAAGGTATCCACCTAAATAAATTTCAAATCGATATAACCAAGTGTGGCAATGGTTGTGGTTATGTCTAGGATTGGATCCATTCGAAGAGCTTGGTACTTAAGCAGCCTTCATGACTCACCTCCTCATTACAGTTCCTACGGTGCCCGACTTCCATTCACTTTGTTAGCTTAACAAAAGTTGTTTTTTAAAAACACTAAAATAAAACATGGATTTTTATTACAATGTGGCACGTCAGATTCGGCCATAACGTCTAGGCCAGGTTTAGGGTGTTACAGTTTGCGACTAAACCAATAACTTTAGAAACTTTGAAATACTTAGAAAATTTTCCCAAAAATAGGGGACACATGCCCGTGTGGTTTGGCCATGTGTCTCATAAGTCAAAGACACTCTTGTGTTGTAGGCCATGTGGACATTCGAAATGGGAGCAAATGGTTGTGTCCCAGCCCATGTCTGACCCCGTGTAACCCTCTGACTTGGGTCACACAACCAACATACACGCCTGTGTACCAAGCCAGTGGTAGGCCGTGCCAATCTTGTATGGTATACTGAGTTATGCCACATGGCCAAGTCACACGCTCTTGTAAGAGATCGTGTGAAGCATACTGACTTGATTTTTAATTTAACACTAGGGGACATACGGTCCTGTAACATAACCATGTGTCACACACAACTAAGACACACGCCCGTGTCTCTACTCGTGTTGACAAAAGTAGGGTATTTACCAAGCCATTTTGCCACCCAGCTTGCACAAACCTCCACCAAACCAAATTGCACAATTCATGGCATAAAAATAGGCTTTCTATTAAGTTCATTCAAGCATTTTTCATACCATTTCAATACTAACCAATCCAAAACACACCAATACCATAATATACCACTCAATTCATCAATATGAACACTTTCAAATTTTGCATCATTGAGCCTAATTTCACAAGCATACCAAATTCAATTCTCAACCATTTAGTACCCCTTATTACCAACATCAACAAGCATAACATATCGATCATTAAACACACAACCAAACCAACTAATTTAAGCCAACTCTCATGGCTATATACAAAACTAGAAACATTTGACATTTACAAACCATTTTAAATGGCCAAAGTCATTATCAACTCATAACCAAAACGACTCAAAAATCCCTATACATGCCATATACTCAAAATACTTAAGTTCAAAAGTACCAAGGTGATAGTTGGATAGTACGATGAAGTCTTTGACGGTCCCAAAATTCGAGCTAGCTTGCTTTCACTATAAAACTTGGAAAATTAAACAAAGTAAGCTATAAAGCTTAGTAAGTTCATATGAATAGTAAGTATAACTGCCAACTCATTCACAATTTAAAGAACATAAGTACTACATTCAATTCAATAATTTGCACATTACCATAATTATTCGTATCATGTATAAATTCATCAACTTTCACTTACTTTACATATAAACTTATCAATTATGACTTACTTGCCAAACTTACCACGAGTACATGAACTTATCCGTATCATTGTTTACATCCTCATACCATCATCTTTTCCCATTGAACCATTCGGAATAATATTGGATACTCAGGAATATGGCACCAAAGTGCCACATACATAGCCAATGCCATCTCAATATCATATCACATATATGCTCACTCTCGAGCTATCAACGGGCCTACTCACATAAGCTGTCAGTCAAGACGTAGCTACATGATGCTGTTCACACAAGCTGTCAGTCAAGACGTAGCTACACGGTGCTACTCACACAAGCTGTCAAGTAACCAAAAGACATACCGGTATACTCAGCCATCGGTAGGACGTAAGGGCCAGCACCCGGATCATATAATCATAATAACCCCTAATGACATGTCACTAGTATCCTATCTATTCCTAAGGTTTAACCAAGATTCTCACGTGTCAATGCTTTGGCGATAGATTTCTCAGTTTCTTAATATCGTAATTATAATACTTAAGCATATAAACACATATAACATTAAGTTGATTAATCATACAAACATACCTCGGTTCACAAAAATAATGAAATAGGTTAATTACATGAGTACTTTATTTTTGCCCTGATCTATGTCTGAATTTCACTTTTCTTGATCTATATAATATCCAATTAACTTATTTAATAATCTTTTTATTCAATTTAATCCAAAACACTCATTTAAAGCACATTTACGCTTTTGCCCCTAGTATTTCATAACTTTTACAATTTAGTCCTTATTTCATAAAAAATAAAAATTAATGCAATTTGATACCAACCCATAATAGCTAAATTTTTCTAATACACATATCAACCCATAGATTCATTTATTTCACAATTTACCCACAAATTTTCCATATTTTTCAATTTAACCCTAATTCGCATTTTCACTAAAAATCACTTAACAAAACTTGTATAACTATCATCAAACATTCATAATCTGTACCACCCCTTACCCGTGTCTAATGCCGAGACAATGTATAAGGAATTACCGAACTTAAACATTCATATACATGCAAAAACTGGGCCATAAAATTTCTTTTTCATTCAAAACTTTTCATACACATGCACAATGTCCCACACACAGGCCTACGATGCCCTAAACATGCATTGAAAGTAGGTAGGGACTAAACCGAGAACCTTAAAAAGTTAAAAAAAAACTTAAAAAATTTCTTTTCATGAAACAGGGTCACACGCCCGTGTGGGCACAGAGACACGTCCGTGTGCCTAGGACATGCCTGTGTCCTTAGGCCGTGTAACTCTCTAACTATGATGTCAGTAAACAAAATTTAGCCGCACGACAAAACACACTCCCGTGCGCTAGGCGGTGTCATCCACACGACTGAGACACACGGTCGTGTCTCTACCCGTGTGGCTAACACTTAGGCTATTTTCCAAGCCTTTTGTTACCATTAATCCCTCACATCTTTACACACATCAAAGTTATACATCATGACATCATTTTAATGATTTATTAGACCTCACTAAGGTGTATTCTTAACTTTAACATGCTATCGTTCACAAGTTTCACATACTCATATAATATCAAGTCTAGACACATTAATCCATATTCATTGACCTTGTCAAGTGACGTTATTTAAACATTAAGCATTCATGTTCAATCATCATTGTCTTATTTCTATACCATACAATTACTTCATGGCTATAACCATTTTGATTGGTCATGAAGCATTTATCATACACACATGTCTTAACACCAATCATGCATGTCCCACAAGCATAAAAACATCATCGCATCGCAAGCATTAGAACTTATCATGAATAACTAGGCTTACAAGCCACAATCATTATAAGCCACATCTCATGGCTATATACAATTAATCAATATAAGCCAATAAATTTGGCTAATCATAACAACATCTATCATAAAAACTAAGTCCCTATACATACCACTCACTTGAAGATGCTTAATACACATATGTCAATAGTCCAAAAGTGATGGCTTGATAGTGTGATGCTGCCTCCAATGATCTCCAACGCTGAGCTAACCTGACAAAACTAAAGAAATGGAAAGGAGAGGCTAAGCTTTATAGCTTAGTAAGACCGTATGAAAATAAAAAGCAATTTATTAACTTGCTTCTCAAGGTAATACAACCCTATTTGTATTTTTACTTATGTTCCAGTCAAGCTATTTTCTCGAGTCATGGTCACTAAATTATTTATATCTGGAGCTATGGAACTCCAAATTAAGAAGGTATGAAACGACGATGGGAATATATGCTGGCCAAACTGTCTGATGTGATGGGGCATTAATTAGGTTTACTTATTCTTTAATTTCATTTTTATTTGTTTAAATTTTCCTGTTTTTTCCTTTCTTTTCTGTCTTTTAGTACATAGGGTTGTCCTATAGTTAGTATGGGCTCGATGGACACTAGCCCAAATGACATTGTTTGGGCTTTTTTATTTTTTTAATCTAAGCCCTGTCACCGATCTTCAAAAAAAAATTTCAGAATTTTGGGTCTAGCCAATAAGTACAGTTTATTCCTTAAAGTTACCTATTTTTCGCTGTCTGACAGTTCTGACCCTTCTTCACTAAAAATTAATTATGTCATAATACGGGACTCAGATGATGTTCTCATCTATTTGTCTTAAAACTATACTCATTAAGAATTTTAAGCATATAAATTATAACCCATAACTTTTAATACTCCTTTCTCGAGTCTGAGGTCGAGATTGGGCACGAGGAATTATGATACTTAACCACATGCATACAATCGTTTCCAAGTCACCAAGACTTGAAAAAATTTAAAACTTTAACTAAACTCCTTAACAAAGGCCTACAATGCCTCAAATGTCCCTTAGGAACCACTCAAGGTCGGCTCAGGTCCTCAATCGACTTTAAAAAAGCAACCCGTGAAATAGGGCAACACGCCCGTGTGGCCATCATAACATGGCCGTGATGGTGGCCAGTGTGACACACACAGCCTAAGCACCTAGGGACATGCCCGTGTCCTATACCCGTGTGAGTTAAATTTTAAATTCGAACCTATAGGGGTTTTAATGTAACGCCTCAATTTTTGGGTTTTCTGTGTTTTTGTGATTTTTAAAATTTGTGTGTGTTCTGGATGGTTAAAATATATATTTAGTACGTTAGTGGGCCTTTGGAAGGCCCAAACTTAAGTTAAATCCGTTGTAGTATTCAGAATTTTAATTTTTTGAACAAGTGATGCAATTGGTGTTTGGGCTTTTAAGAGTAAAGGGGTAAAAGATGGCACAAAAAGGAGTGTGGTGTAGTGGCAAGGTGGCGCCACTTAGGGGACAAGAAAGTGACACCATAGAGGAAGCAAGGGGTCGAAGGTTTAAGTCTTGGCTCTTGCAATATATTTTGGCTTTTCTTTTCAATAAATCTGGAAGCAAGTAGGTGTGCTTTAAAGTTTAATATGTTGGATTTATGACACAAATGAGTTGATGGCCTAGTGGTGGTGGCGTGAGTTGGCATGTGAGAGGACTTTGGTTCGAATCCCCTGGCACGCAAAGGTTGATTATTTTGCTATGTTGGGACAGCAAGAGTTGGTGCTAGTTTTAAACTATGGTGATGGAGGGATCCCACATCGGGAAGCTAACATAAGAGTAGATGGAGAGCTGGCTTTAAATAGAGCAAACCATGAGTAGAGTAAGCATACCCTTCTTGGCTGATCCCTTTCGCTTTGTGACATGCTCGTTTGGGTTGGGCGTCAGCTAAGATTGTTTGGAGCGCGGATTAACTGCAGTCTCTTAACAGGTGTGAATTTCTCATTACTCTAGTAGTAGGACGACTATTTCAGGTCGCGATGGGCTGAAATTGGCCATGTGGTCCCAATGGGTCCGTAGGCAAGTGGATAAGTTGTAAAATTACTAAAATACCCCTGTAGGGTAGGACTACCGATTTACCCCTAGAGGGTAAAATGACTATTTTTCCCCTCGTGCGTAAATGACTAACTTGTGTGATGATTGGGTTAGTTGACGTGGATTTATGTTAGTTATCGTTAATTCGTAGGTCTAATGTGTTAGTGATCGATTGTAGGATTATCACATGGGAGATATCGTCATCAATCGTCATCAACCAGGTGTGTAAACGACACCCTCCCTTAGACTGAATCGGTAAAAGCCGAAATACCGAAACATTGGTATTTTGTGAACTCACGAGCGTGCGAGCGCTCGTGAGATAGTTGTTAATGAATATGGTGCATTTGGATGATTAGAGTGCAGAGTGTGCATTTTTGTACACAACGGTATTTTTGGGCTTAATGGGCCAAAAATGGGCCAATGGGCCAACGGGCCCACTTTGGTAAAAAGACGAGGTAAGTACTTTTGATTACTCGGTAAACGTTAGAATGAGCATGAAACCTTAGCAATAGGTAATAATTACTAAAAAACCTTTATGCATGCAAAATTACGGTTTTACCCCTAGGGTTATTTTTTTCTGAAAAGCATGATGCTCGCTTTACGATATCGTATGCCATGACATATTATTTACATTGCATGGGACATGGGTTTTATTGATGGAGGAAGCGTTTTGGCGACCTCATTTGCAATCTGTGGCCTCGCCACATATATCTGCTACAGTGACTTTGTCACAATATTTGGCGACCTCATTTGCAATCTAGTAACCGCACATATATATATATATATATATATATATATATATATATCTGCTTCAGTGGCCTAGCCACAATATCTCAGATCTGGTGACTTCGTCACAATATCCGGCACCTCATTGCGATTTTTGTGGTGTGTAGCGGTTGGGTGGGTCGAGTAGTCTCCCACATGGTGTAAGGCTGATGCAGGGGTGTTATGGATGGCTCGGGTTGGGATTTCGCATTCATGATATATTTGTTCAGATCTGCTATGGGCCTATGGGTTTCATTCTAATTTCTCTCTTGGGCTAAGGCCTGCACAAGTCCGACTCGAGGTTTGATCTGCTTTTGGGTTATGGTTGGGTTATGTTACACACTTGAGTTTACGAACTCACCCTTTATTTTCATCTCTCTGAAATCCCCAACCATAGTGGGCTTGGAGTCGTGAGGGATTCAGAGTGGCCACATCATCTGCAAAGTTGGTTTTCTAAGTTAGTTTATTTTTATTATTTTATATTCGATTTAATTTTGGGTTTTAAGTTGTAATAAGGTCGCTATTTAAATTTCTTCTTTTCTGCTATGGTTTTATTTTCTGATTATATTTATACTATGACGAAACTGCTAGTGTTAGGCTGCGTGGGTTTTTAAAAGTAATGAACGTTTTCAAGACTCAACAAGCACAACAAATGGATAGCCTAAAGATTGATAAACCGACTTTTCATTCAATCGCTATTTTAACAAAGACCACCCCAATCACTTAAACTAGCGAATGCATACTAAGTTGTAAGTCCATGTGACAGGTCAGATCTGGCCAGAACGTTTGGGCCGGGTTTGGGGTGTTACATTTAGTGGTATGAGAGCCAGGTTGCAACAACTCGGTTGTGGAACGGGTCTAAAAACAGGAGTTTATAAAGAAACACTGAATAAAGTTTTTCGAAAATCATTTTTTTTGGAACTTGATTATAAATTGTTTTCGAGAATTTTTCCAATATTTTCTCTTTACAAATAGATGATTTTAAAGATTAAAATCGGTTTTCTAAAATTAGGTTTTTAGAAGGTGGCACACCGAATCTCCTACCAAGTCGTAAGTTTTACGAGCCTTTACGATTGTTTTAAAATATCATTATATGCTTGTACAAAACCTTATCATGGTACTTTAGTTAGGGTAACACTGGAACTATAGAAACTCTGATAAGTAGATTGGGACTGTAGCTAGGCTACCGAAAAAGGAAACAAACTCAAACTCTGAATTACTATTATTCATAAGACATCTGTAATAAACACTAAAATATTAAATTGATTCATAAAATTCTTAATCAGATAATACGAAATGAGTACATGAGCAGCTCATGGAAGAGGCCGTAGACATGGCCGAGGTAATGCTCAAGCTGAATCTTCGTCTTCAGGACATGTGTCAGCAGCAGATGCACCGGTACCACCGGTAACGGAGGTAGAGTCTCATGATCGAGGTGCCGCGACGATGCTCATCCCGAGCAATGCTCGAGTTTTGGAAAGGGTTCTTTGGGGCAAGTCGGAAATGAATTTTGGGGTCTATTTACGGCTGCTCTGGGCCAATGGAGCAGATATATTTAGGGGCATATCTAGTGTAGCTTCGAATGTGGCTGAGTATTGGTTAGAAGCCATAGAGCAGATTATGGATAATTTGGACTGCTCTGTGGAGCAGAAGTTGAAGGGAGCCATATCGTTACTCAGGGATGAGGATTATCAGTGGTGGCTCACGGTGAGAGATGGAACTCCTGCTAACAGTGTGACTTGGATCTGTTTAAGATAGCCTTCAAAAGAAAGTATGTTGGGGCTAGTTATGTGGACGCTTGCCGGAAAGAATTTCTGAACCTGGTCCAAGGGAGTAAGTCAGTGGCTGAGTTTGAGTCTGAGTTTCTGAGACTGAGCCGGTATGCTTCTGGGATTGTCGCTACAGAGTATGAGTGTAGCGTACACTTCGAGGATGGTCTGAGAGATGAACTTAGGGTGTCTATTGCTCCGCAGAGGGAGCGTAACTTCACTGCTTTAGTGGAGAAAGCTAAGATAGCTGAGGAAGTGAAGCATACAGAAAGACAGGATCATGAGAAAGATCGAAACTATTTTAGGAGGGATTCAGGACTTTCAGGTGGTATGAACAGGAATGTTAAGAGAGAAAGGGTAATAGAACCAGTTCAAGCAGTACCGATGAATGCTGTTAGACCGCAGGGTTGTAGGAATTGTGGGAAGATACATATGGGCGAGTTTTAGAAACATTATGGTGCTTGTTTCCAATGCAGATCTATAGACCATAGGGTTAAGGATTGTCCCCAAGAACCAGATAGGTTCAAGTTTTAGAGCAGTGGGTCGCTCAACCAGTAAGGGGTGGACCATAGTTTCCGAGAGGACGTAGGCAAGGCAGAGGTGGTAATAGAAACGGTCGAGGAAGAGGAGCGCCTGGCAGGGGTGCTGGATTTGTTGAGGCTCTCCAGCAAGCGTTGGTGTATGCAGCTCATCACTGAAAGGAGGGTGATGCACCTGACGTCATATCTGGTACGTTTCTGATTTCCAGTATGCCATACACTACATTGATAGATGTTGTATCTACCCATTCATACGTTGCATGTGCTACATCTGGGTCGCTGGGTGTGCGCTCTGAGGAGACCGTAAGTGGGGTATCTATACTAAGCCCTTTGGGTCACTCGGTTAGGGTAGATAAATTGTATAGAGATGTGCCTATAGAAACTCAAGGAAAAGTTTTCTCTGGAGATCTGATGGAGCTACCTTTCTGAGAATTTGATCTCATTTTGGGAATGGATTAGCTTGTTAAGCATAGGGCTACTCTGGATTGTGCTGCTAAGCGAATAATGTTAAATACCACAAAGGATGAGGAGGTTTTGGTGATAGGCGAGCGTAGGGATTATCTGTCTAATGTGGTGTCGGCATTGAGCGCCGAGAAGTGGATTTGAAAGGGATGTGAGGCTTATTTGGCATTTGTAAGCCAATCAGAAACTGAGGATCTGACAGTGGATAAAGTTAGAACCGTCAAGAATTTTAAAGATGTTTTTTCAGAGGAGCTTTCGGGTTTGCCCCCGAACTGAAAAGTTGAGTTTGGAATCGACTTGTTGCCTGGAACGGCACTGGTCTCATTGCACCTTATAGGATGGCACTGAAGGAGTTGGTGGAGCTGAAAGCCCAAATTCAAGAGTTATTGGATAGAGGCTTCATTAGACCAAGTGTGTCTCCGTGGGGAGCACCAGTGTTGTTCGTAAAGAAGAAAGATGGGTCAATGTGGATGTGCATCGATTATCGGTAGTTAAACAAACTTACGATTAAGAACAAGTACCCACTTTTGAGAATCGATGATTTATTCGACCAACTTAGAGGAGCTTCAGTATTTTCCAAGATTGACCTTCGATCTGGGTATCATCAGTTAAGGGTTAAGGAGGTGTGTAACACCCCTAACTCGTGACCGACGCCGGTGTCGGACACGAGGGGTTAACGAGACAAATCCTCTTAAAGTACCGACCAATTTGGCATTTCTGGACAGGCTGGAAAACTGCGTCACCGTCGCCTTAAAAATCATATCTCGAGTTCCAAAACTCAGAAACTGGTTTCGTAAATTTTCCCTGAATTTAGACTCATATATCCATCCATGGATTTATTTTTAGAATTTTGGTTGGGCCAATTGGTACAGTTTATTAGTTAAAGTCACCCATGTTACAGGGATCGACTGCTCTGACCTCCGCGCGTTACAACTTGAATATCTTTCTGTACAGGGCTTTAATACTGGTGCCGTTTGTTTCTAATGAAACTAGACTCAAAATGGAATCTGTACATATAAGGCATGACTCCTAATTCTTTCTGGATAATTTATGGTAAATTTTCAAAGTCACGACAGGGGACCCAGAAATCGTTCTGGCCCTGTCTCACGAGAACTTTAATATCTCCCAGTATACTGCTCATATGGTCGTTTCGTTTCGTCCATATAAAAATAGATTCATCAAGGATCAGTTCCATAATTTACTCACTATTTAATTCTACTTATACTATTTTTAGTGATTTTTCAATCTCATCTCACTGCTGCTGTCCGCAACAGTTACTGCAGTAGACTATGCCAATTTCATGAATTTTTCCTTGGCCTTAATCATCCATCATACATGACACAAATTATGGCCACCTTAACAAAATTTGAGTTTCTAAGACTCGTGGCTATAGGTTCTAGCATCCCACTCGACGACCACATAGGCCATTTTCACATGGCTTAAAGTTTACAATCCCACAAATCGACAAAATATAATAGCCTATACATGCCAAATGTTCTTCAACAACAAAAAAAGTAATACCACAAGATTTCAGCGGTGTGATGACTTCAACGACGGTTCCGAGCACACAACAATCGAGTCCCAAAGTGACCTAAAATGGGTGACAAGAAAACACTGAGTGAGTTTACAACTCAGTAAGTCATAAGCATTCGTCAATCCACTGATAAAATTACTACTACATGTACAACAAATGAAACTAGGTACTCGTCCATATCGAATCCATACCATAATACCTCGAACCTTTCGGTCCAATCTCGTACCAATTCATACATCCACATTTCATATTCTACACAACAAGATAATCGAAGCATTTTTTACACATTAACTCATTTTCCAGCACAACCATACAATTTCAATCATCACATAGATTTAAGGCTTACCAATTCAACCCCAAGCATGGACGTATTTTCTATTCATCATGAGCTCGAGGTACTTACCCGATCCGCTGTCCGTGATCAACTCGATAATATCGCACACTCGATGCCAATAGTGATGCAAAAGCATATAATAAGTCCGCACACTTAGTGCTATATAATCAGCTCGCACACATAGTGCTATATAATCAAATTCGCACACTTAGTGCTGTACAAATTTTAAATCCGCACACTTAGTGCCAATCTTGTCACCGTGTCCATTTATACCCGCACACTTAGTGCCAAGACCAATCGTTATGCATTTTACTACCTTTATACATTCAACAATGGCATCATTCCATACACATACATTTCCACTTACACATCAATTCATTAAACACAATTGCATATATATATTATGATCATTTAAATCAATGCCAAATATATGCTTTATGACTTACCTTATATTGGATGAAACGATTTCCAATCGACTACTCGATTATCTTTCCTTTGCCTTTGCTTGATTCTCCACCTCTAGCTTCTTGAGCTAAATTTAACAAATAAATTGGTTTTATCATTTGAGCATCGGAAGAGGAATTCAAGATGCCTAGCCAATATATAAATATCTACTCATTAGGCATCAAAGTCGCATATGTACAAAATCATGAATCGAACTCAACACCTTAGTTAGTATTCCTCTTAGCCAATTTTCTAAGCCAAGAATAGGCATCAATATGCTTGCCTCTAACCGAATGCATGCACACCAATTTCCCTCATGTGGCGAATATGCATGCCCATGTTGAGGCCGATTATGCACTTAATACCACACAAAACAGCATGCATTTTACTAACTAACGATTACATATTGTAGCTCAATACACATCTCTCATGTACTACATAACCGAAAACATCATCCCAAGCAAATATATACCTTGAAATAGTATATATGTCATACCAATTCATCATGTGCAAACACATATTCAAAGCTCAAATCTTACCTACCATGCAACATGCATGAATCATACTTAATGGATATACCATGACCGAATACATCACAACACCATCATTTTGGTCATGATTAAGCAAAGAACTTAATGTCTCACTCAAAAATACTAAAAGAAAGTCCAAGAGCCATCAATCCCCATCACATACACCATTAACAAGCTTCATATTTAACATGCAATGGCATTAACACAAAATCCACCTTGGCCAAATACCATTTCCATGGCATAACAAGGATTTGAACCATGGCTAACATGCACATCAAGTTAGCAACCAAAACAAGCATGAATCTCATGACACAACCTCAAACATACCTTAATCTTGATGCAAGTATAGCCAAATCTCCTTCTAGTTCTCTTCTAAACCAAGCATGAAGCAAAAATCCTCCCTTTTTCCTTAGTATTTTCGGCCAAAGAAGAGAAAATGGATGAACAAAATTTTTCTTTTCTCTTCCACAATGCACTAAGGGGGGGGTTTCACTCACACACACATTTTTTTTTTTTTCTTTATTACCCATACTCATTTGTTTATTGTTTCTCCTAGTGCACCAACAAAACATGTTTCATGACATGTTTAGCCCATGATTCCTTGTCATGGCGGCCACTTCATGTTAAGGGGAAATTTGACATGCAAATCCTTATTTTTGCATGCATTATCAACTAGTCATCCCACATTTCCCCATCATACTTTCAATGTTTACTACTAGGCCCTTTCTAGTGAAATTCACATTTATAACTCTAAATCGAAACATCAAAATGTCACACATGAATTAACACATATTATAGGCATCAAAATAAATTATAAATTATTTTTATGCCTCGGTTTTAATGGTCCCGAAACCACATCCCGACTAGGGTCAATTTTGGGATGTCACAACTCTCCCCACTTAAGAAATTTTCGTCCCGAAAATCTTACCGTAAATAGGCTCGGTATCGCTCTTTCATAGAGTCCTCAAGTTCCCAAGTGGCTTCTTCAATTCCGTGTTTATGCCATAACACCTTCACTAACGGGATTTTCTTATTATGTAACTCCTTTACTTCACGCATCATAATGCGAACCGGTTCCTCTTCATAGCTCAAATTAGGTGAATCTCAATCTCGGATGGAGCAATTACGTGCGATGGATCGGACACAGATCGTCAAGCATCGAGACATGAAAAGCGTTGTGAATCCTTTCGAGCTCGGGGGCAAAATTAATCGATATGCGATCGCCCAACTCGTTCGGATACTTCATATGGCCCGATAAACCTCGGACTCAATTTGCCCTTACGACCAAATCTAAGCACCTTCTTCCAAGGTGAAACTTTGAGAAAGACCTTGTCTCCAACCCGATATTCAATATCTTTTCTTTTCAAATCCGCATCGACTTTTGGCGATCCGGCGACTTTCAAACTTTCACGAATTACTCGAACTTTTGCTCGGCATCCTTAACCAAATCAACCCGAAGAATTTACCTTCACTAAGTTCACCCCGAATAATGGGGTACGGCATTTACGACCGTATAAAGCCTCGTAAGGCGCCATCTTAATGCTTGATTGAAAGCTATTGTTGTAGGCGAATTCAATCAAAGGTAAATACCGCTCCCATGAACCACTAAACTCAAGGATGCAACATCTCAACATATCCTCGAGTATTTGAATTATCCGTTCGGATTGACCATCGGTTTGGGGATGAAAAGCGGTGCTAAAATGCAGCTTGGTACCCAAAGCATCTTGCAATTTCTTCCAAAATCGCGACGTAAATCTTGGGTCTCTATCCGACACGATAGAAATAGGCACCCGTGTAATCTCACAACGAGAAACGTACAATTCCGCTAATTTGTCCATTGAAAATCCGTGCGTCGGGGGATAAAGTGAGCCGACTTAGTTAGTCTATCGACAACGACCCAAATCGCATCCTTCTTACTCATCGACAATGGCGGTCCGGATACAAAGTCCATTGTGACTCGATCCCATTTCCATTCGGGTATCATGATCGGTCAAGTAATCCCGATGGCACTTGATGTTCCGCTTTCACTTGTTGACATATCGGACACCTTGAAACAAATTCGAAATGTCTCGTTTCATCTGGGCCACCAAAATTGGCGTTTGGTCATTGTACATTTTAGTACTACCCGGTGGATTGACATTCGACTACAATGGGCTTCATTTAGAATTATCGAAATAAGTTCAATTCTTTGGAACACACAGACGACTTCGAACCTCAAACAATCGTCATCATCAATTTGAAACTCGATTCCTTGTTCGTAACACACTCACCCGTTTTGCAAGCAACTCCTCATCAACTTTCCGAGCTTCCCGAATTTGATGAGCCAACAATGGTTTGGCCTTCAATTCGCTACTAACACATTGTCGGGTAGAATAGACAAGTGTACATTCATCGCTCATAAAGCAAATAGTGATTTCGGCTTAAGGCATCCGCAACCACATTAGCCCTTCCCGGTGATAATCAATGACGAGCTCATAATCCTTTAACAACTCGAGCCATCGCCTTTGTCGCAGTTCAAGTCTCTTTGGGTCATCAAATATTTGAGACTTTTGTGATCCGAATACACATGGCACTTCTCACCAAATAAGTAATGTCGCCATATCTTTAAAGCGAATACGATGGCGACCAATTCGAGATCATGGGTCGGATAATTTTTCTCATGTGGCTTTAGTTGCCTCGACGCATAGGCCACAACTCGCCCTTCTTGCATCAATACGCAACCCAACCCAAGTAGGGATGCGTCACTATAAATGACAAACTCTTTGCCCGATTCGGGTTGCACTAGAATTGGGGCTTCACCAAATAAGCTTTCGATTGATCGAAACTTTTCGACATTTCTCCGTCCATTCAAACTTAACATCCTTTTGGAGTAGCTTTGTCATTGGCGTGGCTATTGTCGAGAAACCTTTACAAATCGTCGGTAATAACCGCAAGCCCCAAAAGCTCCTAACTTCGGTAACATTCCTTGGTGGTTTCCAATCGACTATGGCGAAATTTTGTTCGGTCCACCACGACACCGTCACGGACACCACGTGCCCCAAAAAGCTAACCTCTTTCAACCAAAATTCACATTTATGAACTTTATGTATAATCGCTTATCTCGTAAGATTTGCAACACTAGCCTCGGTGTTCAAATGCTCGATTTCATCTCTCGAATAGACCGAATGTCATCGATAAATACAACTACGAACCGATCCAAGTATGGCCTGAAAATTCTATTCATTAAATCCATAAACACCGCAGGGCATTAGTGAGCCCAAACGGCATCACCAAGAATTACGTAGTGACCATACCTCGTTCTAAAAGCGGTTTTGGTATGTCCGATTCTCGGACCCTCAACCGATAGTACCCGACCTCAAATCTATCTTTGAAAACACCGAGGCTCCCTTTAATTGATCAAACAAATCGTCAATTCGTGGCAATGGATATTTATTCTTTATCGTCACTTTATTGAGTTGACGATAGTCGATGCACAACCTCATGGTTCCGTCCTTCTTCTTCACAAACAATACAAAAGCGCCCCATGGAGAAAAACTTCGGTCGGCGAAACCTCTATCCGTCGCTTCTTGCAATTGAACCTTCAATTCCTTTAATTCCGTTAATGCCATACGATCACGGGCTATTGAAATCGGCGTAGTACCGGTACAACCGATGCGAATTCCACTTCTCGAACCGGTGGCAATCCGGTAACTCCTCGGAAAAACATCTGAATACTCACAAACCACTGGTACCGATTCGAGTTTCCTTTCGTCTCTTTACTTCCAAACACATACGCAAGGTATGTTTCACACCCCTTTTCACGTACCTCGGCGGTCATAGAAGATATCATCATTGGCGCTCCTTTTAAATCGATGAGACTCGACTCGGACTACCTCATTATTTGTACTCCTCAAATCAATGGTTTTCCTTTTGCGATCCACCACCGCATCATGTCTGTCAGCCAATCCATACCAAGAATAACATCAATTCATTAAATGGTAAAAGCATCGATCGGTAGGAAAGCGAGTTCTCGAATTATTAGGGGCATCTCTTGCACACTTTATCAACGAATGCGTATTGACCCAAAGGGTTTGACACTCGAATTACGAACTCGATAGACTCAACAGTGAGAGTCTTCTTGGATGCTAAAGTTTCACATACATATGAATGAGTAGAGCGGGGTCAATCAATGCAATCACACTAGTATCAAAGAGAGTAAAAGTACCGGTGATAACGTCGGGGAGGATGCCTCCTCTCGTCGCGGATGGCATATGCTCTAGCAGGAGCTCGGGTCTCGGATCGAACAGTAGTATCGTTGGCTCCCCTCCGATTACCGCCCCTACCTCCTGAAACCCTCGGGGTCTACCTCTAGTCGTCGCCCCACTAGATCTCGCACCTTGCATCTTATTCTTCTCATCTAGCTCCGTGCAATCCCTAATGAAGTGGTCCTTGAACCGCATCCATAACAGCCCTATTAATGACTTACCCCAACATTCACCTAGGTGTCGTCTTCCACATTGGGGCATTCAGGTCTCTCTTGACGATTATTGCCCACACTAGCTCTTAAGTAGCTCGAGTCCGTCGATGGTCGGGTTCTAATGGAAATTCCCGCATCGTCCTCGACTTCTTGGTGTCCTCCACGAACCTCTTTGTAGCCGAGAACGGAGCTTTACTCGTCGATCTTTTACGGTAATCTCTTGCTTCAAATTCAGCCTTCTTCTTCTCCTTCCCAAGTTCTTCCGCCTTGCGAGCTCGTTCGACTAGTGTCACGAACTCCTTTATCTCCAAAATTCCCACTAGTAACTTTAACTCTTCATTCAATCCTTCTTCAAATCTTTTGCACATCGCAACCTCATCAGCCACACACTCCCGAGCATACCGACTAAGTCTTACGAACTCATGTTCAGATTCGAGATCTGATCATCCGGCCTTGCTTGAGTTCCAAGAATTCCTTACGCTTCGATCGATGAACAGTTGACTAATGTATTTCTTTCAAATTGGATTGGAAGAAATCCCAAGTAACTCGTTCATTTGGGACTATGGAAATTAAAGTCCTCCACCAATAGTAAGTCGAGTCTCGAACAAGGATATAGCACACTTAAGACATTAGTCGGTGTGCATGATACTCATCTAACACTCTAATGGTGTTATCGAGCGAACTCGGCCTTTTCGGCATCATCGGTAACTATGGCCTTGAACTCCTCATTTACGCTTCCTAATCAAGTCCACGGTGGTTTACTCAGCCTCACGGGATCGATGAATCGGAGGCATTGCGGGCTCTTGGGGTGGAGTGTTTAAATTCGGAATGGTTGGACAGCCGGGTTGGTTCGGGCATATTATGCGACCCACTCATTCATCATAGTGAAGAAGGCTTGTTTCGCCCTTCATTTTGATTATTCGCGGATGATGAGGCTCAACAGGCGGTGTCCCTTGCGCAGAGCAGCCGCTACACTTTCAACGTCATCCGCCAAGGGTCTCTCTACCGGGTTCCATCGCTAATTAAAACAAAAATTTCAACCGTCGAAGTCATCACATTATTAAGCACTATCAATTTGGCATGTATAGCTAGACTCACACGCGCTATGGTAGTCCTAGAACCGACTAAACCATAGCTCGATACCAATAAAATTGTAACACCCTAACTTCGTGACCGGCGCCGTGTCGGACACGAGGGGTTAACGACAAATCCTCTTAAAGTACCGACCAATTTGGCATTTCTGGACAGGCTGGAAAACTGCGTCACCGTCGCCTTAAAAATCATATCTCGAGTTCCAAAACTCAGAAACTGGTTTCGTAAATTTTCCTGAATTTAGACTCATATATCCATCCATGGATTTATTTTTAGAATTTTGGTTGGGCCAATTGGTACAGTTTATTAGTTAAAGTCACCCATGTTACAGGGATCGACTGCTCTGACCTCCGCGCGTTACAACTTGAATATCTTTCTGTACAGGGCTTTAATACTGGTGCCGTTTGTTTCTAATGAAACTAGACTCAAAATGGAATCTGTACATATAAGGCATGACTCCTAATTCTTTCTGGATAATTTATGGTAAATTTTCAAAGTCACGACAGGGGACCCAGAAATCGTTCTGGCCCTGTCTCACGAGAACTTTAATATCTCCCAGTATACTGCTCATATGGTCGTTTCGTTTCGTCCATATAAAAATAGATTCATCAAGGATCAGTTCCATAATTTACTCACTATTTAATTCTACTTATACTATTTTTAGTGATTTTTCAATCTCATCTCACTGCTGCTGTCCGCAACAGTTACTGCAGTAGACTATGCCAATTTCATGAATTTTTCCTTGGCCTTAATCATCCATCATACATGACACAAATTATGGCCACCTTAACAAAATTTGAGTTTCTAAGACTCGTGGCTATAGGTTCTAGCATCCCACTCGGCGACCACATAGGCCATTTTCACATGGCTTAAAGTTTACAATCCCACAAATCGACAAAATATAATAGCCTATACATGCCAAATGTTCTTCAACAACAAAAAAAGTAATACCACAAGATTTCAGCGGTGTGATGACTTCAACGACGGTTCCGAGCACACAACAAGACGAGTCCCAAGGACCTAAAATGGGTGACAAGAAAACACCGAGTGAGTTTACAACTCAGTAAGTCATAAGCATTCGTCAATCCAATGATAAAATTACTACTACATGTACAACAAATGAAACTAGGTACTCGTCCATATCGAATCCATACCATAATACCTCGAACCTTTCGGTCCAATCTCGTACCAATTCATACATCCACATTTCATATTCTACACAACAAGATAATCAAGCATTTTTTACACATTAACTCATTTTCCAGCACAACCATACAATTTCAATCATCACATAGATTTAAGGCTTACCAATTCAACCCCAAGCATGGGCGTATTTTCTATTCATCATGAGCTCGAGGTACTTACCCGATCCGCTGTCCGTGATCAACTCGATAATATCGCACACTCAGTGCCAATAGTGATGCAAAAGCATATAATAAGTCCGCACACTTAGTGCTATATAATCAGCTCGCACACATAGTGCTATATAATCAAATTCGCACACTTAGTGCTGTACAAATTTTAAATCCGCACACTTAGTGCCAATCTTGTCACCGTGTCCATTTATACCCGCACACTTAGTGCCAAGACCAATCGTTATGCATTTTACTACCTTTATACATTCAACAATGGCATCATTCCATACACATACATTTCCACTTACACATCAATTCATTAAACACAATTGCATATATATATTATGATCATTTAAATCAATGCCAAATATATGCTTTATGACTTACCTTATATTGGATGAAACGATTTCCAATCGACTACTCGATTATCTTTCCTTTGCCTTTGCTTGATTCTCCACCTCTAGCTTCTTGAGCTAAATTTAACAAATAAATTGGTTTTATCATTTGAGCATCGGAAGAGGAATTCAAGATGCCTAGCCAATATATAAATATCTACTCATTAGGCATCAAAGTCGCATATGTACAAAATCATGAATCGAACTCAACACCTTAGTTAGTATTCCTCTTAGCGAATTTTCTAAGCCAAGAATAGGCATCAATATGCTTGCCTCTAACCGAATGCATGCACACCAATTTCCCCTCATGTGGCGAATATGCATGCCCATGTTGAGGCCGATTATGCACTTAATACCACACAAAAACAGCATGCATTTTACTAACTAACGATTACATATTGTAGCTCAATACACATCTCTCATGTACTACATAACCGAAAACATCATCCCAAGCAAATATATACCTTGAAATAGTATATATGTCATACCAATTCATCATGTGCAAACACATATTCAAAGCTCAAATCTTACCTACCATGCAACATGCATGAATCATACTTATGGATATACCATGACCGAATACATCACAACACCATCATTTTGGTCATGATTAAGCAAAGAACTTAATGTCTCACTCAAAATACTAAAAAGAAAGTCCAAGAGCCATCAATCCCCATCACATACACCATTAACAAGCTTCATATTTAACATGCAATGGCATTAACACAAAATCCACCTTGGCCAAATACCATTTCCATGGCATAACAAGGATTTGAACCATGGCTAACATGCACATCAAGTTAGCAACCAAAACAAGCATGAATCTCATGACACAACCTCAAACATACCTTAATCTTGATGCAAGTATAGCCAAATCTCCTTCTAGTTCTCTTCTAAACCAAGCATGAAGCAAAAATCCTCCCTTTTTCCTTAGTATTTTCGGCCAAAGAAGAAAAATGGATGAACAAAATTTTTCTTTTCTCTTCCACAATGCACTGCAAGGGGGGTTTCACTCACACACACATTTTTTTTTTTCTTTCTTTATTACCCATACTCATTTGTTTATTGTTTCTCCCTAGTGCACCAACAAAACATGTTTCATGACATGTTTAGCCCATGATTCCTTGTCATGGCGGCCACTTCATGTTAAGGGGAAATTTGACATGCAAATCCCTTATTTTGCATGCATTATCAACTAGTCATCCCACATTTCCCCATCATACTTTCAATGTTTACTACTAGGCCCTTTCTAGTGAAATTCACATTTATAACTCTAAATCGAAACATCAAAAATGTCACACATGAATTAACACATATTATAGGCATCAAAATAAATTATAAATTATTTTTATGCCTCAGTTTTGTGGTCCCGAAACCACATCCCGACTAGGGTCAATTTTGGGATGTCACAAGGTGGATATTCACAAGACGGCATTCAGAACTTGGTATGGTCACTATGAGTTCTTGGTTATGCCATTTGGGTTGACGAACGCACCTGCAACATTTATGGATCTGATGAATCGAGTGTTCCAGTCATACTTGGATCAACTCGTTGTCGTCTTTATCGATGATATTCTGGTTTATTCTGAAACTGAGGAGAAGCATGATGAGCATCTTCATATTGTGCTGCAAGTACTGAGGGAGAAGGAGCTTTATGTGAAAATTAGTAAGTGTGAGTTCTGGTTGAGAGTGGTAACTTTCTTGGGGCATGTTGTCTCTGCTGAAGGGATCAAGGTGGACCCTCGAAAGATTGAAGTGATTCTAGAATGGAAGCCACCGAGGTTAGTGTCAGAAATTCAAAGTTTTCTAGGTTTAGCTGGGTACTATAGAAGGTTTGTGGAAGGATTTTCTGTGATGGCAGCGCCTTTGACAAAGCTTATAAGGAAGGGAGTACCGTTTGTTTGGACTGAGAAACAACAGGTATCTTTTGAGAAGCTGAAGAAAGTTCGGCCGAGGCACTGTCTTGATTCGATCGATTGTCCGGAAAAGATTTTACCATATGCAGTGATGCATCACATATAGGGTTGGGCTGTGTATTGATACAAGAGGGTAAAGTGGTTGCTTATGCATCTCGACAGCTTAAACCACATGAAGTTAACTATCCTACTCATGATCTGGAGTTGGCAGCGGTAATCTTTGCGCTTAAGATCTAGAGACATTATTGTACGGAGAAAGGTGTATTATATACACAGATAATAAGAGTCTTAAGTACTTACTGACTTAGAAAGAGCTGAACCTTAGGCAGCGGAGATGGATAGAGTTGCTTAAGGATTATGACTGGGCGATTGAGTATCACCCAAGCAAAGCTAATGTGGTGGCTGATGCCCTAAGTCGTTGAACTGTATCTGATCTGACAGCCATGTTTGCTCGTTTGAGTTTGTATGACGACGGTAGTCTCTTAACAGAACTGCAAGTTAGGCCGACCTGGGTGGATGAGATTAAGGACAAACAGTCGAGGGATGAGTCCCTAGTTTCTCGATTCCGACAGGTTAAGAATGGGGATACTTCTAAGTTCGGACTGAACAGTGAGGGAGTTCTGTGTTACCGAGGTAGAGTTTGTATTCCGAAGGACTCTGACTTGAGGCAAGCAATTCTGAAAGAAGCTCATTGAGGTCTGTGTACTATGCATCCTGGAGGGAGTAAAATGTATCGCGACTTAAAAGAGTTGTATTGGTGGCCTAGATTGAAGCGAGAGGTAACGGAAGTTGTAGGAAAATGTGTGACTAGTCACCAAGTGAAAGCTGAACATCAATTACCTTCCGAACTTTTGCAGCCAGTGAAAGTACCACTTTGGAAGTGGGAGAGGGTAACCATGGATTTTGTGAGTGGGTTACCCTTGACACCGTCGAAGAAGGACTCGATTTGGGTAATTGTGGATAGGTTGACCAAATCTGCTCATTTCATACCTGTCTGCACTGATTATTCACTTCAGAAGTTAGCCAAATTGTATATGGCAGAAATAGTGCGACTTCACGGAGTGCCAGTGTCGATTATTTCTGATCGAGATCCTAGATTCACATTTCGGTTTTGGCAAAAGTTGCATGAGGCGTTGGGTACGTGGTTGAACTTTAGTACAGCCTTTCATCCTCAGATTGATGGTCAATCAGAAAGGGTTATTCAGATTCTAGAAGACATGTTGAGGGGATGCGTTATCGACTTTCAAGGTAGTTGGGAGGATTACTTACCGTTGGCAGAGTTTGCATACAACAATAGTTATCAGACAAGTATTCGAATGGCTTCTTATGAGGCACTGCATGGGCGAAGATGTCGTACACCTAGTTGTTCGACCGAGTTGGGTGAACAACAGGTTCTTGGACCTGAGTTGGTGGCGATGCGTCAACAATATCCTCATTTGTTTGATTCAAGTAAAATTTCGAAGATGAAATTTCTTTAAGGAGGGTAGAGTTGTAACGCCCCAATTTTCAGGTTTTCTGTGTTTCTGTGATTTTTAAAATTTGTGTGTGTTCTGGTTGGTTAAAATATATATTTTAGTAGGTTAGTAGGCCTTTGGAAGGCCCAAACTTAAGTTAAATCCATGGTAGTCTTCGAAATTTTAATTTTATGAACGGGTGATGCAATTGGCGTTTGGGCTTTTAAGAGTAAAGCAGTAAAAGATGACACAAAAAGGAGTGTGGTATAGTGGCAAGGTGGCACCACTTAGAGGACAAGGAAGTGACGCCATAGAGCAATGGGTACAAGGTTCAAGTCTTGGCTCTTGCAATATATTTTGGTTTTTCTTTTCAATAAATCTGGAAGCAAGTAGGTGCGCTTTAAAGTTTAAAGTGTTGGATTTATGACACAAATGAGTTGATGGCCTAGTGGTGGTGGCAAGAGTTGGCATGTGAGAGGACTTTGGTTCAAATCCCTTGGCACGCAAAGGTTGATTATTTTGCTATGTTGGGACGGCAAGAGTTGGTGTTGGTTTTAAACTCTGGTGATAGAGTGATCCCACATCGGGAAGCTAACATAAGAGTAGATGGAGAGATGGCTTTAAATAGAGTAAACCATGAGGAGAGTAGGCATACCCTTCTTGGCTGATCCCTTTCGCTTTGTGACGTGCTCGTTTGGGTTGGGCGTCAGCTAAGAGTGTTTGGAGCGCGGATTAACTGCAGTCTCCTAGCAGGTGTGTATTTCTCATTACTCTAGTAGTAGGATGGCTATTTCAGGCCGAGATGGGCTGAAATGGGCCATGTGGTCCTAATGGGTCCATAGGCCCAAGTGGATAAGTTGTAGAATTACTAAAATACCCTTGTAGGGTAGGACTACCTATTTACCCCTGGAGTGTAAAATGACTATTTTACCCCTCGTGCGTAAATGACTAATGTGACAGCCCTAAAGTGACCCTAGTAGGAAAGCGGTTTCGGGACCGCTAAACTGAGTCATTAAATTATTTGAATATGATATTTATTGTCTAAAATAAATGTGTGAAAATTTTAAGCTTCGATTTAGTAAATTGCATGTGAATTTAGTCAATAGGACTTATGTGTGACACTTTTGAAATGTGATAGATCAAAACATAAGGACCTATTAGTGCATGTTGAAAAAGGGGGGACTTGCATGTCAATTCCCCCCCCCCCATCTTGTAGTGGCCGGCCATGACATTAGGGTGGACAAAGGATGATGGGCAAAACATGTCATAGACATGTTGTGTTGGTGCATCATGGGAGGAAACAATAAAATAAAGTTAGTAATAAAGAAATGGAAAAAAAAAAGAAAGGAGAAAGAAAATGATGAAAACAAAAGAAAAAAAAATGTGTCCATCCTTTTTTCATTCTTCTTGACCGAATATTCAAAAGAAAGAAGGGAGGAAATGTTGAAGAGATTCGGCCATGCTTATAGCTAGGTGAAGGTAAGTTTGATGTTGTGCCATGAGATTCATGCATGTTTTTTTTGTTAGCTTGAGTTCTAACTAGCCCATGGTTCAAATCTTTACTATGTCATGGAGATGATATTCGGCTAAGGTGGATTTGTGTTGATGTTATTTGCATGCTAAAAGTGAAGCTTGTAATGATGCATGTGATGGTGGATTGATGACTCTTGAATCTCCTTTTTAGCATCCTTGAGTGAGACATTAAGTTCCTTGTTCAACCATGACCAAAATTGAAATGGTATGGTGTTGTAATGCATTCGGCCATGGTAGGAAGTAGAAGAGAAATATGTTGTTGTTCACGTTATTGGATGAGAAATGGTAGTAAGGTGAAGTGCAAATGCTAGTGTTTGATTTACTAGTGTATATGTGTGTATTAGCCAAGTTTTGAACTTGAAACAAAAGGGTGTTTAGTCAATACAAGTGACCATACTTGTAGAATGTATTAAGTGTTGCAATCGGCCCCAACATTGTAACACCCCATACCCGATACCGTTGCCGGAGTCGAACGCGAGGTGCTAACAGACTTGATTACTTTGTTTTCACAGTTCATTTAAAAAAAAATTTCCAGACAGGCTGGCTAACTGCGTCACCGTCGCCTTAAAAATCATATCTCGAGTTCCAAAACTCGAAAACTGATTCTGTAAATTTTCCCTGAAATTAGACTCATATATCCATCTGTGGATTTATTCCTAGAATTTTTGGTCTGGCCAATTGGTACATTTTATTAGTTAAATTCTCCCCTGATTCTGGGTTCGACTACTCTGCCTTCATGTATTATGACTTGGATATCTCCCTGTACAGAGCTTCAATACTCATGTCGTTTTTTTCTAATGAAACTAGACTCAAAGGTGAATCTATACATATAAGGTATGACTTCTAATTGTGTCCGGATAATTTATAGTAAATTTTCAAAGTCGAAACAGGGGATCCAGAAACTGTTCTGGCCCTGTTTCACGAGAACTTTAATGTCTCTTAATATACTGTTCATATGATCGTTTCGTTACTTTCATACGAAAATAGATTCATCAAGGTTCGATTAAATAATTTATTCACTATTTAATTCCATTCCTACAAATTTTAGTGATTTTTCAAATCCACACCACTGCTGCTGTCAGCATCTGTTTTCAAGGTAAACTTTACCTATTTCGTGGTTTCCATGGACCAACTAGAGTTTTGTCATACATAGGTCCACATATGATCATATTTAGCCATTCCAATGGCTGATCATTTGCTCAACACTTCCATTCCAGTCCATAGTCACATCATGAAACCATATATATATACATAAACACAAATGGTCTAATGCCATACTCCACTTCTACGAGCCATTTTCGCATGGCTGTACACACATACATCACAAAAAGTACTTGAAAAACAACAAAGGGTTGTCCTATACATGCCATATCCAGAGTTTAACTAAAAGAGTACCAAAAGGGCTTTGATAGTGTTGATGACTTCGACTTCGATGATCCCGAATCCGATAGCTAACGAGCAAAATCTATAAAACAGAGAGCCAAAGCAACGGGGTAAGCATTTTAATGCTTAGTAAGTCTCAAGTAATGAAATCAGCTTTGCCTAAAGTATTACATTCACATAGCTAAATGAATCACTTTATTAATACACATTCTCATAATCATACTTACTTCACACTTCATCAACATATACACACACAAGGTATCAACCTATCTAAGAGCCGAAAGTTCGTTAGTCGATTGAGCGAATACTATTTAAAACGAATCAACTTTTCCGATGCACATGCAAACATACCTTATCGCTTGGGTTTTTCGGTATTAATTAAAATTATTATAGCACAAATCGCTCACCTTCAAACCCAAGTTTCTTGAGTTTAGCGGATATAACCACACGCCCAATTGCCTTGGTCTTAACCCGGACATAGCAACTTGACAAATGCCTTGAACTTAGCCGGATATAACAACTTCGCACAAATACCTTGGTCTTAGCACGGATATAACAACTTCGCACAAATGCCTTGGTCTTAGCAGGATATAACAACTTCGCACAAATGCCTTGGGGCTTAGCCCGATATCATTCAAATGCTCATGCACACATATATCAATATTCATGACACATCCATATTTCATTTCCGTTACTAAGGCTCAAACACAAATCATTTATCAAACCTTTCCAATTTCGGCTCAATAGCCACACACAAAGAGCATGATTTCAATTGGCTTTATAACATAGGCTCTACGCACATTCGGCTATCCGCCATAATATGACAAATCATTTCAATATAAATCAAGTAGGGTCATTACTTGAAGACTTACCTCGGATGTTGTCGAATGATTTGACGGCTATTCGATCACTTTTCCTTCCCTTATCCAACTTTGGTCCTCTAAGCTCTTGAGCTTAATTCAAACAAATAGAGCTTATTTAATAATTTATCAATTTAACAATCCGATTAAATACATTCATATTATACAATTAGCGCGAATAGCTTTATTGACTAGTTATTCAAGCATTATACATGTGCTCTACTCATGAACCACCGAATAATAGGACTAGCTTAATACCTTGCATTTTCAATTCATAGACATCATTTCGTTCCTCACAACACACATTTTGTCCCTAACCATCATAAGAGCCCAAGGCATCACTTATAATGCGAATTCCAATTAAGTCTACCATCATAGCATTATCATATTTATGCACTTGGTAAGTTACGTCTAAACACATTCGGCACTAGGTGTCCAAACCAATGTTCTCGAACATTAAACTCAATTATAACCCATTCAAAATTCCTTAGCAACAAGCATTTAACAACAATGTACTTAACCAATTCCTTAAGCACACATTCGGCAACATATATATATATGTCAATGACTAAAACACTTAGGCCGATTCTTTCCATTTTGTATCTATGCACCTATTTGATCATTAGTTTAGTTCAAA
Source organism: Gossypium arboreum (assembly GCF_025698485.1). Taxonomy (NCBI): domain Eukaryota; kingdom Viridiplantae; phylum Streptophyta; class Magnoliopsida; order Malvales; family Malvaceae; genus Gossypium; species Gossypium arboreum. The sequence goes on along the minus strand of NC_069079.1, from coordinate 74,501,445 downwards.
CACCCTTACACCAAGATTCATCCAATTTAACATGAAACACAAACCTAAATCCTCAATAGCTACCATGGTCGAAAGTTCTAGTCACCCAAAATTCAAAATTCTTAGCATGGGCTACCTAGAGGATTTGATGAGTAGTTCAAATCTCAAACCATTTAACATACTTATCAAAATATATAACATTACCACCATTTTCTTTAACCTCTACCATGGCGAATGTTCATATCACCATCCATTTCAAAGATTTCGGCATGGTTAAGTAAGGGACTTAGAATCTAGCTTAAAACCATGCTAAGATTTTAAAGGACTAGCTTGAGTTTCTTACCTTAATGAAGGCCTACCATGGCCGAATGGCTCCTCCTCTTCCTCTCTTACAATCGGCTAAGAAGAAAACATGAGAAAGACTCCTTTGTTTCTTTTCTCTTTTCCTTATTTTATTTACTTATGTTATAAAATATAAGCTACTAACTAATAATTAATACATATTATGTGCATATAAGCCCATCATGGCCGGCCACTACTTATGATATATGGGAAATTTGACATGCAAACCCCTCATTTTTGCATGCATGATCCACTAGTCATCACACATTTCCCCATCATACTTCCAAAGTTTACTACTAGGTCCTTTCTAGTGAAATTCACATTTATAACTCTAAATCAAAACATCAAAATGTCACATATGAGTTAACACATATTATAGGCATCAAAATAAATTTTAAATTATTTTTATGCCTCGGTTTTAATGGTCCCGAAACCACATTCCGACTAGGGTCATTTAAAGGTCTGTCACAACTCTCCCCACTTTAGAAATTTTCGTCCCGAAAATCTTACCGTAAATAGGTTTGGGTATCGCTCTTTCATAGAGTTCTCGGGTTCCCAAGTAGCTTCTTCTATCCGTGTTTGAGCCATAACACTTTCACTAGCGAACCCTTTTGTTTCACAACTCTTTCACTTCACGTGCTAGGATATGAATCGGTTCTTCTTCATAACTCATATTGGCTTGAATTTCAACCTCGATGGACTAATTACGTGCGACGGATCGGATCTATAACGTCAAGCATCGAAACATGAAAGACGTCGTGAATCTTTTCGAGTTTAGGGGCAAAATCAAATGATACATAATCGACCGACTCGTTCGGATACTTCATATGGCCCGATGAACCTCGGACTCAATTTGCCTTCTGACCCAAATCGAGTATCTTTTTCCAAGGCGAAACTTTAAGGAACACTTTATCTCCCACGATAATCAATGTCTTTTCGTTTGGATCTGCGTCGACTTGACGATCGGAGGCTATCTTCAGACTTTCATGGATTACTTTTACTTTCTGTTCAGCATCTTTAATCAAATCCACTCCGAAAATTTTACTTTCACTAAGCTCGGTCCAAAACAATGGTGTACGGCATTTACGCCCGTACAAAGCCTCGTAAGGTGGCATCTTAATACTTGATAGAAAACTATTATTGTAGGCGAATTCAATCAAAGGTAAATACCGTTCCCATGAACCACTAAACTCAAGGATGCAACATCTCAACATATCCTCGAGTATCTGAATTATCCGCTCAGATTGACCATCGGTTTGGGGATGAAAAGTAGTGCTAAAATGCAGTTTGGTACCCAAAGCTTCTTGCAATTTCTTCCAAAATCGCGAGGTGAATCTCGGATCTCTATCCGACACAATAGAAATCGGTACCCCGTGTAATCTCACAATCTGAGAAACATACAATTCAGCTAGTTTATCCAATGAAAAATCCGTGCGTATGGGGATAAAGTGAGCCGACTTAGTCAGTCTATCGACAATGACCCAAATCGCATCTTTCTTACTTGCTGACATTGGTATCCCAGATACAAAATCCATCATGACTCGTTCCCATTTCCATTCAGGTATCATGATCGGCTGAAGTAAACCCGTAGCCACTTGATGTTCTGTCTTTACTTGCTGACATATTAAACACTTCGAAACAAAATCGGAAATGTCTCGTTTCATACCATGCCACCAAAACTGACGTCTCAGATCGTTGTACATTTTCGTACTACAATGAGCTTCGTTCAGAATCATCGAAATGAGTTCTGAATTTCTTGGAACACACAACCGATTTCTGTACCTCAAACAATCGTCATCATCAATTTGAAACTCCGATTCCACATTCGGAACACATTCAGCCCGTTTTGCAACCAACTCATCGTCGACTTTCTGAGCTTCACGAATTTTATGAATCAATAATGGTTTGGCCTTTAATTCTTCTACTAACACATTGTCGGGTAGAATACACAAGTGTACATTCATCGCTCGTAAAGCAAACAGTGATTTCCGGCTTAAGGCATCCGCAACCACATTAGCCTTTCCCGGGTGATAATCAATGACAAGCTCATAATCTTTTAACAACTCGAGCCAACGTCTTTGTCGCATAGATTCAAGTCTCTTTGAGTCATCAAATATTTGAGACTTTTGTGATCCGAAAATACATAGCACTTCTCACCAAATAAGTAATGTCGCCATATTTTCAAAGCGAATACGATGGCGACTAATTCAAGATCATGGGTGGGATAATTTTTCTCATGTGGCTTTAATTGTCTCGGCGCATAGGCCACAACTCGACCTTCTTGAATCAATATGCAACCTAACCCAAGTAGGGAGGCGTCACTATAGATGACAAACTCTTTGCCCGATTCGGCCGCACTAAAATTGAGCTTCGTCAAATAAGTTTTCGATTGATCAAAACTTTTCGACATTTTTCCGTCCATTCGAACTTAACCTCTTTTGAAGTAGCTTCATCATGGGTGTGGCTATCATCGAGAAACCTTTACAAACCGTCGGTAGTAACCAAGCAAGCCCCAAAAAGCTCGAACCTCGGAATATTTCTCGAGGCTTCCAGTTAAGTATGGCCAAAATTTTCTCGGGTCAACTCGAATACCGATCACAGATACCACATGACCCAAGAAGCTAACCTCTCTAACCGAACACACACTTCTTGAACTTAGCATATAACCGCTTATCCCGTAAAATTTGCAACACTAATCTCGGTGTTCAAGATGTTCGGTCTCATCTCTTGAATAGACCAAGATGTCATCAATGAACACAACTACGAACCGGTCCAAATCTTGTCAAGATCCGATTCATCAAATCCATAAATACCGAGGGCATTAGTGAGCCCAAACGGCATCACTAAGAACTCGTAGTGGCCGTATCTCGCTTACGAAAGTAGTTTTGGGTATATCCGAATCTCAAATTCATGAATCGATAATAACCCGATCTCAAATCTATCTTTGAAAACACTAAGGCTCCCTTTAGTTGATCAAACAAATCATCAATACGCAGTAACGGATATTTATTCTTTATCGTCACTTTATTCACCGACGATAGTCAATGCACAACCTCATGGTTCCGTCCTTCTTTTCACAAACAATCTTGGTGCACCCCAAGGTGAGAAACACAGGTCGAGCGAAACCTCTATCCGTCAATTCTTGCAACCGAGCTTTCAACTCTTTTAACTCGGTTGGTGCCATACGATCTGAGCTATCGAAATTGGCGTAGTCCTAGGTACAAGCTCAATACCAAACTCTATCTCCCGAACAGGTGGCAAACCCGGTAATTCTTCGGGAAAAACATCCGGGTATTCACAAACCACCGGCACCGATTCGGGTTTTATTTCTAACTCCTTATCATCAAGTACATACGCAAGGTATGCTTCGCACCCCTTTCTTACATATTTTTGGGCCAACATTGATGATATTACAGCTGGCAACCCCTTTAAGTCCGTAGACTCAACTCGGATCATCTCGTTATTTGCGCACCTCAAATCAATAGTCTTGCTTTTGCAATTCACAACCGCATCATGCACGGTCAACCAATCCAAACCAAGAATAACATAAAATTCATCGAACGGCAAAAGCATCAAGTCCACCAGAGAACAGGAACCTCGAATTACTAGGGGGCATTTCTTACACACTTTGTCGACAAGCACGTGGCGACCCAAGGGATTTGACACCGAATTACGAACTCGAGAGACTCAATAGGTAAAGTCTTCTTGGATGCTAAGGTTTCGCATATATAAGAATGAGTAGAACCGGGGTCAATCAAAGCAATCACATTAGTATCAAAGAGAGTGAAAGTACGGTAATAACATCTGGCGAGGAAGCATCCTCGGCGTGCAGATAGCATAAGCCCTAGCAGGCGCTTGAGCCTCGGATCTGGTCGTAGCATCTCTAGATCCTCTCGATCACCACTAGCATTGCCCGTATTTCTAGATGGTCTACCTCGGCGGTGGTAGCACCGGTTTCCCACTCGATTTACATTCATTCGTGCAACCTCGAGCAATCTTTAATGAAGTGGTCAACTGATCCGCACTTATAACAGAGCGGTCATGGAATCTACAACTTCCGAATGCCATTTGCTACAATCGGCACTCCGTTCTATCTCGACGATCATTTCCAACACTGGCGATCGAAGTGACTCGTGTGCTCACGGGGTCGATCGCGATCTCGTCTAGAAAAGCCGAAGTGTCCCTAGACCGCCCAAGCCACCTCTAAATTTCTTCGATGATCGTGGGAAGGGCTTCCCAAGACCTCTTACTGAAACTCCCTTGCTCCCACCTCGCTTTTCTTTTCTCCATCTTGAGCTCCTCGGCCTTGCAAGCTCGCTCAACAAGTACTACAAATTCTCGATTTCCAAGATGCCAACATACAGCTTTATATCATCATTTAGTCCATCCTCGAAACGCGTACACATTACGGCTTCGAGGAAATGCATTCGTCGTGTACCGCTAAGGCTCACAAATTTTTGTTCATAATCGATGCCGACATGGAACCTTGTTTGAGTTCAAGAAATTCCTTGATTTTGGTCAATGAATCTCGATGATATACTTCTTTCAAACTTCGGTTTGGAAGAACTCCCAAGTTACTTGCTCTCGGGCACAACTGTGAAGTCGAGTACTCCACCAATAGTAGGCGTAATCGCGTAGCAAGGAGATAGTACACTTTAGGCATTCATCGGGTGTGCAAGATAGTTCATCGAGTACCCGAATAGTGTTGTCCAACCAAAATTCAGCTTGCTCGGCATCATCACTATCCGTAGCCTTAAATTCAGTAGCCTCGTGTTTTTGGATTCTATCAATTGGGGGCTTATTTGACCTTATTTGGTCAGTTACCGGAGGCATTGTAGGTGCGGGGGTTGTGTTTGTTGGGAATGGAGGTTGTGGAACAGCCGTATTAGTTTGAATGTATTGGTTGAACCAATCATTCATCACGCTATAAAAAGCCTGCCTAGCCTCATCATTCGGATTGATAGCAATAGGTTGAGAGTCCACCGGCGCTGTCCCTTGTGCGGGAGCAGGCGCCACACTCTCCACATCATCAGCTATCGCTCGGTTGGGATCGGGATCCATTACTATAAATAAACACAAACTCAAATGTCAGAAATCACCACACTATCAATTAATCACATAATGGCATGTATAGCTAGACCCAAACGTATTCCGGTAGTCCTAGAATTGACTAAACCGTAGCTATGATACCAATTTAATTGTAACACTCCGTACCCAATACCGTTGCCGGAGTCGAACGCGAGGTACTAACAGACTTGATTACTTTGTTTTCACAGTCCATTTAAAAAAAAAATTTCCAGACAGGCTGGCTAACTGCGTCACTGTCGCCTTAAAAATCATATCTCGAGTTACAAAACTCGAAAACTGCTTCCGTAAATTTTTCCTGAAATTAGACTCATATATCCATCTGTGGATTTATTTCTAGAATTTTTTGTCAGGCCAATTGGTACAGTTTATTAGTTAAAGTCTCCCCTGATTCTGGGTTTGACTACTCTGACCTTTATGTATTACGACTTCGATATCTCCCTGTACAGAGCTTCAACACTCATGCCGTTTGTTTCTAATGAAACTAGACTCAAAGGGGAATCTTACATATAAGGAATGACTTCTAATTGTCTCTAGATAATTTATAGTAAATTTTCATAGTCGAAACAGGGGATCCAGAAACCGTTCTGGCCCTGTTTCACGAGAACTTTAATATCTCTTAATATACTGTTCATATGATCATTTCGTTACTTTCATATGAAAATAAATTCATCAAGGTTCGATTGCATAATTTATTCACTATTTAATTCCATTCCTACAAAATTTAGTGAATTTTCAAATCCACACCACTGCTGCTGTCAGCATCTGTTTTCAAGGTAAACTTTACCTATTTCGTGGTTTCCATGGACCAACTAGAGTTTTGTCATACATAGGTCCACATATGATCATATTTAGCCATTCCAATGGCTGATCATTTGCCCAACACTTCCATTCCAGTCCATAGTCACATCATGAAACCATATATATATACATAAACACAAATGGTCTAATGCCATACTCCACTTCTACGAGCCATTTTCGCATGGTCACACACACATACATCACAAAAAGTACTTGAAAAACAACAAAGGGTAGTCCTATACATGCCATATCCAGAGTTCAACTAAAAGAGTACCAAAAGGGCTTTGATAGTGTGGATGACTTCGACTTGATGATCCCGAATCCGATAGCTAACGAGCAAAATCTATAAAACAGAGAGCCAAAGCAGCGGGTAAGCATTTTAATGCTTAGTAAGTCTCAAGTAATGAAATCAGCTTTGACTAAAGTATTACATTCACATAGCTAAATGAATCACTTTATTAATACACATTCTCATAATCATACTTACTTCACACTTCATCAACATATACACACACAAGGTATCAACCTATCTAAGAGCCGAAAGTTCGTTAGTCGATTGAGCGAATACTATTTAAAACGAATCAACTTTTCCGATGCACATGCAAACATACCTTATCGTTTGGGTTTTTCGAGCGTATTAATTAAATTATTATAGCACAAATCGCTCACCTTCAAACCCAAGTTTCTTGAGTTTAGCGGATATAACCACCGCCTAATTGCCTTGGTCTTAACCCGACATAGCAACTCGCACAAATGCCTTGGTCTTAGCCGGATATAACAACTTCGCACAAATGCCTTGGTCTTAGCCGGATATAACAACTTCGCACAAATGCCTTGGTCTTAGCAGGATATAACAACTTCGCACAAATGCCTTGGGGCTTAGCAGGATATCATTCAAATGATCATGCACACATATATCAATGTTCATGACACATTCATATTTCATTTCGTTACTAAGGCTCAAACACAAATCATTTATCAAACCTTTCCAATTTGGCTCAATAGCCACACACAAAGAGCATGATTTCAATTGGCTTTATAACATAGGCTCTCGCACATTCGGCTATCCGCCATAATATGACAAATCATTTCAATATAAATCAAGTAGGGTCATTACTTGAAGACTTACCTCGGATGTTGTCGAATGATTTCGACGGCTATTCGATCACTTTTCCTTCCCTTATCCAACTTTGGTCCTCTAAGCTATTGAACTTAATTCAAACAAATAGAGCTTATTTAATAATTTATCAATTTAACAATCGATTAAATACATTCATATTATACAATTAGGCACGAATAGCTTTATTGACTAGTTATTCAAGCATTATACATGTGCTCTACTCATGCACCACCGAATAATATGACTAGCTTAATACCTTGCATTTTCAATTCATAGACATCATTTCGTTCCTCACAACACACATTTTGTCCCTAACCATCATAAGAGCCCAAGGCATCACTTACAATGCCGAATTCCAATTAAGTCTACCATCATAGCATTATCATATTTATGCACTTGGTAAGTTAACGTCGAACACATTCGGCACTAGGTGTCCAAACCAATGTTCCTCGAACATTAAACTCAATTATAACCCATTCAAAATTCCTTAGCAACAAGCATTTAACAACAATGTACTTAACCAATTCCTTAAGCACACATTCGGCAACATATATATATATATGTCAATGACTAAAACACTTAGGCGATTCTTTCCATTTTGTATCTATGCACCTATTTGATCATTAGTTTAGTTCAAACACCCTTACACCAAGATTCATCCAATTTAACATGAAACACAAACCTAAATCCTCAATAGCTACCATGGCCAAAAGTTCTAGTCATCCCAAAATTCAAAATTCTTAGCATGGGCTACCTAGAGGATTTGATGACTAGTTCAAATCTCAAACCATTTAACATACTTATCAAAATATATAACATTACCACCATTTTTCTTTAACCTCTACCATGGCCGAATGTTCATATCACCATCCATTACAAAGATTTCGGCATGGTTAAGTAAGGGACTTAGAATCTAGCTTAAAACCATGCTAAGATTTTAAAGGACTAGCTTGAGTTTCTTACCTTAGTGAAGGCCTACCATGGCCGAATGGCTTCTCCTCTTCCTCTCTTAGAATCGGCCAAGAAGAAAACATGAGAAAGACTCCTTTGTTTCTTTTCTCTTTTCCTTATTTTATTTACTTATGTTATAAAATATAAGCTACTAACTAATAATTAATACATATTATGTGCATATAAGCCCATCATGGCCGGCCACTACTTATGATATTGGGAAATTTGACATGCAAACCCCTCATTTTTGCATGCATGATCCACTAGTCATCACACATTTCCCCATCATACTTCCAAAGTTTACTACTAGGTCCTTTCTAGTGAAATTCACATTTATAACTCTAAATCAAAACATCAAAATGTCACACATGAGTTAACACATATTATAGGCATCAAAATAAATTTTAAATTATTTTTATGCCTCGCTTTTAATGGTCCCGAAACCACATTCCGACTAGGGTCATTTTAAGGTGTCACAACTCTCCCCACTTTAGAAATTTTCGTCCCGAAAATCTTACCGGTAAATAGGTTTGGGTATCGCTCTTTCATAGAGTTCTCGGGTTCCCAAGTAGCTTCTTTTATCCCTCGTTTGAGCCATAACACTTTCACTAGCGGAACCCTTTTGTTTCGCAACTCTTTCACTTCACGTGCTAGGATACGAATCAGTTCTTCTTCATAACTCATATTGGCTTGAATTTCAACCTCTGATGGACTAATTACGTGCGACAGATCAGATCTATAACGTCGAAGCATCGAAACATGAAAGACGTCGTGAATCTTTTTGAGTTCAGGGGGCAAAATCAAACGATACGCAACTGGACCGACTCGTTCGGATACTTCATATGGCCCGATGAACCTCGGACTCAATTTGCCTTCTGGCCAAATCGAGTATCTTTTCCAAGGCGAAACTTTAAGGAACACTTTATCTCCCACGATACTCAATGTCTTTTCGTTTCAGATCCACGTATGACTTCTGACGATCGGAGGCTATCTTCAGACTTTCATGGATTACTTTTACATTCTGTTCAGCATCTTTAATCAAATCCACTCCGAAAATTTTACTTTCACCGAGCTCGATCCAAAACAATGGTGTACGACATTTACGTTCGTACAAAGCCTCGTAAGGTGCCATCTTAATACTTCATTGAAAACTATTATTGTAGGCGAATTCAATCAAAGGTAAATACCGTTCCCATGAACCACTAAACTCGAGGATGCAACATCTCAACATATCCTCGAGTATCTAAATTATCCGCTCGGATTGACCATCGGTTTGGGGATGAAAAGTAGTGCTAAAATGCAGTTTGGTACCCAAAGCTTCTTGCAATTTCTTCCAAAATCGCGAGGTGAATCTCGGATCTCTATCCGACGCAATAGAAATCGATACCCCGTGTAATCTCACAATCTGAGAAACATACAATTCAGCTAGTTTATCCAATGAAAAATCCGTGCGTACGGGGATAAAGTGAGCCGACTTAGTCAGTCTATCGACAACGACCCAAATCGCATCTTTCTTACTTGCCGACATTGGTATCCCAGATACAAAATCCATCGTGACTCGTTCCCATTTCCATTCAGGTATCATGATCGGCTGAAGTAAACCCGTAGGCACTTGATGTTCCGCCTTTACTTGCTGACATATTAAACACTTCGAAACAAAATGGAAAATGTCTCCTTTCATACCATGCCACCAAAGCGGCGTCTCGGATCGTTGTACATTTTCGTACTCCGGGTGAATTGACATTCGGCTACAATGAGCTTCGTTCAGAATCATCGAAATGAGTTCTGAATTTCTTGGAACACACAACCGATTTCTGTACCTCAAAAAATCGTCATCATCAATTTGAAACTTTGATTCCACATTCGAAACATATTCAGCCCGTTTTTCAACCAACTCATCGTTGACTTTCTGAGCTTCATGAATTTGATGAATCAATAATGGTTTGGCCTTTAATTCGGCTACTAACACATTGTCGGGTAGAATTGACAAGTGTACATTCATCGCCCGTAAAAGCAAGCGGTGATTTCGGCTTAAGGCGTCCGCAACCACATTAGCCTTTCCCGGGTGATAATCAATGACAAGCTCATAATCTTTTAACAACTCGAGCCAACGTCTTTGTCGCAGATTCAAGTCTCTTTGAGTCATCAAATATTTGAGACTTTTGTGATCCGAAAATACATGGCACTTCTCACCAAATAAGTAATGTCGCCATATTTTCAAAGCGAATACGATGGCGACTAATTCGAGATCATGGGTGGGATAATTTTTCTCATGTGGCTTTAATTGTCTCGACGCATAGGCCACAATTCGACCTTCTTGCATCAATCGCAACCTAACCCAAGTAGGGAGGCGTCACTATAGATGACAAACTCTTTGCCCGATTCGGTTTGCACTAAAATTGAGCTTAGTCAAATAAGTTTTCAGTTGATCAAAACTTTTCGACATTTTTCCGTCCATTCGAACTTAACCTCTTTTGAAGTAGCTTCGTCATGGGTGTGGCTATCATCGAGAAACCTTTACAAACCGTTGGTAATGTAAGCAAGCCCCAAAAAGCTCGAACCTCGATAATATTTCTCGGCTTCGGTGAAGTATGGTAGAAATTTTGCTCGGGTCAACTCAAATACCGATCGCGATACCACATGACCCAAGAAGCTAACCTCTCTTAACCGAACCCACACTTACTAAACTTAGCATATAAGCGCTTATCCGTAAAATTTGCGACACTAATCTCGGTGTTCAGCATGTTCGGTCTCATCTCTTGAATAGACCAAGATGTCATCAATGAACACAACTACGAACCGTCCAAATCTTGTCGAAGATCCGATTCATCAAATCAATAAATACCGCAGGGCATTAGTGAGCCCAAGCGGCATCACTAAGAACTTCGTAGTGGCCGTATCTCGATTACGAAAGCGGTTTTGGGTATATCCGAATCTCGAATTCGGAACTGATAATAACCCGATCTCAAATCTATCTTTGAAAACACTGAGGCTCCCTTTAGTTGATCAAACAAATCATCAATACGCGGTAATGGATATTTATTCTTTCTCGTCACTTTATTCACCGACGATAGTCAATGCACAACCTCATGGTTCCGTCCTTCTTTTCACAAACAATCTTGGTGCACCCCAAGGTGAGAAACTTGGTCGGCGAAACCTCTATCCGTCAATTCTTGCAACCGAGCTTTCAACTCTTTTAACTCTGTTGGTGTCATACGATACGGAGCTATCGAAATCGGCGTAGTCCCAGGTACAAGCTCAATACCAAACTCTATCTCCCGAACAGGTGGCAAACCCGGTAATTATTCGGGAAAAACATTCGGGTATTCACAAACCACCGGCACCGATTCGGGTTTTATTTCTAACTCCTTATCATCAAGTACATACGCAAGGTATGCTTCGCACCCCTTTCTTACATATTTTTGGGCAGACATTGATGATATTACAGCTGGCAACCCCTTTAAGTTCGTAGACTCAACTCGAATCATCTCATTATTTGCGCACCTCTAATCAATAGTCTTGCTTTTGCAATTCACAACCGCATCATGCACGGTCAACCAATCCAAACCAAGAATAACATCAAATTCATCGAACGGCAAAAGCATCAAGTCTGCCGGAAAATAGGAACCTCAAATTACTAGGGGGCATTTCTTACACACTTTGTCGACAAGCACGTGACGACCCAAGGGATTTGACACCCGAATTACGAACTCAGTAGACTCAATAGTTAAAGTCTTACTGGATGCTAAGGTTTCGCATATATAAGAATGAGTAGAACCAGGGTCAATCAAAGCAATCACATTAGTATCAAAGAGAGTGAAAGTACCGGTAATAACATCTGGCGAGGAAGCATCCTCGCGTGCGTGTATAGCATAAGCCCTAGCAGGAGCGCGAGCCTCGGATCTGGTCGTAGCATCTCTAGATCCTCTCTGATCACCACTAGCATTGCCCGTATTTCTAGATGGTCTACCTCGAGCAATGGTAGCACCCGGTTTCCAACTCTGATTTACATTCTGCTCGAGCAACCTCGAAATCTTTAATGAAGTGGTCAAGCGATCGCACTTGTAACAGGAGCGGTCATGGAATCTACAACTTCCAGAATGCCATTTGCCACAATACTGGCACTCCGTTCTATCTCGACGATCATTTCCAACACTGGCGATCGAAGTGACTCATGTGCTCACAGGGGGTCAATCGCGATCTCGTCTAGAAAAGCCCGAAGTGTCCCTAGACCGGCCCAAGCCACCTCTAAATTTCTTCGATGACTGTGGGAAGGGCTTCCCCGAAGACCTCTTACGAAACTCCTTGCTCCCACCTCAGCTTCTCTTTTCTCCATCTTGAGCTCCTCGGCCTTGCAAGCTCGCTCAACAAGTACTACAAATTCTCGGTTCCAAGATGCCAACATACGACTTTATGTCATCATTTAGTCCATCCTCGAACGTTTACACATTACGACTTCGAGGAAATGCATTCTCGTCATGATCGGCTAAGCCTCAAAATTTTCGTTCATAATCGGTAACCGACATGGAACCTTGTTTGAGTTCAAGAAATTCCTTCCATTTTTGGTCAATGAATCTCTGACTGATATACTTCTTTCGAAACTCGGTTGGGAAGAACTCCCAAGTTACTTGCTCTCGGGGCAATGTGAAGTCGAGTACTCCACCAATAGTAGGCGTAATCGCGTAGCAAGGAGATAGTACACTTTAGGCATTCATCGGGTGTGCAAGATAGTTCATCGAGTACCCGAATAGTGTTGTCCAACCAAAATTCAGCTTGCTCGGCATCATCACTATCCGTAGCCTTAAATTCAGCAGCCCCGTGTTTTCGGATTCTATCAACCGGGGGCTTATTTGACCTTATTTTGTCAGTTACCGGAGGCATTGTAGGTGCGGGGGTTGTGTTTGTTGGGAATGGAGGTTGTGGAACAGCCGTATTAGTTCGAATGTATTGGTTGAACCAATCATTCATCACGCTATAAAAAGCTTGCCTAGCCTCATCATTCGGATTGCTAGCAATAGGTTGAGAGTCCACCGGTGCTATCCCTTGTGCGGGAGCAGGCGCCACACTCTCCACATCATCAGCTATCGCTCGGTTGGGATCGGGATCCATTACTATAAATAAACACAAACTCAAATGTCAGAAATCACCACACTATCAATTAATCACATAATGGCATGTATAGATAGACCCAAACGTATTACGGTAGTCCTCGAATCGACTAAACCGTAGCTCTGAAACAAATTTAACTGTAACACTCCGTACCCGATACCATTGCCGGAGTCGAACGCGAGGTGCTAACAGACTTGATTACTTTGTTTTCACAGTCCATTTAAAAAAAAATTTCCAGACAGGCTGGCTAACTGCATCACTGTCGCCTTAAAAATCATATCTCGAGTTCCAAAACTCGAAAACTGCTTCCATAAATTTTCCCTGAAATTAGACTCATATATCCATCTGTGGATTTATTTATAGAATTTTTGGTCAGGCCAATTGGTACAGTTTATTAGTTAAAATCTCCCCTGATTCTGGGTTCGACTACTCTGACCTTCATGTATTACGACTTGGATATCTCCCTGTACAGAGCTTCAACACTCATGACGTTTGTTTCTAATGAAACTAGACTCAAAGGGGAATCTATACATATAAGGCATGACTTCTAATTGTCTCTGGATAATTTAGAGTAAATTTTCAAAGTCGAAACAGGGGATCCAGAAACCGTTCTGGCCCTGTTTCACGAGAACTTTAATGTCTCTTAATATACTGTTCATATGATCATTTTGTTACTTTCATATGAAAATAGATTCATCAAGGTTCGATTACATAATTTATTCACTATTTAATTCCATTCCTACAAATTTTAGTGATTTTTCAAATCCACGCCACTGCTGCTGTCAGCATCTGTTTTCAAGGTAAACTTTACCTATTTCGTGGTTTCCATGGACCAACTAGAGTTTTGTCATACATAGGTCCACATATGATCATATTTAGCCATTCCAATGGCTGATCATTTGCCCAACACTTCCATTCCAGTCCATAGTCACATCATGAAACCATATATATATACATAAACACAAATGGTCTAATGCCATACTCCACTTCTCTGAGCCATTTTAGCATGGTGTACACACATACATCACAAAAAGTACTTGAAAAACAACAAAGGGTAGTCCTATACATGCCATATCCAGAGTTCAACTAAAAGAGTACCAAAAGGGCTTTGATAGTGTGGATGACTTCGACTTGATGATCCCGAATCCGATAGCTAACGAGCAAAATCTATAAAACAGAGAGCCAAAGCAACGGGTAAGCATTTTAATGCTTAGTAAGTCTCAAGTAATGAAATCAGCTTTGACTAAAGTATTACATTCACATAGCTAAATGAATCACTTTATAATACACATTCTCATAATCATACTTACTTCACACTTCATCAACATATACACACACAAGGTATCAACCTATCTAAGAGCCGAAAGTTCGTTAGTCGATTGAGCGAATACTATTTAAAACGAATCAACTTTTCCGATGCACATGCAAACATACCTTATCGTTTGGGTTTTTCGAGCGTATTAATTAAAATTATTATAGCACAAATCGCTCACCTTCAAACCCAAGTTTCTTGAGTTTAGCGGATATAACCACACGCCCAATTGCCTTGGTCTTAACCCGGACATAGCAACTTCGCACAAATGCCTTGGTCTTAGCCCGGATATAACAACTCGCACAAATGCCTTCGGTCTTAGCCGGATATAACAACTTCGCACAAATGCCTTGGTCTTAGCCCGGATATAACAACTCGCACAAATGCCTTCGGGGCTTAGCCCGGATATCATTCAAATGATCATGCACACATATATCAATGTTCATGACACATTCATATTTCATTTCCGTTACTAAGGCTCAAACACAAATCATTTATCAAACCTTTCCAATTTCGGCTCAATAGCCACACACAAAGAGCATGATTTCAATTGGCTTTATAACATAGGCTCTACGCACATTCGGCTATCCGCCATAATATGACAAATCATTTCAATATAAATCAAGTAGGGTCATTACTTGAAGACTTACCTCGGATGTTGTCGAATGATTTCGACGGCTATTCGATCACTTTTTCCTTCCCCTTATCCAACTTTGGTCCTCTAAGCTATTGAACTTAATTCAAACAAATAGAGCTTATTTAATAATTTATCAATTTAACAATCCGATTAAATACATTCATATTATACAATTAGGCACGAATAGCTTTATTGACTAGTTATTCAAGCATTATACATGTGCTCTACTCATGCACCACCGAATAATATGACTAGCTTAATACCTTGCATTTTCGAATTCATAGACATCATTTCGTTCCTCACAACACACATTTTGTCCCTAACCATCATAAGAGCCCAAGGCATCACTTACAATGCCGAATTCCAATTAAGTCTACCATCATAGCATTATCATATTTATGCACTTGGTAAGTTATGTCTCAACACATTCGGCACTAGGTGTCCAAACCAATGTTCCTCGAACATTGAACTCAATTATAACCCATTCAAAATTCCTTAGCAACAAGCATTTAACAACAATGTACTTAACCAATTCCTTAAGCACACATTCGGCAACATATATATATATATATGTCAATGACTAAAACACTTAGGCCGATTCTTTCCATTTTGTATCTATGCACCTATTTGATCATTAGTTTAGTTCAAACACCCTTACACCAAGATTCATCCAATTTAACATGAAACACAAACCTAAATCCTCAATAGCTACCATGGCGAAAGTTCTAGTCATCCCAAAATTCAAAATTCTTAGCATGGGCTACCTAGGGATTTGATGACTAGTTCAAATCTCAAACCATTTAACATACTTATCAAAATATATAACATTACCACCATTTTTCTTTAACCTCTACCATGGCCGAATGTTCATATCACCATCCATTTCAAAGATTTCGGCATGGTTAAGTAAGGGACTTAGAATCTAGCTTAAAACCATGCTAAGATTTTAAAGGACTAGCTTGAGTTTCTTACCTTAATGAAGGCCTACCATGGCCGAATGGCTCCTCCTCTTCCTCTCTTAGAATCGGCCAAGAAGAAAACATGAGAAAGACTCCTTTGTTTCTTTTCTCTTTTCCTTATTTTATTTACTTATGTTATAAAATATAAGCTACTAACTAATAATTAATACATATTATGTGCATATAAGCCCATCATGGCCGGCCACTACTTATGATATATGGGAAATTTGACATGCAAACCCCTCATTTTTGCATGCATGATCCACTAGTCATCACACATTTCCCCATCATACTTCTAAAGTTTACTACTAGGTCCTTTCTAGTGAAATTCACATTTATAACTCTAAATCAAAACATCAAAAATGTCACACATGAGTTAACACATATTATAGGCATCAAAATAAATTTTAAATTATTTTTATGCCTCGGTTTTGTGGTCCCGAAACCACATTCCGACTAGGGTCATTTTAAGGCTGTCACAACTCTCCCCCACTTTAGAAATTTTCGTCCCCGAAAATCTTACCGGTAAATAGGTTTGGGTATCACTCTTTCATAGAGTTCTCGGGTTCCCAAGTAGCTTCTTTTATCCCGTGTTTGAGCCATAACACTTTCACTAGCGAAACCCTTTTGTTTCGCAACTCTTTCCCTTCACGTGCTAGGATACGAATCGATTCTTCTTCATAACTCATATTGGCTTGAATTTCAACCTCTGATGGACTAATTACGTGCGACGGATCAGATCTATAACGTCGAAGCATCGAAACATGAAAGATGTCGTGAACCTTTTCGAGTTCAGGGGGTAAAATCAAACGATACGCAACTGGACCGACTCGTTCGAATACTTCATATGGCCCGATGAACCTCGGACTCAATTTGCCTTTACAGCCAAATCTGAGTATCTTTTTCCAAGGCAAAACTTTAAGGAACACTTTATCTCCCACCTAATACTCAATGTCTTTTCGTTTCAGATCCGCGTACGACTTTTGACGATCGGAGGCTATCTTCAGACTTTCATGGATTACTTTTACTTTCTGTTCAGCATCTTTAATCAAATCCACTCCGAAAATTTTACTTTCACCGAGCTCGGTCCAAAACAATGGTGTACAGCATTTAGGCCCGTACAAAGCCTCGTAAGGTGGCATCTTAATACTTGATAGAAAACTATTATTGTAGGCGAATTCAATCAAAGGTAAATACCGTTCCCATGAACCACTAAACTCGAGGATGCAAGATCTCAACATATCCTCGAGTATCTAAATTATCCGCCGGATTGACCATCGGTTTGGGGATGAAAGCGATTGCTAAAATGCGCTTTGGTACCCAAAGCTTCTTGCAATTTCTTCCAAAATCGCGAGGTGAATCTCGGATCTCTATCCGACGCAATAGAAATCGGTACCCCGTGTATTCTCACAATCTGAGAAACATACAATTCAGCTAGTTTATCCAATGAAAAATCCGTGCGTATGAGGATAAAGTGAGCCGACTTAGTCAGTCTATCGACAACGACCCAAATCGCATCTTTCTTACTTGCCTACATTGGTAACCCGGATACAAAATCCATCGTGACTCGCTCCCATTTCCATTCGGTATCATGATCGGTGAAGTAAACCCAGAGGGCACTTGATGTTCGCCTTTACTTGCGACATATTAAACACTTCAAAAAATCGAAATGTCTCGTTTCATACCATGCCACCAAAACCGACGTCTCGGATCGTTGTACATTTTCGTACTCCCCGGGTGAATTGACATTCGGCTACAATGAGCTTCGTTCCGAATCATCGAAATGAGTTCTGAATTTCTTGGAACACACAACCGATTTCTGTACCTCAAACAATCGTCATCATCAATTTGAAACTCCGATTCCACATTCGGAACACATTCAGCCCGTTTTGCAACCAACTCATTGTCGACTTTCTAAGCTTCACGAATTTGATGAATCAATAATGGTTTGGCCTTTAATTCGGCTACTAACACATTGTCGGGTAGAATACACAAGTGTACATTCATCGCCTGTAAAAGCAAATAATGATTTCGGCTTAAGGCGTCCGCAACCACATTAGCCTTTCCGGTGATAATCAATGGCAAGCTCATAATCTTTTAACAACTCGAGCCAACGTCTTTGTCGCAGATTCAAGTCTCTTTGAGTCATCAAATATTTGAGACTTTTGTGATCCGAAAATACATGGCACTTCTCACCAAATAAGTAATGTCGCCATATTTTCAAGGCGAATACGATGGCAGCTAATTTGAGATCATGGGTCGGATAATTTTTCTCATGTGGCCTTAATTGTCTCGACGCATAGGCCACAACTCGACCTTCTTGCATCAATACGCAACCTAACCCAAGTAGGGAGGCGTCACTATAGATGACAAACTCTTTGCCCGATTCGGCCGCACTAAAATTGAGCTTCCAAATAAGTTTTCAGTTGATCAAAACTTTTCGACATTTTTCCGTCCATTCGAACTTAACCTCTTTTTGAAGTAGCTTCGTCATGGGTGTGGCTATCATCGAGAAACCTTTACAAACCGTCGGTAGTAACCGCAAGCCCCAAAAAGCTCGAACCTCGAAATATTTCTGAGGCTTCCAGTTAAGTATGGTCGAAATTTTGCTCGGTCAACTCGAATACCGATGCACGAGATACCACATGACCCAAGAAGCTAACCTCTCTTAACCGAACTCACACTTACTAAACTTAGCATATAACCGCTTATCCCGTAAAATTTGCAACACTAATGTCGGTGTTCAAGATGTTCGGTCTCATCTCTTGAATAGACCAAGATGTCATCAATGAACACAACTACGAACCGGTCCAAATCTTGTCTCAAGATCCGATTCATCAAATCCATAAATACCGCGAGGGCATTAGTGAGCCCAAACGGCATCACTAAGAACTCGTAGTGGCCGTATCTCGCTTCGAAAGCGGTTTTGGGTATATTCGAATCTCGAATTATGAATCGATAATAACCCGATCTCAAATCTATCTTTGAAAACACCGAGGCTCCCTTTAGTTGATCAAACAAATCATCAATACGCGATAACGGATATTTATTCTTTATCGTCACTTTATTCAGCTGACGATAGTCAATGCACAACCTCATGGTTCCGTCCTTCTTTTTCACAAACAATACTGGTGCACCCCAAGGTGAGAAACTTGGTCGAGCGAAACCTCTATCCGTCAATTCTTACAATTGAGCTTTCAACTCTTTTAACTCGGTTGGTGCCATACGATACGGAGCTATCGAAATCGGCGTAGTCCCAGGTACAAGCTCAATACCAAACTCTATCTCTCGAACAGGTGGCAAACCCGGTAATTCTTCGGGATAAACATCCGGGTATTCACAAACCACTGGCACCGATTCGGGTTTTATTTCTAACTCCTTATCATCAAGTACATACGCAAGGTATGCTTCGCACCCTTTCTTACATATTTTTGGGCCAACATTGATGATATTACACCGGCAACCCTTTAAGTCCGTAGACTCAACTCGGATCATCTCGTTATTTGCACCTCAAATCAATAGTCTTGCTTTTGCAATTCACAACCGCATCATGCACGGTCAACCAATCCAAACCAAGAATAACATCAAATTCATCGAACGGCAAAAGCATCAAGTCCGCGGGAAAAGCAGAACCTCGAATTACTAGGGGCATTTCTTACACACTTTGTCGACAAGCGCGTGACGACCCAAGGATTTGACACCAATTACGAACTCAAGAGACTCAATAGGTAAAGTCTTCTTTGGATGCTAAGGTTTCGCATATATAAGAATGAGTAGAACCGGGTCAATCAAAGCAATCACATTAGTATCAAAGAGAGTGAAAGTACGGTAATAACATCCGGCGATGAAGCATCCTCGCGTCTTGGCGTATAGCATAAGCCCTAGCAGAGCACGAGCCTCGGATCCGGTCGTAGCATCTCTAGATCCTCTCGATCACCACTAGCATTGCCCGTATTTCTAGATGGTCTACCTCGGCGGTGGTAGCACCCGCCAGCACTCGATTTACATTCATTCTCAGCAACCTCGAGCAATCTTTAATGAAGTGGTCAACTGATCCGCACTTGTAACAGGAGCGGTCATGGAATCTACAACTTCCAGAATGCCATTTGCTACAATACTGGCACTCCGTTCTATCTCGACGATCATTTCCAACACTGGCGATCGAAGTGACTCGTGTGCTCACAGGGGGTCGATCGCGATCTCGTCTAGAAAAGCCCGAAGTGTCCCTAGACCGGCCCAAGCCACCTCTAAATTTCTTCGATGACTGTGGGAAGGGCTTCCCCGAAGACCTCTTACGAAACTCCCTTGCTCCCACCTCAGCTTTTCTTTTCTCCATACCGAGCTCCTCGGCCTTGCAAGCTCGCTCAACAAGTACTACAAATTCTCGGTTTCCAAGATGCCAACGTCATGACTTTATATCATCATTTAGTCCATCCTCGAAACGTTTACACATTACGGCTTCTGAGGAAATGCATTCTCGTGTGTACCGGCTAAGGCTCACAAATTTTTGTTCATAATCGGTAACCGACATGGAACCTTGTTTGAGTTCAAGAAATTCCTTCAGTTTTTGGTCAATGAATCTCGATGATATACTTCTTTGAAACTTCGGTTTGGAAGAACTCCCAAGTTACTTGCTCTCGGGGCACAACAGAAGTCAGAGTACTCAACCAATAGTAGGCAGAATCGCGTAGCAAGGAGATAGTACACTTTAGGCATTCATCGGGTGTGCAAGATAGTTCATCGAGTACCCGAATAGTGGTGTCCAACCAAAATTCAGCTTGCTTGGCATCATCACTACCCGTAGCCTTAAATTTAGTAGCCCCGTGTTTTCGGATTCTATCAACCGGGGCTTATTTGACCTTATTTGGTCGATTCATGGGAGGCATTGTAGGTGCGGGGTTTTGTTTGTTGGGAATGGAGGTTGTGGAATAGTAGTATTAGTTCGAATGTATTGGTTGAACCAATCATTCATCACGCTATAAAAAGCTTGCCTAGCCTCATCATTCGGATTGCTAGCAATAGGTTGAGAGTCCGCCACACTGTCCCTTGTCTTGGGAGCAGCGCCACACTCTCCACATCATCGACTATCGCTCGGTTGGGATCGGATCCATTACTATAAATAAACACAAACTCAAATGTCGAAATCACCACACTATCAATTAATCACATAATGGCATGTATAGCTAGACCCAAACGTATTACGGTAGTCCTAGAATCGACTAAACCGTAGCTCTGATACCAATTTAATTGTAACACCCCGTACCCGATACCGTTGCCGGAGTCGATCGCGAGGTGCTAACAGACTTGATTACTTTGTTTTCAAAGTCCATTTAAAAAAAAATTTCCAGACAGGCTGGCTAACTGCGTTACTGTCGCCTTAAAAATCATATTTCGAGTTCCAAAACTTGAAAACTGATTCTATAAATTTTTCCTGAAATTAGACTCATATATCCATCTGTGGATTTATTTCGAGAATTTTTGGTCGGGCGAATTGGTACAATTTATTAGTTAAAGTCTCCCCTGATTCTGGGTTTGACTACTCTGACCTTCATATATTACGACTTGGATATCTCCCTGTACAGAGCTTCAATACTCATTCCGTTTGTTTCTAATGAAACTAGACTCAAAGGGAAATCTATACATATAAGGGATGACTTCTAATTGTCTCTGGATAATTTATAGTAAATTTTCAAATTCAAAACAGAGGATCCAGAAACCGTTCTGGCCCTGTTTCACGAGAAATTTAATGTCTCTTAATATACTGTTCATATGATCGTTTCGTTACTTTCATATGAAAATAGATTCATCAAGGTTCGAGTACATAATTTAATCACTATTTAATTCCATTCCTACAAATTTTAGTGATTTTTCAAATCCACACCACTACTGCTGTCAGCATCTATTTTCAAGGTAAACTTTACCTATTTCGTGGTTTCCATGGACCAACTAGAGTTTTGTCATACATAGGTCCACATATGATCATATTTAGCCATTCCAATGGCTGATCATTTGCCCAACACTTCCATTCCAGTCCATAGTCACATCATGAAACCATATATATATACATAAACACAAATGGTCTAATGCCATACTCCACTTCTACGAGCCATTTTCGCATGGCTGTACACACATACATCACAAAAAGTACTTGAAAAACAACAAAGGGTAGT
This sequence comes from Gossypium arboreum, assembly GCF_025698485.1. Classification (NCBI taxonomy): domain Eukaryota; kingdom Viridiplantae; phylum Streptophyta; class Magnoliopsida; order Malvales; family Malvaceae; genus Gossypium; species Gossypium arboreum. The sequence continues at coordinate 74,478,980 of NC_069079.1, read as the reverse complement.
CCTATACATGCCATATCCAGAGTTCAACTAAAAGAGTACCAAAAGGGCTTTGATAGTGTGGATGACTTCGACTTCGGTGATCCCGAATTCGATAGCTAGCGAGCAAAATCTATAAAACAAAGAGCCAAAGCAACGGGGTAAGCATTTTAATGCTTAGTAAGTCTCAAGTAATGAAATCAGCTTTGACTAAAGTATTACATTCACATAGCTAAATGAATCACTTTATTAATACACATTCTCATAATCATACTTACTTCACACTTCATCAACATATACACACACAAGGTATCAACCTATCTAAGAGCCGAAAGTTCGTTAGTCGATTGAACGAATACTATTTAAAACGAATCAACTTTTCCGATGCACATGCAAACATACCTTATCGTTTGGGTTTTTCGAGCGTATTAATTAAAATTATTATAGCAAAAATCGCTCACCTTCAAACCCAAGTTTCTTCGCGATTTAGCCGGATATAACCACACGCCCAATTGCCTTCGGGTCTTAGCCCGGATATAACAACTCGCACAAATGCCTTCGGGTCTTAGCCCAGATATAACAACTCGCACAAATGCCTTCGGGTCTTAGCCCGGATATAACAACTCGCACAAATGCCTTCGGGGCTTAGCCCGGATATCATTCAAATGCTCATGCACACATATATCAATATTCATGACACATCCATATTTCATTTCCGTTACTAAGGCTCAAACACAAATCATTTATCAAACCTTTCCAATTTCGGCTCAATAGCCACACACAAAGAGCATGATTTCAATTGGCTTTATAACATAGGCTCTATGCACATTCGGCTATCTGCCATAATATGACAAATCATTTCAATATAAATCAAGTAGGGTCATTACTTGAAGACTTACCTCGGATGTTGTCGAATGATTTCGACGGCTATTCGATCACTTTTCCTTCCCTTATCCAACTTTGGTCCTCTAAGCTCTTGAGCTTAATTCAAACAAATAGAGCTTATTTAATAATTTATCAATTTAACAATCCGATTAAATACATTCATATTATACAATTAGGCGCGAATAGCTTTATTGACTAGTTATTCAAGCATTATACATGTGCTCTACTCATGCACCACCGAATAATAGGACTAGCTTAATACCTTGCATTTTCAATTCATAGACATCATTTCGTTCCTCACAACACACATTTTGTCCCTAACCATCATAAGAGCCCAAGGCATCACTTACAATGCCAATTCCAATTAAGTCTACCATCATAGCATTATCATATTTATGCACTTGGTAAGTTAACGTCTCAACACATTCGGCACTAGGTGTCCAAACCAATGTTCCTCGAACATTAAACTCAATTTATAACCCATTCAAAATTCCATAGCAACAAGCATTTAACAATAATGTACTTAACCAATTCCTTAAGCACACATTCGGCAACATATATATATATATGTCAATGACTAAAACACTAAGGCCGATTCTTTCCATTTTGTATCTATGCACCTATTTGATCATTAGTTTAGTTCAAACACCCTTACACCAAGATTCATCCAATTTAACATGAAACACAAACCTAAACCATGGCCTAAAGTTCTAGTCATCCCAAAATTCAAAATTCTTAGCATGGGCTACCTAGAGGATTTGATGACTAGTTCAAATCTCAAACCATTTAACATACTTATCAAAATATATAACATTACCACCATTTTTCTTTAACCTCTACCATGGCCGAATGTTCATATCACCATCCATTTCAACGATTTCGGCATGGTTAAGTAAGGGACTTAGAATCTAGCTTAAAACCATGCTAAGATTTTAAAGGACTAGCTTGAGTTTCTTACCTTAATGAAGGCCTACCATAGCCGAATGGCTCCTCCTCTTCCTCTCTTAGAATCGGCCAAGAAGAAAACATGAAAAAGACTCCTTTGTTTCTTTTCTCTTTTCCTTATTTTATTTACTTATGTTATAAAATATAAGCTACTAACTAATAATTAATACATATTATGTGCATATAAGCCCATCATGGCCGGCCACTACTTATGATATATGGGAAATTTGACATGCAAACCCCTCATTTTTGCATGCATGATAAACTAGTCATCACACATTTCCCCATCATACTTCCAAAGTTTACTACTAGGTCCTTTCTAGTGAAATTCACATTTATAACTCTAAATCAAAACATCAAAAATGTCACACATGAGTTAACACATATTATAGGCATCAAAATAAATTTTAAATTATTTTTATGCCTCGGTTTTGTGGTCCCGAAACCACATTCCGACTAGGGTCATTTTAAGGCTGTCACAAACATAGACATGTATGTTCGGCCACATGAATGAGTACATGAGTTGATGTGTATGTTCGGCCATAGGTAGCCTATTGATGGCTTTAGCTTGACTTAGAAAATTCGGCTAAGGGGGAAATATTAGCTAGTATGTTGAATTCGATTCGTGATTTCGTACATATGTGACTCTAATGTCTAATGTATATATGGGCTAAGTACCTTGAGCTTCTCTTTTGATGTTCAAATGAATTGTATTAAATTGCTTGATGTGATTAAAAATGCGTATGATCATTGTGTATTTGAGCTAAAAGGTGGCCATATGACCTATCAAACTCCTTGTCATATTCGCCATAAGCTAGCAAAATGAGACTTTAATAAGTTAAATTTGTTTGAATTAGCTCAAGAGCTTAGAGGACCACAGTTGGATAAGGGAAAGGAAAAAGTGATCGAATAGCGATTGAAGCCGTTCGACAACATCCAAGTAAGTTTTCGAGTAACGGAACTTAGATTATGATTTGATTAGATCATGTTTTAAGCAAATCAAAATCATGCTCTTTGTGTGTGTGGCTATTGAGCCGAAATTGCAAGTGTGATAAGTGCCTTGTGTTAGAGTTTTGCTAACTGAAAATGAAATACTGAATGTGTCATGATTTATTGATAAATGTGCATGGTTATTGAATGATGTCCTGCTAAGTCCCAAGGCTTTGTGCTAAGTGACTAAATCCGACTAAGATCCAAGGCATTTGTGCGAGTTACTAATTAGGGCTAAGCCCAAGGCATTGTGCGAGTTACTAAATCCGGTTAAATCTCAAGGCATTTGTGCGAAGTTACTATAACCGGCTATGTCCCAAGGCATTTGAACGAGTAGCTATATCCGTTAAATTCAAGGTAAGTGATTCGGGAATGATTGATCTTGCTGTAAAAATTTCAGCTAATACGCTTGTAGAATCCCAACAATGAGGTATGTTTCAGTATGTGCTTTGAATTAGTTGAGCCCTTACAAATAAGTATTCGCCGGTTGATAAATGAGCTACCGCCTTTGGCTAAGTTGATCTTTGTGTATGAATATAAGGGTTGGTAATGTGAAGTAAGTATGATATTGAGAATTTGTGCATATGAAATTATCTGCTTAGCTACATGAATGCTATACTTTGGTTGTGTCTAAATTCATAACTCAACTTACTAAGCATTAAATGCTTACTCCGTTTCTTTGATCCTCTGTTTTATAGATTTTGGTTCGTCAGCTATCGGACTCGGGATTTTGAAGTTGAAGTCGCCCACACTATCAAAGCTCCTTTTGGTATACTTTTGGTTGAACTTTGAAATGGCATGTATAGGACTACCCTTCTTGTTATTGGTCACATACCCCTTTGGTTTTGTATAAATTTGGATAGCCATGCGAAAATGGCTTATATACACTTTGGGCATGGTATTATAATCATTTGTATGTTGATCATTAAGAGGTATGGAAATGTTTGGAAACGATTAGCCATTGGGATGGTTAATCATGATCATATTTTGTGCTATATATGTAAAAGGGCTAGTTGAATCATGGAAACTATGAAATAGGTAAAGCCTACCTTAAAGACAGATGCTGACAGCTGCAGTGACATGGATGTGAAAAATCACTAAAAATAGTAGGAATGGAATTAAATAGTGAATAAATCATGTAAACGAACCTTGACGAGTCTATTTTCATAGGAAAGTAACAAAACGATTATATGAACAGTATGTTAAGAGATATTTAAGTTTTCGTGAGATAGGGCCAGAACGGCTTCTGGAGTCCCTGTTCCGACTTTGGAAATTCATTATAAATTGGCCAGAGATAATTAGAAGTCATGCCATATATGTAAAGATTCCTTTTCGAGTCTAGTTTCTGTAGAAACAAACGGTATCAGTATTGAAGCCCTGTACAGGGAGATATGCAAGCCGTAATGCGCAAAGATCAGTGTAGTCGATCCCTGTAACATGGGGGACTTTAACTAATAAACTGTACTAATAAACCTGACCAAAAATTCTAGAAAAAAATTTGTAGATGAATATATGAGTCTAGTTTCAGGGAAAAATCACGAAACTGATTTTCGAGTTGTGGAGCTCAAGATATGATTTTTAAGGTGACAGTGACACAGTTAGCCGGCTGTCTGGAAAATTTTAAAATGAACTGTGCAAGTAAGTGGATTAAGCCCGTTAACCCCTCGTGTCCGACTCCGGCAACGGTCTCGGGTACGGGGTGTTACAACTAACTTGTCTGATGATTGAGTTAGTTGACGTGGATTTATGTTAGTTATCGTTAATTCGTAAGTCTAATGTATTACTGATCGATTGTAGGATTATTGCGTGGGTGATATCGTCATCAATTGTCATCAACCAGGTGTGTAAACGACATCCTCCCTTAGACTGAATCGGTAAAAACTGAAATACCAAAACGTTGGTATTTTTCGAACTTCATGACGTCTGGCCTTCGTGAAACGATTGTTAATGAATATGGTGCATTTGGATGATTAGAGTGTAGAGTGTGCATTTTCATGCACAACGGTATTTTTGGGCTTAAAGGGCTGAAAACGGGCCAATGGGCCAACAGACCCACTTTGGTAAAAAGACGAGGTAAGTACTTCTGATTACTTGGTAAACGTTAGAATGGGCATGAAACCTTAGCAATAGGTAATAATTCTGAAATACCCTTATGCATGCAAAATTATGATTTTACCCTAAGGTTATTTTTTTACGAAAAGCATGATGTTCATTTACGTATCGTGTATGTCATGACATATTATTTACATTGCATGGGACATGGGTTTATATTGATGGAGGAAGCGTTACAGCGACCTCGCTGCAATCTGGTGGCCTCGCCACATATATCTCGTTCTAGTGACTTTGTCACAATATCCGCGACCTCGCCGCAATCTGGTGGTAACCATGACATATATATATATATATATATATATATATATATATCTGCTCGTGGCCTAGCCACAATATTCAGATCTGGTGACTTCGTCACAATATCTAGCACCTCGCTACAATTTACGTGGTGTGTAGCGGTTGGGTGGGTCGAGTAGTCTCCCACATGGTGTAAGGTGATGCAGGGGTGTTATGGATGGCTCGGGTTAGGATTTCGCATTCATGATATATTTGCTCAGATCTGCTATGGGCCTATGGGTTTCATTCTGATTTACATCTTGGGCCAAGGCCCGATAAGTCTCGACTCGAGGTTTGATCTGCTTTAGGCTATGGTTGGGTTATGTTACACTGAGTTTACCGAACTCGCCTTTATTTTCATCTCTGTAGGAAATCTCCAACCATAGTGGGCTTGGAGCTGTGAGGGATTCGGAGTGGCCACATCATCTGTAAAGTTGGTTTTTCTAAGTTAGTTTATTTTTATTATTTTTATATTCTGATTTAATTTTGGGTTTTAAGTTGTAATAGGGCCGCTATTTAAATTTCTTTTTTCCGCTATGGTTTTATTTTCTAGTTATATTTATACTATGAGGAAACTGCTAGTGTTAGACTGCGCAGGTTTTCAAAATTAATGAATGTTTTCAAGACTCAACAAGCACAACAAATGGATAGCCTAAAGATTGATAAATTAGCTTTTCGTTCAACCGCTGTTTTTACAAAGACCACCCCAATCACTTAAACCAGCGAATGCATACTAAGTCGTAAGTCCATGTGACAGGTCAGATCTGGCCATAACATCTGGCCAGGTTTGGGGTGTTACATTTCACACGATCTGACACACGCCGGTGTCTATGGCCAGTGTCCCTCACACGGCCATGACATACTGTGTTCTAGCCCGTGTCTAAAAACTTTGACATTTTGTTTCTGACGTCAACATCCAATTTAGGGCACACGGCCAAGGCACACGTCCGTGTGCTTACCACCATGCATACTGGCTTGCAATTTTTATGTGTAGGGGACACACTGTCGGACAACATGCCTATGGGGCTGGTTGTGTGTCTCACACGGCCTACACACATGCTTGTGTGTCTACCCGCGTGGACAGATGCAAGGCTATTTTTCTGCCCTCGTTATCATGCACACAAGCTTACTTACATTGGCTATTAACATGGCACCCTTGGACACTTAATCATCCATAACCATGACAAGATCATGGCAACTTTATATTAGAACATACATACTCAAAACATCATATCATCACCCCTCAATTTAACTAACGAGCATTCATCCCCAACGAAAATAACTCTTCACATACACGAAGTTATGAGCCACATTTCAGTGGTGTAGACACTTGCATAATCAAATAATTAACATAAGCCATCATTCATGGCTATATACAATTAGGACCATAACCATCCTAGGCTGGCCCATTTGACCATTTTAGCAATGGCACAATTACAAAATACAAGTCCCTATACATGCCATAAACTCAAGTACTTAAATACTCACACCTCAAATGGTAGCTTGGTAGTGTGATAGCATCTTCTGTGATTTCTAACTCGAGCTAGAATTATTACCCTATTAGAGATAAGAAAGGAAGGAGAGTAAGCTTTAAGGCTTAGTAAGTCGTATGCAAATGTTAAATAACTATTTACATTCATTTATTTATCTATTCATTCATAGGTATATTATTAATACAATTTTCACTAAACTTCAGGGTTGCTTCTTACTCATTCTGGACGCTTGCTCTTTTACCTTACAATCTCGGATTTCATGCCTTGGCATTGGGTTAATAATCATAGCCTTCCAACTATAGTCTATCATGTTATTTATAGGCGTCGTACAACACCATAACTCAATTAGGTCCTAAAGCCTAACGCATGATCTTCACCAAATCTTAGTATACATCATCTTATCATAAAGGTGGATCATTAATCCTAAGGTTATCTATATCACATAAGCATAACATATTCATGTACAATTCTCATATATGTTCATCACACATTGAATTCACTACACATAGTTTTGTCGTACATAACTTTGCCATCTCATGAGATAATCACTTACTTGCTCATTCTTTGGCATGCTCGTTGAAATACAATTTTAAGCATGCAAATATGTTAGGTCACATCTTAATTTGGCCCGAGGCCTACCACGAAATCATCATCTATAATTGCCACACATCTACTTATCAATATACATATATTCCATCAATCACAATAGTTAATATGCAATCATTACCATTATGGTCTGGAGTTCACAATTATGAGCTACATATGTGCCCGATTACTCAGAATAACTTCATTTTCATACACATTTTTTATTTACCCGTTGAACCCTTCAAAATCCATAAAGGATACTTGGGGAACTCATATACATATCACCTAACCAATGCCATATCTCGGATATGCTCTTACATGGAGTCTCATAGTGATGCCATATCCTGGATATGGTCTGACACGCAATTTCAATATCTCTATGTCATACCAAAGTATCCTAATCATCCCTAGATTCAATCGGGACTTTCAGTACTTCGAATGTTTATCGAATAATATTATTCATACTTACAAGAGTAATTATACAATTCATGAAATATTAAGCAGCTAATACATAACATAATGTTGATTTACTTACACATGAACTTACCTCATCATACCAAAACGTGAGTGACTGTTTCGACTTAGTCCGTTAGCTTGGCATTTCCCCAGTCTAGGCCCAGATTTTGTAATTCTTGATCTAAATGTAGAAAATTCATTCATTTAAATCAGGATATTAATCTATTCACTACCGTTTTATAATTTGGGCAAAATGGTCAAAATGACCATTTTGCCCTTAAACTTTCGCAAAATGACCATTTTACCCTTGGGTCTGGAAATCAATTTTTATCAAATTTCCTTACTAACCAAGCCTAGCTAACCATTTATTCCTCTTATAACAATCCCAAAATTTCACTATTTCACACCATTACAACCTATTTCATAACTTTTACAAATTAGTCCTATTAGGGGTTTTTATGAAAAATCCTTTCACAAAGGTTATTTATTTAACAACCATAGCTCATATTCTTCCATAAAATTTTAGTTAACAACACATATGTTTCCACAGTAAAACCTTAGACTCTCAACCATTTTGCAAAATAGTCCTCATCAATAGCTAGATTAAGCTTTAGGGGTTCCAAAAATACAAAAATCATCAAGAAAGACTACCAAGAAGACTTACTTGCAAAAGCTTAAGGTTGCTAAAAAATTTTAAGCCTCCATGGCTATTTTCTTGAAGAAAAATTGGTGGAGAAAGAAGAAGAGATGAGAAAATGACAACTTTTTCCTATTTGTATTCAATTTTATCACCTATTTTCACCAAATTGTTGACTTTCCTATTTTTCTGTCTCCCTTGGCTGGCCATAACTTATTTCATGGCCTAATCTCACTTTAAAGACCCCCAATTTAGGTTCTCTAGCAGTTTGACACCTTTGGCTATTAAAACAGGACTTTTGCATTGTAAGCCCCAAATTGTGGGTGCTTATCTTTTGTGTGTAATATAGCTCAATTGCATGCTTGTCTCAATGGTTAAGTGTCCTGGGGAGCGCTTGAGAAGTCTTGGGTTCAAGCCTGAGCAATTGTTAAAAACTTTGTTTTTTTAAAGAATAACCCTTTCCTTTGGTTGGTAATCTTTTAAAAATTGGTGAATAAAGGTTGTTATAAAAAGTTTATTGGTCTATTGGTAAGTGGCGTGTGGGGTGTCCCTTGGGGTCTGAGGTTCGAGTAGTGGCAGGGTGAAAGGAGTGTTATATTTTTGCTACAAGTGCTAGGGAGGTATCTTAAGTTGACTGAAATTGTGATGCTAGTGGGAGTTTGAATGGGCGGTTGAGAAGAATAAGGTAGAGAGATTTTAGAAGAGTCATAAGGAGAGGAAAAAATGGTGTTGTACCGAAATTGAATTCTTGTTGGGGATATTTTCAGCTGAGGTTGGATAGGTTGGAGAGTCAAGTGTGGGAGTGCCGAATTAGGAGTTCTCTTTGGCAAAAATCGACTTTAGCTTCCCTTTTTCTGTTGGTATCGATTTTGGCTATTATTTTTTTATGCGGTTTCCTTGACTGTTAAGGCCGAATAGTGTTGTTTCTTTTTGGACTTTTCTCTTTCGTGTTCTGGGACCTTATGTTTCTTTTCTGACCTCTTACTTCAGAGTTGCAAGTTTCTGTTTCCCCTTTCTCTTTTGACATCTTCTCTCCTGCTTAACCGATTGCCACTTTTTTTTTTCGTCTCTTCCATAATCGGTTATGCTCTTAAGGCCAATTACCTTTCCATTTCTCCTCTTCTTTTCCTTCGCTTTTCTACTCTCTCTTCAGCCCTTCTCTTTTCACTAGTGGGTGACTGAATATTATTAGGTAAGTCGTGATTGGCCTCTGCTCTTTTGGCATAATTTTTATTTTCCTTAGACATCAATTTCCGTCTCTTTTCTCTTTGGTCATGGTGTTTTGTTTTGGGTTTTAGTATTACACGTGGAGTGAAGGAGTTCGATAGGATTCCAGAAGCGATTGAAATCTTCCTCTCATCTCTTGTTCTAAGATAACACTATCCATTGGTTTTTACTGAACTAAGGCACATTGGTTTGGGGTTTTTGGTCTTGGCCGAATATTCCTTTCCATTGTTGAGAATTGTATTTTCGTTGGATTGATATGCATTGTTCAACCCTCATGTATAAGCAACATGTATAATGGATTCTTTTACCATGCAAATAATTGCCAAGGTGTTTGTTATCAACTTTCGTCAGCGTTCTAAGCAAGTTTAAACCACGCTTGTGCAAGGAAGGCCATAGTAAGTAATCTATTTGAACAAGTTCGACTGAGGTTTCTTTAACGCTTGTGTTAGGTATTTAACTGAAGATTCTGTTGTAATAGGTTAGAGTGCACGTGGGCTAATTCACTCATTTTCACAACTAGGTGTGTAACTACGCTGCTTCAATTGTGAAACGGAAAAAGCCAAAAAATTGGTACCATTGATGCCACAGGGGCGTGTGCTCGCTCGTGTGGTCATCTAAACGTATAAGCGCGAGCATGTGATTATAGAGACCACCATGAGCGATTTTGTGGGCTTAGATCGTTTTGGGTCACGTTGGGCCTAAATGGGTCGTGTGGGCCCCACGAACTCGTGTGCCCCACACGGGTAAACTACACAACTGTGTGAAGTTTTGTGGGCCAGGCTGTGTAGATCACATGGCCATGGCCATTATTGGGTTTAATATGCCACATGTTGTGGGCTTGGTGCCCATTTCCTCTCTTTGACTGCTAAGATCAAATGGGTCGCCTAAGACGACTGTGGGTCTACTGATGGATCAATAAGTACACTTAGATCCCGTACTGATGAAATGACTGTTATACCCCTATGCTATATTTAACTATATTCGAGAATGACATTTTACATACACATATTTATTATGACATGACATGTTGCATGGGGATGGGATTGATAATTTTGGAAGAAGTGTACTGTACTGGCAATTCTGCTGCAAATAATGTTTAGTGATGCAATCGGTGGTATAATCTGAAGTGTAGGGATGGGTGGGTCGATTTTATCTCCACATGGAGTGTAGGGCTGTACGGAGTGGAGTGTAGGAGTTGGATAGGTGGGATCTCTGTTTGCATCTCTGATACTGTACTGAATTGGGCTAAGGCCCACATTGATATTGCCATTGATATAGGTAAGGCCCAGACTATTTTGCGCTGCATGATTTACTATTTGATACATAGGGATTACATAATGAGTTTTCGGAACTCACCTTTTTGCTTATTTGCACAGGTAATCCTTAGGCAGGTCGGTGCTGCGAGGGACTCAGAGATGGCCACACCACTGTTTACGCTTTCATATTTGACTTTTAAGTAAAATTAGTTTATTTGGGTAAATTTTATGTAATAAGGCCGCTTGAAGTTTTTCATTTTTATTTAGGGATTTATTAATGTTGGTTTATTTCCATTAGCAGTAGGGCTTAGGTTTTCAAAAGATAAATGTTTTCAACTACCAAGCTAAGCAATTTGTTTTAAAAGCTTCCGCGTCAAACACTATTTTTAAAGTATAATAACAATTCAATATGACACATGGTTTGCTTAACCAACCTACGATTTAACAATGAACAAGGTAGGATAACTGCTCTTAAAGATCGAAACGGAGTTTTAATAAAAAACAGGCTTTACAAGGAAACTACACTTTTCAAAGCACACTCCAATGTGACAACACAGATTCAGCCATAACATCTAGGCCGGGTTTGGGGTGTTACATAGTGGTATTAGAGTTAGGTTGCAAAACTCGGCTGTGGATTTGGGTTTTCTTAAAACATAAATTTCCAAAAGAACTGTTTCCAAAGGTTGAAAAGTATTTTTAAAGTGTTATTTTTTAATGTGTGGTCTACCGAGTCTCCGACACTGATTCAGTGAGTCCTCTAAGAACTACTGCTTGTTTAATAGTGAGACTACTGTAGGCAATAGACTATACTGAAATACTTTGCTTAGGGTAAACTGAAACTGTAGTGAAACTACGATGTACGAAAACAAAATTCTGGATTACTAATAATATTCTTCTCATAAAACATCTTGTAATAAAAACTGGTACTATAAAACTAATGCATAAAACTGGTAATACAGATTAAGCGTAACTCGATAATGAGCACTAGAGGTACTCGTGGAGGTGGTACAAAAGGCCGTGATAGAGGTCGTGGAGGTGTTCGGGCTGGATTGTCAGCATCGGGCCATATGCCTAACAATGAAGCTAGAGAGGCACAGGTTTCAACAGTAACTAAAACAGGGTCTCACGATCGTGCAGTTGGGGGCGACATATTGTCCCAAGTTTGTTGCAAATTTTGGAAAGGGTCGCTGGGCCCAATGTTGGTACTGTAGGCCATGGGTTAGTGGCGAAATGACTCAGGTCTAATGCGACTGAGATTTTTAGGGGTATTGCTAGAGTTTCCCCTAATATGGCTGAATATTGAATTGAGGCCACTGAGAGGATCATGGACAACCTTGACTGCACCCCTGAACAGAAACTAAAAGGTGCGGTGTCTTTGTTGCGAGATGAAGCCTATCAATGATGGCTTATAGTTAAAGAGGGTACTCAGCCTAATCGGTTGACTTGGGAGTTGTTCAAAACTGCATTCCAAGGGAAATATGTGAGCACTAGTTATGTGGACGCCCGGAAGAGAGAGTTTCTGAATTTGACCCAAGGGGATAAGTTGGTAGTAGAATATGAGTCTGAGTTTTTACAACTTAGCCGCTATGCGCGTGTGATGGTGGCAAAAGAATATGAGCGTTGTGTTCACTTTGAGGACAGCCTGAGAGATGATCTACGAGTTTTGATTGCTCCACAGAGGGAGCGAGATTTTACTGTGTTGGTGGAAAAGGAGAAAATCACCGAGGATGTGAAGAGGGTTTGGGAGCCTTCAAGTTCAGCTGGAAGGCCTAAGAAAAAGGCCAGAGTTGATGGGCCAGTCAGACCTGTTGTTGCTTCTGGGCTGAAGTCTTGTGCTTTTTGTGGGAAACACCATCAGGTTGCATGCTGGGTGCAGATGGGGGCATGTTTGAGGTGTAGGTCTTTGGAGCATCGCATCAGGGATTGTCTACATAGGCCCAATCAGATGCAAGCTACTGGTATGGGTATTGTTCATCCACCGAGGGGGATTCAACAGCCATTGAGAGGTTATCATTAGGCTAGAGGTGGAAATGGTATGGGCCGTGGTCGTAGAGCACCGGGTAGAGGTGCTGGTCATGCTGAGGTGAGGTAGCCGACACTGGTTTATGTTGCACGTCATTGAGAGGAGGGAGACGCTCTAGATGTTATTACAAGTACGTTCTTTATTCATAATATATGTTATACTGCATTGATTGATGTTGGGTCTATGCACTTGTTTGTAGCATGTACTTTATCTGAGACTTTGGGTGTCATGGTTGAAAACCCTACGAGTGAGGCTACTGTGTTGAGTCCATTAGGACAGTCAGTGAGAGTGAATAAACTGTTTAAGGATGTACCTTTGGAGGTTCAAGGAATGATCTTTTTAGCAGATTTAATGGAACTTCCTTTTGGAGAATTTGACTTGATATTGGGTATAGACTGGCTGGTTAAGCATCAGGTGAATTTGGACTGTGTTGTGAAGCGGGTGGTACCAAAAACTAAGAAGGAAGATAAGGTAGTTGTGATTGGGGAGCTACGGAATTATCTTTCAAATGTGATTTCTGCACTTAGAGCTGAGAAGTTGGTTTGTAATGGTTGTAAGGCGTATCTAGCCTACATTAGTACTTCGAGTTCTAAGGTTCCGTCTATTAAAATTATTGCCCCTTATAGAATGGCAGAAAAGGAGCCTGAAGATCTTAAAGCATAGATTCAAGAGTTACTGGATCGAGGGTTCATTCATCCTAGTGTGTCTTTGTGGGGAGCACTAGTGTTATTTGTGAAAAAGAAGGAGGGAACCATGTGTATGTGCATTGACTATCGGCAACTGAATAAATTGACCGTTAAGAATAAGTACCATTTATTGAGGATAGATGATCTATTTGATTAGTTTCGTAGAGCTTCAGTTTTCTCTAAGATAGATCTTCGATCTGGGTACCATCAACTGAGGGTTAAAGAGACTGATGTTTACAAGACAACGTTTAGGACTCGTTATGGTCACTATGGGTTCCTTGTGATGCTGTTTGGACTGATGAATGCACTAGCAGCTTTTATGTATTTGATGAACGAGTGTTCCAACCCTATCTGGATCGATTCGTAGTGGTGTTTATAGATGATATTCTGGTGTATTCGAGGACTGAGGATGAGCATGATGCACATATTCGAGTTGTTCTGCAAAATTTGAGGAAGAAACAATTATATGCTAAATTCAGTGAGTGTGAATTCTAGCTACGAGAGGTAACTTTTCTGGGTCATGTGGTATCTGCTGAGGGGATTAGGGTTGATCCTCAAAAAATTGAAGCTATTCTGGATTGGGAGCAGCCTAAGTCGGTATCTGAGATTCGAAGTTTTTTGGGTCTGGCTGGGTATTATAGACGATTTGTTGAGGGATTTTTGTTGATTGCTACACCTCTGACTAAGTTGTTACGTAAAGGTTTACCGTTTGACTGGACTGATAAGTAGCAAGAAAGTTTCAAGATGCTTAAGAAGGTTTTGAATGAGGCCCCTGTCTTGATTCAGCCAGAATCTGCGAAAGAGTTTACTGTTTACAGCGATGCTTCACTTGTTGGTTTGGGTTGTGTGTTGATGAAAGAAGGTAAGGTGGTCGCTTATGCGTCTCGTTAGCTTAAGACACATAAGCCAAACTATTCGACACATGACTTGGAACTGGCCACTGTGGTATTCGCACTAAAAATTTAGAGGCACTATTTGTACGGTGAGAAGTGTATCATTTACATGGATCACAAGAGCCTCAAGTATCTCCTCACTCAGAAGGAGCTAAACCTTAGGTAGCGGAGGTGGATTGAGCTGCTTAAGGATTATGACTATTCGATTGAATACCATCTGGGTAAGGTTAATGTAGTAGCTGATGCACTGAGCCGTAGGCCTGTTACTAATTTGAAGGCGATGTTTGCTAGTCTTAGCTTATTCGACAATGGTAGTCTACTGGTCAAACTTCAAGTTAAACCGAAGTGGATTGAACAGATTCAGGATAAGTAGTTAGAAGATGAGTCACTGGGTTCTTGAATCCGACAGATAGAGAGTGGAGAAGCTTCAGATTTTGGACTAAGTAGCTGTAACACCCCAAACTCGGCCTAGACGTTATGGCCGAATCTGGCGTGTCACATTAAAATGCTTATTTGAAAAACTTTGTCTTATTAATAACTCTGGCTTGGAAGGAAAAAGCTCATTTGCTAAATTCTTAAGTCAACTTAATTATTTGTTAACCATTTTAAACCAGCCTTACTTTTAAAAACATGTTCGTTGTGGAAGCATTTCAACAATGTTGCGAAAACGTGATGTTTTGAAAACAAATATCATTTTGGAAAAGCGCACTTTACTTTTAACAGAAATAAATCATAATAGTTAAAAAACCCCAGATTAAAAACTAGAAAATTAGAGAAAAGGCCTTATTACATCAAAAACCCAAAGAGAAAGTAATTTAAGCAATGTAAAAGAAAATACGAAAATTTAAAGTCATTCGTGGTGTGGCCATCTCCAAGTCCTCCCACACGTCGAACTACCTACTGAGGATTACCTGAAAAATTTAAAGGAAGGGGTGAGTTTACAAAAACTCAGTGTGTACAACCCTCATCGATCATAATGCATGCATCATATTAATTTGGGCTTAAGCCCATATTAATAACGGTGGCAGTTGGGCCTTAGTCCATAGTAGACTCAGTTAGGCCTGAACCCATGTCACAATCAAAATTAGATTATGCAATGCACAAATACCTAACCAACCCTGCACTCCGCATCCCATCCAACCCTACATTCCTGTAGGGATTTAATCGACCCACCCATCTATACACTCCTGTTGTAGCACCGGTTGCGGCACTAACCAATTTCGCAGCAGAGCTGCCAATCACATAATGGCTTAAAGCCATCGATGGATCCACAGTCGTCAAGCAACCATGCGACCCTAACAAATCATATACTTCCTCCAAATCAATGATCCCGTCCCCCATGCAGCATAATATCACATGAATGCAAACATATCATAAATAACATACAATAACGATCACATAACATGTAGGGGCATCCTAGTCATTTCGTCCTTCGAGGGCATAATGGTAATTTTGTAAATCGGGCTTTGGGTACACTTACCTATCCACAGTCGTCTCACGTGACTTGTGCAACCTTTTTCCAATCAAAACATACAATTGGGCCTAAAGCCCAATCGAAGCCCAAGTGGGGCCCAGATGTTCATATGGCCCGCTAAGCCCAAAATCGACCTTAGCGATGTGAACAGCACAGCTCGGTCCAATATTTCTACATATCCATGACAAAACCCGAGTGGAACCCACGACCCCATTGGGCCACATGGCCCATTTCTGTCTAAAATCAGCCTAAGTTCATGAGATCGCTCAAGGCGGCCTCTACTATCATATCAAATTTTCCATACATGCAAGCACACGCTCATGTGGCAACTGTGATCTTACTTTCAACTTTTCGACATTTTGGCGTTTCGACTTTTTGCTGTTCTATGTTCTACTAGTGTGGGTACACACCTTTTTGTGAAACCGCACTCAAATCCACAAGCTCTGAACCTATAATCAGTTAAGAGGTGCAGTTAATCTTTCTATCGATGAAGATCCTAAAACACTTATTCGTAAATCGCTAATCGATACCCACCTTGAATGAATCTGCTTATACTTTTCATAGACCATTTGATTACGAATCATTCTCACCTCATTGTGGATTATCTGAAACACAAGCGTAATCCGTCAATTTATCAATGTCTAAAACAAATTTAATCCTAAACTAACCTAGAGAAAACGTACATGCCCAAGAGAGAAATAACAATCAGTCCACACTAGAACCACAAGTTCGTTTACCTCAGATAATAGATTAGAAGATAAGTAGATCTCCACACAATTGTATCCCTCGAAAACCCTTCCACTTCTTGCGAGGCTAGAATCCACACAACCTCTTTAAGAGAAAGAGTTGGCGATAAAAAGAGAATAGTTACTCGGTTAATTCAATGGAATGGAAGGTGTCATGAAAACTATTTAGAAAGAACAAGGAGGGTGGCGAGTAACTTACCGGATGTTAGAGAACTTTTACGAAACCAGAACAAAACCCCAAGGGAGGATCAATGCTATATTCGGCCACTAAAACTAAAATCAGTACTGAAGAGAAAAGAAAGCAAGGAGGAAGAGAAGTGTAGAAGTCAACTAAGGAAACTAAATTGGCAACGTGAGATGTCTGGCCAATAGGAACAAGGTAATTAGTCTCTAGGTATATGAAAAGAAATAAAGAAATTCGAAAGAGAAAGAAAGAAGCATTCCGTTTAGAAGTGAAAGGATCAAAAAGGAAATGAAAGAATAGAGAAGAGAAGAAGTGAGGGAGAAATCGGCCAACAGTAAAACAAGTAGGTTCGGCACGAAAGATGGCCTAAATGGTAACGCAAATTCGGCTAAAAATAAAGAGTGCAACCGAGAGAAAAAAGTATTGAAATCAAAAGGAAAATGAACAAAAATGAGAAAAGAAATGAGAGAACCCTTCTAGCAAGATTCAACTATCACCAAAACAACACTCCAGAACCAAAAATGACCCAATTTCCCCCTAGCTGAATTTGCATATTCAATTTCCCCAATCGGCTTCAAACTCTCCAAATTTGAAATCCATGATTCTCTCCACCCAACTCTCCCCTATATCCATAACCACCCTTTTAAAATTCCTTGATTTCCTCCCTTTGACCACTTCCACAAGCACCTCAGCAGAGTTTGTATCCAATTCAAACACTTGTAGCCACATTAACAATATAAATACTCCTTGCTTGTTATGGGATTCAAACCCAAGATCCCTTTCCACCATAATGACGCCATAACCACTAAACCACATGCTTCCTTGTGATAAATTTTAACCACTAATATTTATAAGGCCTACAAGCTAAAGTCAAGGTTCACTTAAGGGAAAAACTATAATTTTACTAAAGCCTAGATTTGAACCTAGGACTTCTCAAACATCCCCAAACACGCCCAATTTGTGACACCCCGAATGTGACCCTAGTCGGAGAGTGGTTTCGGGACCACGAAACCGAGTCACAAGAATAATTAAGTGTTATATTCCGTGCTTATTGTATGTGGAATTGGTATGCGTAAATATTTCGTGTCTCGATTTTTATTAATTAGGTGCTAATTTATAAGAAAGGACTTAGTAGTGAACTTTGAAAGTACGATAGGGAAATATGTGATGACTAATTAAAGCATGCATGCAAAATAATGGACTTGCATGTCAAATTTCCCTTTTTTACAAATGATGGCCGCCATGACAAAGTGATATGGGCTAAACATGTCATGAAACATGTTTTGTTGGGCATTAGGGAGAAATCATAAACAAATAAGCATGGGTAAGAAAAGAATGAAAAAAAATGTGTGTGAGAGTAGCATTCCCCCATTGCCGTGCAACCAAGAAGAGAAAACAAAAAATTTGTTCATCCTTTCTCATCTTTTGGCGAAAATCATAAGGAGGAAGAAAGGATTTTGCTCCATTTTTGGTTTAGAAGAGAACTAGAAGGAGATTTGGCCATACTTGTACCAAGATTAAGGTATGTATGAGGTTGTGTTTGGAGTTTCATGCATGACTTGGTTACTAACTTGATGTGCATGTTAGCCATGGCTCAAATCTTTGTTATGCCATGGAAATGGTATTTGGGCAAAGTTGTTATGGTGATAAAGCCATTGCATGCTAAGTGTGAAGCTTGATGATGATGCATGCAATGATGGATTTTCTATTCATGAGTAAGATTTTGAGTTTTCTCTTTGTTTTATCATGATTAAAGTTGAAAAGGAGCATGATTGTCATATTCGCCATGATGCATTCTTGAGCATGATTCATGCTTCTTGCATGTTAGTTAAAAATTTGTGTTTTGGATGGCTATGGACACCTTGAAAATTCGCCATGCTCATATATGCATATATATGATTGCACATTATGTTTGGTTATGAACTAAGTGATGAATATATTGATTTAAAGAAGAAAATGTGGAAGAATGCTTGTGAAATTGCAAGCACAATTCGCCTAGCACACATATAAGTGCTTGATGCTATATTATAAGTTTTGGGCCACAATGTGCAAAGCATTAATTAGTAGATTGCATGCTGTTTTTGTGAGGTATTAAGTGCAAAATTGACCTCAACATGTACATGAATATTCGCCTTGGGTAGCCTATTGAAGGCCTTAGCATTTCCTTGATGCTCAAATAAATTGTATTGAATTGCTTGATGTAGTATAAAATGTGCATGACCATTGTGTATTCAAGCTAAAGAGTGGCCATATGACCATTTAAAATCCTTGTCATATTCGCCATAAGCAAGCACAATGAGATTTTAATAAATTGAATTTGTTTGAATTAGCTCAAGAGCTAAGAGGGCCACAATTGGACAAGGGAAGGAAAAGGTGATCGAATAGCCGAAAAAGCCGTTCGACAACATCCGAGGTAAGTCCTCAAGAAGTGACCTTACTTGAATTATGTGAGATGAAATATGGATGTGTATGATTATTGATTATGTGTGTATGAGTATTTGAATTCCACCGGGCTAAGTCCCAAGGCGAATATGCTAATGATTATAATTGTGTTTGAGCCTTAGTAACTGAAAATGAAATATGTATGTCCAATGATTTTTGATGTATGTGTGCATGAGAAATTGAATGATATCCGGGCTAAGCCCGAAGACAACTATGCTGGAAATTATATCCGGGTTAAGACCCGAAGGCAATTGTGCTAGTGGCTATATCCGGGCTAAGGCCCGAAGGCATTCGTCTGAAGTCACTCTATCCGGCTAAGACCAAGGCATTTGTGCACGTGATTAAATCCGGTTACATTCCGAAGAATCTTGGGCTGGAGGTGAGTGTTGGTTGCCGAAATGAATTTAATTAGTACACTCGGAAAGCCCAAAGGATAAGGTACGTTATATGTGCATTGGAAAGTCGATGTGTTTGAGCAACATTCGCTCAATCGACTAATGAATTTCAGTTATTGAATTGATTGATGCTTTGCGAACTTATATAATGATGAAGTATGAAGTAAGAATGTGTATTAATGAAATGATGCATTTGGCTATGTGAATGTATTGCTGTAAATTTATAGTTCATTATATTCCTTGAGACTTACTAAGCATAAAAATGCTTACCCGTTGCTTTGGCTCTTAGTTTTCTAGATTTCGCCGAGGCAATCGGATTTGGGATCTTGAAGTCAAGTCATCCACACTATCAAGCCTCCATTTTGGTATAAATTTTGGTTGAACTTGAGATGGCATGTATAGGACTACCCTTGTTTGTTAAATATGTTGTAATGTAAGTATGTACGGCCGTGCGAAAATGGCTCGAAAAGGAAGCATGAACTTAGACTAATTATGGGTTGTATGTGTATATTTTGTGTCATGATGTGGCTATGGCTTGAAATGGGAATGTTGGTCATATGATCAGCCATTGGCATGGTTAAAATGATCATATATGAACCTATGTATGGTAAGGCTAGTTGAATCATGGAGACCACCAAATAGGTAAGTCCTATCTTAAAACAGATGCTGCCAGCTGCAGTGGCCTGAATGTGAAAAATCACCAAAATTCATAGGAATGGAATTAGATAGTGAATAAGCTATGTAAATGAACCTTGATGAGTCTATTTTCATATGGAAGAAACGAAACGGTCATAGGAGTTACAGGTTAAGAGATATTAAAGCCATTGTGAGACAGGGCCAGAATGGTTTCTGGGTTCCCTGTCGCAACTTTAAAAATTCACTATAAATTATCCAAAAAGAATTAGGAGATATACCTTATATGTACAGATTCCATTTTGAGTCTAGTTTCATTAGAAACAAACGACACCAGCATTAAATCCCTGTACAGAGAGATATTCAAGTTATACCGCGCGAAGGTCAGAGCAGTCGATCCCTGTAACAGGGGTAACTTTAACTAATAAACTGTACCAATTGGCCCGACCAAAAATCCTAGAAATAAATCCATGGATGGATATATGAGTCTAAATTCAGGGAAAATTTACGAAACCAGTTTCCGAGTTTTGAAACTCGAGATATGATTTTTAAGGCGACAGTGACGCAGTTTTCCAGCCTGACTGGAAATGTCAAATTGGTGGGCAAAAACATGTGAACTTGGTTTGTTAACCCTCGGGTCCGACACCGGCGATGGTCTCGGGTTTGGGGTGTTACACAATTCACTTAACCCACCATACCAAACATGCAATTTTGTGTCACTTTCTTGCTTAAGTAAAAAATTTATAAGCCGCCTACTAACAGTTCCCACGCTCAAGGCCCAATACTTCTAGGCCCAGAATTTGGTGCGTTACAACTCTACCCCTTAAAGAAATTTCATCCTCGAAATTTCTAACTACCCAACTGTCGCACAACCCAGGTTACACCACTATGATTCTACTGTGCACTCTAATTCTAATTTCAAAATAGATAAATAGCACACTATGGATAAAGTACGTACCAGTATTCGCATCTGGAGCATCTTTGTCCTCTCAGCGGCATGCTGCATAGACCAAAGCTGGCTGCCTCACCTCAGTATGATTAGCACCTCTTCCTGGTGCTCCATGACCCAAACTGTTTCACCATTGGCCTGACCACAGCCTCTAGACGACTACTGCCCACCCCTCAGTGGCTGTACGTTACCTCTACCAAAGACTTGCCTCTGATCCGGTCTTCTTGGACACTCTCTGAAACGATGCTCCATGGACCACAACTCAGACAGGCTCCTATTCTCCTCCAGCACTCTTCTGCATGACCTTTTCCACAAAGAACACAAGGTGGTAACCCAGTAGTAGCAACAGGGGGCCCCGCTCTGACCGGCCCATCAACTCTGGCCGTCTCTTAGTCCTCTGATCGTAATTGGATGGCTCAGAATCCCTTTTATTTCTGCCCCTTTCTCTTTCCCGATTTAGGAGCTCAGTGCACTTTACATCTTCAACGATTTTTTCTTTCTCTACCAATGCTGCGAAATCCCGCTCCCTCTGAGGAGCTATCAGTACCTAAAGACTGTCTCTGAGGTTGTCTTCGAACCGATCACAATGTTCATAATTTGTTGCCACTATTCCTTTAGCATACTGATTGAGTCGTAAGAACTCTACCTTGTACTCCACCACAGATCGATCTCCCTAAGTCAAGTTCAAGAATTCCTTCCTCCAGGCATCCACGTAGCTTGTGCCCACGTACTTTCCTTGAAACGCCAATTTGAAGAACTCCTAGGTTATCCGGTTAGGCTGAGTGCCTTCTTTCACGGTAAGCCACCACTGGTAAGCTTCCTCTCGTAGCAGCGAAACTGTTCCTTTTAGTTTTTGCTCGAAAGTGCAATCCAGGTCGTCTGTTATCCTTTCAGTGGCCTCCAACCAATATTCGGCCACATTCGATGCTACTCCTCCGATACCCTTGAAGATCTCGGCTCCATTTGACTGGAGTCTCTCAAAAATCAACCCTCGACTCCTATTACTAGTGTTGGGCCCAGTGACCTTTTCTAGAATCCTTAAAATTGCTTGGGACAATACGTCGTCCCCAGCTACTTGATCATACGACCTTTTCTCGGGTACCGGTGATGTAATAGCCCAAAATTGGGTCTAGTTGGAACAGAGGTTTCGAGACTGCAAAATCCAAGATAGAAATAATTATTTTATGATTATTTTGAGGTCTATGATATGATTGCATGATTGTGTGAAAATTTCGTGAAGAAATTCTATGCATAAAGTGCTCAATTTGAAGTTAGGGACTAAATTGAATAAGTTGCAAAACTTGCATTCAACAAGTTTCTAGTATGAAATTGCTTTGAAATATTAATTAGGAGATCTTAAATAGAAATTTGACCAATTTCTAAGTGATGGACAAAAATTGGACATGGATGGAATTTTTGAAAGTTTAGTAAGGAAGGGCATTTTGGTCATTTGGTAATTAAAAGAAATAAAAAGGGAAAATAAAGCCAAAATTGACTCATCTTTTTCATGGAGGCCAAAATTAGCATGGGGGAAGCCATGGATAGGGTTTTCAGGCTTTCCAAGCTCAATAGTAAGTCCGTTCTAACCCCGTTTTTCAAGTTCTTTACGTTTTTAGAATCCCGATAATTTGATTAAGCTTATTCTAGCAATAATTTAAGCTAGGGTTCATATTTGGAAAAATACCCATAGGTGAAATGTGTTTATTTTGATGTTTTATGATAGAATATGAGGTTTTAAATTATGTTAGACAACTTGTGCTACTCGGTTTTGAGTGAAAACGAGTAAAAGGGCTTAATCGGTAAAAATACCTAATAGTCATAAGTATATGTTAGAGTGAGAATTTGATATTTCCATAGAAGGGAAAAGTGATCAGCATGACATAAAACATAAGAATAAGGGATGAAGTTTAATTCTCGAGCCTAGGGGCAAAAGTGTAAATATTGAAAACTTTAGAGGAAAAATTGTAATCTTGCAAAAGTTTTAGTTAAGGACTTTTTTGAATAGTACATTAATTAAATAAGTAAAATATGATGTTTTAGATCCCGGAAAATGAGATTTGAACCTAGAATGAGAGAAAAATCAAAAATTGGGAAAGCTGGTAAAATGGTAGTTTTAGTATCGAGGTAAGTTTATATGTATAATAAGCATTAAGTTATGCATGTTTCAATGTAAAATTGATATATTTATTATAATTTTGAGGTGTTGAAAGTATGTATGTTGGTATGATAATAATACAAGAATAATGCTGTAATTTATATTTGAAATTTAAATTTAGTGAATTAATTGAATTATGTTAAATTAAATGATTATGGTGCCAAGTTTATGAATTGATTTAAAATATGTCTATGGTACATGAAGTGCATTGGATTATCATATATAAATGTGATTTCTATGATTATGGTTATTATGGGAAATTGTAAGTTCATATGATTTTTAATAAGGCAATGTGTAATTTAATGTTATTGCCTTGATATTAAATGAGATGTAAGTTTATATGTAAGTAATACATCAATATTACTTGTATTAAGATATTTTATAATAATATTGGAAATATGTTTGTGGATAATTACTTGATTAGTGAAATTGTTGGAAAAGAGAGAGAAATCCCGGTTGAACCTTCGGAAAGATTGGATGATACAGATAGTATGTAGCTAGGTCACATGTATGGTGATACTATGTGTACAAGAGAGCTACAAGACATTATGATGTAGCTAGGTCGCATGGGTGATACTATGTGTACACCATGTAGACAAGAGAGCTACGGGATATATGTAGCTAGGTCGCATGCGTGGTTCCAGGTGAAGGACACCATGTAGACAAGAGAGCTACGAGATAAATTGGCTAGGTCACATGGGTGGTACTAAGTGTTCACCATGTGTACAAGAGAGCCGATGTGACAGCCCAAAATTGACCCTAGACGGGATGTGGTTTCGGGACCACAAAACCGAGGCATAAAAATAATTTAAAATTTATTGTGATACCTATGATATGTGTTAAATTGTGTGTGACATTTTTGATGATTTGATTTAGTGTTATAAAGGTGAATTTCACTAGAAAGGATTTGTGTGAGAAAACTTAGAAATAAGATAGGAAAATGTTGAAGTGGCCTATTGATGCATACTAGGAAATGTTGTCCTTGCATGTCAAATTTCCCAAATTTGACTATAGTGGCCGGCCAAGGTGGGTGTTGATGGGCAAAGGAAACATGCTCCCAACATGTTTGGTTAGTGAGTGATGTATGAAACAATAAAATAATGTGCTAGCATTAAAGAAAATGTTGACAAAAAAAAAAAGGTGTGTGGATGCCCCATTGCCGTGACTAACCAAAGAAAGAAAAAAAAAAGGGGAATTTGGTTATGCTTTGTTCTTCTTGCCGTGAACCAAAGGAAAGAAATGGGAGAGCTTTTCATTAAGCAAATTCGCAACCCTTCTTCTAGTTGGAGGTAAGCTTTGAGATGTTGGCTTTAACTTCTTGAGTTTGTTGAGCTAATTGTCATAATGCATTTTGGTAATGTCATGAAAATCAAACTTTCATGGGGATTTGAACATCAAGCCGTGTATCAAGAGGTTAGGAGAAGGGATTGTTTCATGTTGTATTGAACAAGTCGAGGTCGATATGAGGTTAAAATTTGTGAAAGTTTAGTTAGGAAATGTTTGGTACATTCGGCCATGAGGGTGAGGTTTTCGGCTATGGTGATTAATAATGGTGATAGTTGTTGTTCATACTAAATCTAGATGAACAAGGGTAGTTGCTTACATCTTAATAATTATGAGGTTCTTTCTTGAATCTACCTTAAACCCATGAAGCATTCGGCCATGGTTGATAGTGAAGAGGTTGATATATTTTCTTTATGTTAAATGAATAAGTGTGGATGGGTGAAGGAAAAATCTTCGGGGTTGATTTGGTTAAGGATGCCGAGCAAAAAGTTCGAGTAATTCGTGAAAGTTTGAAAGCTGCTTCGGATCGCCAAAAGTCGTATGCGGACTTGAAAAGAAAAGATATTGAATATCAGGTTGGAGACAAGGTATTTCTCAAAGTCTCACCCTGGAAGAAAGTGCTTAGATTTGGCCGTAAGGGCAAATTGAGTCCGAGGTTCATCGGTCCGTATGAAGTATCTGAAAGAGTTGGGCCAGTAGCGTACCGATTAATTTTACCCCCAGAGCTCGAAAAGATTCACAACGTTTTCCATGTTTCGATGCTTTGACGATATAGGTCTGATCCATCGACGTAATCGCCTGCCCCGAGATTGAGATTCAGCCTAATTTGAGCTATGAAGAGGAACCGTTCGCATTATGATGCGTGAAGTAAAAGAGTTGCGCAATAAGAAAATCCCGTTAGTGAAGGTGTTGTGGCATAAACACGGAATTGAAGAAGCCACTTGGGAACTTGAGGACTCTATGAAAGAGCGATACCGAGCCTATTTACCAAGAAGATTTTCGGGACGAAAATTTCTTAAGTGGGGAGAGTTGTGACAGCCCAAAATTGACCCTAGACGGGATGTGGTTTCGGGACCACAAAACCGAGGCATAAAAATAATTTAAAATTTATTGTGATGCCTATGATATGTGTTAAATTGTGTGTGACATTTTGATGATTTGATTTAGTGTTATAAAGGTGAATTTCACTAGAAAGGATTTGTGTGAAAACTTAGAAATGAGATAGGCAAATGTTGAAGTGGCCTATTGATGCATACTAGGAAATGTTGTCCTTGCATGTCAAATTTCCCAAATTTGACTATAGTGGCTGCCAAGGTGGGTGTTGATGGGCAAAGGAAACATGCTCCCAACATGTTTGGTTAGTGAGTGATGTATGAAACAATAAAATAATGTGCTAGCATTAAAGAAAATGTTGACAAAAAAAAAAGGTGTGTGGATGCCCCATTGCCGTGACTAACCAAAGAAAGAAAAAAAAAAGGGGAATTTGGTTATGCTTTGTTCTTCTTGCCGTGAACCAAAGGAAAGAAATGGGAGAGCTTTTCATTAAGCAAATTCGGCAACCCTTCTTCTAGTTGGAGGTAAGCTTTGAGATGTTGGCTTTAACTTCTTGAGTTTGTTGAGCTAATTGTCATAATGCATTTTGGTAATGTCATGAAAATCAAACTTTCATGGGGATTTAAACATCAAGCCGTGTATCAAGAGGTTAGGAGAAGGGATTGTTTCATGTTGTATTGAACAAGTCGAGGTCGATATGAGGTTAAAAATTTGTGAAAGTTTAGTTAGGAAATGTTTGGTACATTCGGCCATGAGGGTGAGGTTTTCGGCTATGGTGATTAATAATGGTGATAGTTGTTGTTCATACTAAATCTAGATGAACAAGGGTAGTTGCTTACATCTTAATAATTATGAGGTTCTTTCTTGAATCTACCTTAAACCCATGAAGCATTCGCCATGGTTGATAGTGAAGAGGTTGATATATTTTCTTTATGTTAAATGAATAAGTGTGGATGGGTGAAGCTTGAATTAGTTAAATGTTCATATAGGTTGTTTGGATGCTAATGCCGTATATGAGGATGTTGAACTTGATTAAACAATATTCGCTAGCATGATAGGTATGAAATATTAAGTAAATGAAAATGCTAAATTGTGCTTATATATGTATTCGCCAAGGAAGTGTGGTATGAAGCTTGGTAAGTTTGAGAGATGAATGACCAAATGAGCTATGGGTCATGTATGATTAAATTTTATGCATATGTGTGTGTGGCATTAGTAGCTAATAGCATTCGGCATTGTTTAACTAAAATTTGAAATGAATGCTTAAAAGTTAAATGGGTCGCCAAGTGACCGAATGTGTTAAAACAATATATGGTTGCCGTATGTGTGTGTTTGATTGGGAAGTAAATTTGTTTGATTTAGCTCAAGAGCTCAAAGGATCGAAGTTGGACAAGGGAAAAGAAAAGTAATTGAATAGCCGTTGAAGACGTGCGACAACGTCCGAGGTAAGTCATTAAGCACATATGTTTGATATTGCTTAAATGATTGTAAAATCTATGCAATTGTGTTTAATGGGATGCTATATATATATAAATGAAATTGTATGTGTATGGAGTGATGACAATTGTTGAATGTAAAAGAAATAGTGAAATGTGTAGAAAGTTTGCTTTCGGCACTAAGTGTCTTGGGCAATACGTGTATGCGGTGACGAGATTGGCACTAAGTGTGCGTGCTGGAAAAATATGGCACTAAGTGTGCATGCTGGAAATATATGGCACTAAGTGTGCGAGCTCGAAGGGCGTGGCACTATGTGTGCGGGCTTAAATCGCATGGCACTAAGTGTGCGAAATCGAGTATTAAGCACTGTGTGTGCGTTCTATATATATATATAAATATCTCCGATCGAACAATTATATGGAGGGTGTGTCTCCATCGAGTTGAGTGTGGACAGCGGATCGGGTAAGTACCTTGAGCTCATGACGAATAGGTAATATGTTCATGCTCGGGGTTGAGCTTGGTAAGCTTTAAATCTATGTGATGATTGCAATTGTATGATTGTGGTGAAAATGAGTTGGTGTGTAAAATGCCCCAAATATCTTATTGTATAGAATATGAAATGTGGATGTATGACTTGGTATGAGATTGAACCGAAGGTCCAAGGAACTATGATATAGTTCGATATGGATGGAGTACTTAGCCTCGTTCATTATTTCATGTTGTAATAATTTTGTTAATGGATGGTTGTGGAATGCTTATGACTTACTGAGTTGTAAACTCACTCGGTGTTTTCTTGTTACCCATTTTAGGTCTCTTGGACTCGTATTGTTGCGTGCTTTCGAACCGTCGTTGAAGTCATCACACCGGCTGAAACCTTGTGGTATTGTTTTTGTTGTTGAAGAACATTTGGCATGTATAGGTTATTATATTTTGTCGAATTGTGGGTTGTAAACTTTAAGCCATGTGAAAATGGCCTATGTGGTCGTCGAGTGGGATGCTAGAACCTATAGCCACGAGTCTTAGAAACTCAAATTTTGATAAGGTGGCCATAATTTGTGTCATGTATGATGGATGATTAAGGCCAAGGAAAATTCATGAAATTGGCATAGTCTACTGCAGTAACTGTTACGGACAGCAGCAGTGGAATGAGATTGAAAATCACTAAAAATAGTATAAGTAGAATTAAATAGTGAGTAAATTATGGAACTGAACCTTGATGAATCTATTTTATATGGACAAAACGGAACGACCATATGAGCTGTATACTGAGAAATATTAAAGTTCTCGTGAGACAGGGCCAGAACGGTTTCTGGGTCCCCTGTCGGGACTTTGAAAATTTACCATAAATTATCCAGAAAGAATTAGGAGTCATGCCTTATATGTACAGATTCCATTTTGAGTCTAGTTTCATTAGAAACAAGCGCCACCAGTATTAAAGCCCTTTACAGAGAGATATTCAAGTTGTAACACGCGAAGGTCAGAGCAGTAGATCCCTGTAACATGGGTGACTTTAACTAATAAACTGTACCAATTGGCCCAACCAAAAATTCTAAAAATAAATCCATGGATGGGTATATGAGTCTAAATTCAGGGAAAATTTACGAAACCAGTTTCTGAGTTTTGAAACTCGAGATATGATTTTTAAGGCGACGGTGACGCAGTTTTCCAGCCTTACTGGTAATGTCAAATTGGTTGGTATCTTGAGAGGATTTGGCCGTTAACCCCTCGTGTCCGACACCGGCGTCGGTCACGAGTTTGGGGTGTTACAGCCGAACTATATGATGGGTGGAGGTATGTGCTGAAACCACCAAGTATCGAGGATTGATCCGAAGTGTTGAACAGGAGACTGATCCGAAGTGTTGAACGGGAGACTCTCTATGTATTGCTTTGTGAGTTTTCTGATGAATAAGTGCAGGAACTTGGTTATGTGAATGATGTGTTCATTAAGTGACCAGGATGTGGTAAGGTTATAAACAAGTAAGTTATACATAAGGATGATTTCATGGTGACCTTGTGATCATGGGCCTATACTTGTGATGTATGAAATGTGGTGAAAATGATTTGTGATATGTATGTTAAAATGAGGTTAATACAAGAAAGTGTGAAAGAGTGAATTAGCAATAAAACTGTTTTGGACAGTAGCAGTAACGTGATTTTGAAAAATAACCAAAAATAGTAGAAATTGAATCAAAGACTGAATGAGATATCAAATTAAATCGTAATGTGTCTATTTTCATATAAAAGAAACAGAGCAAGAAAAGAAGTTCTATATTTTGAGATATTTATGTTTTTGTGAGACTGGTTCAGAATGATTATGTGATCCCCTGTTCTGACTTTGGAAAATCAAAACAATTTGGATAAAAATAATTAGAGGATTAAACTTATATTTTTCAAATCCCTAATGAGTCTGTTTTCAAGATAAATCAACAAAAACATTATCCGAGTTCTGTACTATGAGATAATTAATTTTTAGTGAAGAGAGGTCAGAACCATCAGAAAGTGAAATAGGGGAAATTTTAATGAATAAACTGTACTAATTGGCTGAACCAAAAATTATGAAAATTTTATGGTGGATAGATATGTGAGTCTGGTTTCAAGGGAAATTTACAGATCTTAATTTGGAGCTCTGTAGCTCGAATTATAAATAAGTAAATGACTATGACTCATGTGGACAGTTTGATGTGAGCATTTATTAGTAAATTGTGGAATCGTACTTACAAGAATGCTATATACATTAAGGATGTGGAATGGAGAGGAGGAGGAGGAAAATAAATATATGTGGAATACATGGAAACTATGGTATATGAAATATTGATATAATGAAATAAATGATATGAGTTTATAATAAAATGTAAAGAGAATGATATGTATCATGACATGTATATATATATATGACTAGTCTCAATGTAATGCTTGTTGGGTATGGAGTTGAATTGAAATGTTTCAGGAAAACATGTTATTTTACGCATCTGAATTGTGGTATTTTATAAAGATATGATCTAGTTTTAAATATGAATGCTTGATGATTAAGCTGAAGATATTTGGTAAGATGATAATCTTGGTATAAATGTATAAGTGGTACTATAATAAACAAGGTAAAATGAGTATGAGAGACACATGTATGATGACATACAAATGCTATGTTTGTGGTTTAATTGAGAATATTTAATCATTAAATGAATACCATGTTATATGCTTTTTATTTTGTATAAGTGTGTAAGAGATTAAGGTTGACCAAAGCTTGGAAAATAGCCTAGGTATATTCCAACAGTGTAAACACGACCATGTGTCTCAAATTGTGTATGGAACACGACTTTGGGACACGGGCGTGTGGAGCCTTAAAGCATGAAATTTCCAAGATTTTTGTCAGTTCTCGGTTTAGTCCCGAACCCTTTCTAAAGTATGTTTTGGGCTTCATAGACTCAAATAAGGGACTATGTGTAAGTGAATGAACGTTTTGAAATATGAATGAAATTTTATGCCCCGTATTTTAGTTTAATGTTTGTATGTTTGTCTGGTAATGCCTCGTACCTTATCCCGGCCTCGGGTACGGGTAAGGGGTGTTACAAGTGAAGCCGGTGCTTCTCTCATCTCAACGTTGGGCATGTGACTTGATGCCAAAGATCCAACCTTAGCACTTCCACGACCTCTGGCGCAACCTCTTGCACCCCTTCTAGTGCTCATTGCCACTTTGCGCATAATCTAGTTAAGAATTTTATGCAATTTAACCCATAGTTTCAGTAATTAAGCAAATGTTTTATGACAGTAGTATTTAAGAGTTGTTTTCACAAACAAAGGCTCGCTACAGTTTTAGTTTCCTATCGTTTTTCAGTTTACTCTAGCTAAAGAGTCTCGGTATAGTCTATCATCTAAAGTAAGCCCAGTAACTATCTATAGTATAACAGTTTTAAAAAAATTTCAGTATCAGGAGAACTTACTTGGTTCGACGCTGGAGACTCGGTGAACCACACAATAAAAAACCTTCAAAATGCTTCAGAATAATTTGTAAATAACTTTAAATCCAAAAAACTAAGGCCCATTTCCCAGCCGAGTTTTGCAACTTGACTCTGATACCACTAAATGTAACACCCCAAACCCGGCCTAGACGTTATGGCCGAATCTGGCGTGTCACATTAAAATGATTATTCAAAAAACTTTGTCTTATTAATAACTGTAACACCCGCACTGAGACCGTAGGCGAGTCGAACACGAGGTGCTAATGACATAATATATTTATTTTCACAGTCCATTTAAAAATTTCCAGACAGCTGGCTAACTGTGTCACTGTCACCTTAAAAATCATATCTTGAGTTCCACAACTCAAAAATAAGTTTCGTGATTTTTCCCTGAAACTAGAATCATATATGCATCTACAAATATTTTTCTAGAATTTTTGGTCGGGCCAATTAGTACAGTTTATTAGTTAAAGTCTCCCATGTTACAGGGATCGACTACACTGACCTTCGCGCATTACGACTTGGATATCTCCCTGTACAGGACTTCAATACTGATTCCGTTTGTTTCTATAGAAACTATACTAAAATAGGAATCTATACATATATTGCATGACTCCTAATTATCTCTGGTTAATTTATAATGAATTTCCAAAGTCAGAACAGGGAATCCAGAAACCGTTCTGGCCCTGTTTCACGAAAACCTAAATATCTCTTAACATACAACTCATATGACCGTTTCGTTTCTTCCATATGAAATTAGATTCATCAAGGTTCATTTACATAATTTATTCACTATTTAAATCCATTCCTACTATTTTAGTGATTTTTCACATTCACATCGCTGCTGCTGTCAGCATCTGCCTTTAAGGTAGACTTTACCAATTTCATAGTTTCCATGATTCAATTAGCCCTTTTGCATACATAGCACAAAGTATAATCATGATTAACCATTCCAATGGCTAATCATTTCCAAAAATTTCCATACCTCTTAGTGATCAACATACAAAACGATTATAGTACTATGCTAAAACGATATAAGCCATTTTCGCATTGCTATCCAAATTTACACAAAATCCATGGGTACATGACCAACAACAAAAGGGTAGTCCTATACATGCCATTTCAAAGTTCAACCAAAATTGTACCAAAGGGACTTTGATAGTGTGGGAGACTTCGACTTCCAAAACCTCGAGTCCGAGATGGTGACGAGCCAAAATCTATAAAACAGAGAAACAAAGAAATGGAGTAAGCAATTTATGCTTAGTAAGTTTTGAGCAAGGATTCCAAGACAACAAAAGCATAGCATTCATATAGCTAAACGGATAATTTCATATGCACAAATTCTCAATATCATACTTACTTCACATTACCAACCCTTATGTTCATACACAAAAGATCAACTTAGCCAAAGGCCGGTAGCTCGTTTATCAACTGAGCGAATACTTATTTGTAAGGGCTCAACTAATTCAAAGCACATACGAAACATACCTCATTGTTGGGATTTCACAAGCGTATTAACTGAAATTTTTACAGCAAGTTCATTCATTCCTGAATCACATACCTTCGGAGTTTAACTGGATATAGCTACTCGTTCAAATACCTTCGGGACATAGCCCGGTTATAGTAACTCGCACAAATGCCTTCGGGACTTAACCCGCATTTAATAACTCACACCATGCCTTCGGGCTTAGCCCGGAATTAGTAACTCGCACAAATGCCTTCGGATCTTAGTCCGGATTTAGTCACTTAGCACAAAGCCTTCGGGACTTAGCCCGGACATCATTCGAATAACCATGCACATTTATCAATAAATCATGACACATTCGTATTTCATTTTTGTTAGCAAAACTCTAACACGAGGCACTTATCACACTTGCAATTTCGGCTCAATAGCCACACACAAAGAGCATGATTTTGATTTGCTTAAAACGTTATCTAATCATGTAACACCCCAAACCCGTGACCGTCACCGGATTTGACCACGTGGTGTTACCGGTCTTACTTTCCTTATTACTCTCTTTGTAATATTTGATTGCTGTTCCAGGCAGGCTAGCTAACTGCGTCACTGTCGCCTTAAAAATCATATTTCGAGTTTCAAAACTCGGAAACTGATTCTGTAAATTTTCCCTGAATTTAGACTCATATATCTATCCATGGATTTATTTCTAGAATTTTTGGTCGGGCCAATTGGTACAGTTTATTAGTTAAAGTCGCCATTGTTACAGGGGTCGACTACACTGACCTTCGCGCATTACGACCTGGATATCTTCTCGTACAGAGCTTCAAAATGCCATTTGTTTCTAATGAAACTAGACTCAAAGGGGAATCTGCACATATAAGGAACGACTTCTAATTCCTTCTGGATAATTTATGGTAAATTTTCAAAGTCGAGACAGGGATCCGAAACCGTTCGGCCCTGTCTCACGAGAACTTTAATATCTCTCAAGATACTGCTCATACGGTCATTTCGTTTCGTCCATATGAAAATAGGTTCATCAAGGTTCAATTTCATAATTTATTCACTATTTAATTCTACTTCTACTATTTTTAGTGATTTTTCAATCTCATATCACTGCTGCTGTCTGCGCATAGCTATCGCAGAGACTATGCCAATTTCATGAATCTTTCCTTGGCCTTACTAATCATCCATTATACATGACACAAATTATGGCCACCTTATCAAAATTAAAGTTTCTAAGACTCGTGGCTATAGGTTCTAGCATCCCACTCAACGACCACATAGGCCATTTTCACATGGCTTAAAGTTTACAACCCACAATTCAACAAAACAAAATAGCCTATACATGCCAAATGTTCTCCTAGTTCAACTACGAAGACAATACCAAAAGATTTCCAGCCGGTGTGATGACTTCAACGATGGTTCCGAGCACGCAAATAATACGAGTCCAAGAGACCTAAAATGGGTGACAAGAAAACACCGAGTGAGTTTATAACTCAGTAAGTCATAAGCATTCAACAACCATCCATTTATAAAGTTGCCACAACATGAAACAATAAACGAGGCTAGGTACTCATCCATATCAAAACTATACCATAATTCCTCGGACCTTTCGGTTCAATCTCATACCAAGTCATACATCCACATTTCATATTCCACACAACAAGATATTTAAGGCATTTTCACACACTAACTCATTTCCACCACAACCATACAATTTCAATCATCACATAGATTTAAAGCTTACCAAGCTCAACCCCGAGCATGAACATATTGCCTATTCGTCATGAGCTCAAGGTACTTACCCGATCCGCTGCCCATACTCAACTCGATGGAGACACACCTCCATATAATTGTTCGATCGGAGATATATATATATATATATATATATATATATATATATATATATATAGAGTACGCACATAGTGCTTAATACTGATTTCGCACACTTAGTGCCATGCGATTTAAGCCCGCACACATAGTGCCATACCCTTTGAGCTCGCACACTTAGTGCCATATATTTCCAGCATGCACACTTAGTGCCATATATTTCCAGCATGCACACTTAGTGCCATATATTTCCAACATGCACACTTAGTGCCAATCTCGTCACCGTACACTCGTATTGCCTTCGCACACTTAGTGCCGAAAGCAACTTCCTACACATTTCACTATTTCTTTTACATTCAACAAATGTCATCATTCCATACACATACATTTTCATTTATATATATATATATATCATCCCATTAAACACAATTGCATAAATTTTACAATCATTTAAGCAATATCAAATATGTGCTTAATGACTTACCTCGGATGTTGTCGCACGTCTTCAACGGCTTATTCAATTACTTTGTCTTTCCCTTGTCCAACTTTGATCCTTTGAGTTCTTGAGCTAAATCAAACAAATTTACTTCTCAATCAAACACACACATACGGCAACCATATTTTGCTTTTAACACATTCGGTCACTTGGGTGACCTATTTAACTTTCAAGCATTCATTTCAATTCTTAGTTAAATAATGTCGAATACCATTAACTACTAATGCCACACACTCACATATGCATAAAATTAACCCCTACATGACCTATAGCTCATTCGGTCATTCGTCTTTCAAGCTTATCAAGCTTCATATCATGCTTCCTTGGCGAATATACATATAAGCACAATGTAGCATTTTATTCACTTCATGATACATTCGCCTTGGCATAATTTTCATTAAAAATCCTATTAGCCACTTTTAAAATGCCAATGTTACAAGAAAGGTTACCCAAATTCACATTCGCAACTACACATACACAAGCCAATTTTTCTTCCTATCATCAAATTTAACACGAATCACAAACTTAAACCCTCAATAGCTACTATGGCCGAATAGATCCTTTCTATTCCATTTAACTACCATAAATTTAAAGTATTTAAATCAAGTTCATGAGTTTCTAATGCAAGAATTAGGCCAACCTACTAACCTTAACACCCACATTCGGCAAGTGACCACATACACACTCTCATAGCCGAATTTCCATATTACCAAAATCCTCAATACACATATTCCCCTTATTCAACTTCAATTTAAGCTCCCTACTCACAAAACACAAGGAATAGAAATCATCTTCTAAGTTTCCTACCTTAGTCGAATGGCCAAATCACCACAAGGATCTAAATTCACACATGGGCTCAATCAAAGACCTATCCATCAACTAAATTTTTATGAAATCTCAAAGAATTTACTAAAAACTTACCTCAATCAAACAAGTAGAAGACCGAATACCTAGCTTCTTCCCCTCCCCCCCCCCCCTTTTTCTCTTCCTTTAGTTCATGGCAAGAAGAACAAAACATAACCAAATTTCTCCTTTCCCCTTCTTCTATTCGGCCAAGACACCCAAGGATGAGCAACAAAAACTTTTTTCTTTCTTTCTTTGCTTAGTCACGGCAATGGGGCATCCACACACATTATTTCTTTTTTTTTTTGTCAACATTTTCTTTAATGCTAGCTTTTTATTTTATTGCTTCATACATACCTCACTAACCAAACATGTTAGAAACATGTTTCCTTTGCCCATCAACACCCATCTTGGCCGGCCACTATAGAATAATTTGGGAAATTTGACATGCAAGGACAACCTTTCCTAGTATGCATCCATAGGCCACTTCAACATTTGCCTATCACATTTCTAAGTTTTCTCACACAAGTCCTATTTAGCAAAATTCAAACATGAAATTTTCACACATGCATATGTACATATAATGAGCATCAATTATGATGGTTAATTATTTTTATGACTCGGTTTAGTGGTCCCGAAACCACTTTCCGACTAGGTTCAATTTAGGGCTGTCACAACTCTCCCCCACTTAAGAAATTTTCGTCCCTAAAATCTTACCGGTAAATAGGCTCGGGTATCGCTCTTTCATAGAGTCCTCAAGTTCCCAAGTGGCTTCTTCAATTCCGTGTTTATGCCACAACACCTTCACCAATGGGATTTTCTTATTGCGCAACACTTTTACTTGGCAAGATCGAATGCGAACCAGCTCTTCTTCATAACTCAAATTAGGTGAACCTCGACCTCGGATGGAGTAATTACGTGTGTCGGGTCGACCTATATCGTCAAGCATCGAGACATGGAAAACGCGTTGAATCTTTTCAAGCTCGGGGTAAAATTAATCGATGCGCCATCGCCCAACTCGTTCGGATACTTCATACGGACCGATGAACCTCGGACTCAATTTGCCCTTACGGCCAAATCTAAGCACCTTCTTCCGTGGTGAGACTTTGAGAAATACCTTGTCTCCAACCCGATATTCAATGTCTTTCCTTTTCAAATCCGCATACGACTTTTGGCGATCCGAGCGACCTTCAAACTTTCACGAATTACTCGAACTTTCTGCTCGGCATCCTTAATCAAATCAACCCCGAAGATTTTACCTTCAGTAAGTTCAGTCCAGAATAATGGGGTACGGCATTTACAACCGTATAAAGCCTCGTAAGGCGCCATCTTAATACTTGATTGAAAGCTATTGTTGTAAGCGAATTCAATCAAAGGCAAATATCTTTCCCATGAACCACTAAACTCAAGGATACAACATCTCAACATATCCTCAAGGATTTGAATTATCCGTTCGGTTTGGGGATGAAAAGCAGTGCTAAAATGCAGCTTGGTACCCAAAGCCTCTTGCAATTTCTTCCAAAATCGCGATGTAAATCTTGGGTCTCTATCCGATACGATAGAAACAGGTACCCCATGCAATCGAACAATTTGGGAGACATATAATTCTGCCAATTTATCGAGCGAAAAATCCGTGCGGACAGGGATAAAATGAGCCAACTTAGTCAATCTATCAACAACAACCCAAATCGCATCCTTCTTACTCGCTGACAATGGCAGTCCGGGCACAAAGTCCATGGTGACTCGATCCCATTTCCACTCGGGTATCGTGATCGGCTGAAGTAATCCCGATGGCACTTGATGTTCCGCTTTCACTTGTTGACATATCAGACACCTTGAAACAAATTCAGAAATGTCTCGTTTCATACCGGGCCACCAAAATTGGCGTTTCAGGTCATTGTACATTTTAGTACTACCCGGGTGGATTGACATTCGACTACTAGCACCTCCTCGGTGAAACGGATAAATGAGCATCCATCGCTCTCAAAATGAGCGGTGCCTTGCGACTTAAAGCATCGGCCACCACGTTGGCCTTTCCCGGGTGATACTCAATGATGAGTTCATAGTCTTTCAACAACTCAAGCCAACGTCTTCGTCGCAGGTTTAAATCTCTTTGAGTCATCAAATATTTGAGACTCTTGTGGTTCGAATAAATATGACACCTGTAACACCCCGAACCCGAGACCATCGCCGGTGTCGGACACGAGGGGTTAACAAGCCAAGTCCACATATTTTGCCCACCAATTTGACATTTCCAGTCAGGCTGGAAAACTGCGTCACCGTCACCTTAAAAATCATATCTCGAGTTTCAAAACTCGGAAACTGGTTTCGTAAATTTTCCCTGAATTTAGACTCATATATCCATCCATGGATTTATTTCTAGAATTTTTGGTCAGGCCAATTAGTACAGTTTATTAGTTAAAGTCACCCATGTTACAGGGATCGACTGCTCTGACCTTCGCGCGTTACAACTTGAATATCTCTTGTACAGGGCTTTAATACTGGTGCCGTTTGTTTCTAATGAAACTAGTCTCAAAATGGAATCTGTACATATAAAGCATGACTCCTAATTATTTCTGGATAATTTATAGTAAATTATTAAAATTGCGACAGGGGACCCAGAAACCGTTCTGGCCCTGTCTCACAATAGCTTTAATATCTCTTAACATGTAACTCCTATGACCGTTTCGTCTCTTCCATATGAAAATAGACTCATCAAGGTTCATTTACATAGCTTATTCACTATTTAATACCATTCCTACAAATTTTGGTGATTTTTCACATTCACGTCACTGCAGCTGGTAGCATCTGTTTTAAGGTAGGTCTTACCTAGTTTGTAGTCTCCATGAACCAACTAGTCTTGCCATACATAGGTTCACATATGATCATTTTAACCATACCAATGGCTGATCATGTGACCAACATTCCCATTTCCAATCCATAATCACATCATGACACCATATATATATATATATACAAACCGCAAATAGTCTAAGTTCAGACTTCACTTTTACGAGCCATTTTCGCATGGCCGTACACATATACATCACAACATATTTAAACCAGCAAGGGTAGTCCTATACATGCCATTTCAAAGTTCAACCAAAATTTATACCAAAACGGAGGCTTTGATAGTGTGGATGACTTCGCTTTAATGATCCCGAATCCGATTGCTATCGAGCAAAATCTATAAGACAGAGAGCCAAAGCAACGGGTAAGCATTTTATGCTTAGTAAGTCTCAAGGAATAAAATCAGCTTTAATTAAAGCAATACATTCACATAGCCAAATGCATCATTTCATTAATACACATTAACAAAATCATTCTTACTTCTCACTTCATCATTATATACTTTCACAAGGTATCAACCAATTCAATAGCTGAATTTCGTTAGTCGATTGAGCGAATGTTGCTCAAACATGTCGACTTTCCAATGCACATATAAACATACCTTATTCTATGGGCCTTTCGAGCGCACTAATTGAATTCATTACAGCAACCAACACTCACCTCCAGCCCAAGCTTCTTCGAATACAACCGGATATAACCACGCACGAATGCCTTCGGTCTTAGCCCGGATAGAACGACTCGCACGAATGCCTTCGGTCTTAGCCCGGATGTAGAACTAAATTTTATGAAATCTCAAAGAATTTACTAAAACTTACCTCAATCAAACAAGTGAAGAAGAGAATACCTAGCTTCTTCCCCTCCCCCTTTCTTCCCTTTAGTTCATGGCAAGAAGAACAAAACATAACCAAATTTCTCCTTTCCCCTT
Source organism: Gossypium arboreum (assembly GCF_025698485.1). Taxonomy (NCBI): domain Eukaryota; kingdom Viridiplantae; phylum Streptophyta; class Magnoliopsida; order Malvales; family Malvaceae; genus Gossypium; species Gossypium arboreum. The sequence continues at coordinate 74,439,429 of NC_069079.1, read as the reverse complement.
CTTCTATTAAATAGACACCCAAGGATGAGCAACAAAAACTTTTTCTTTCTTTCTTTTAGTCAATCGGCAATGGGGCATCCACACACATTATTTCTTTTTTTTGTCAACATTTTCTTTAATGCTAGCTTTTTATTTTATTGCTTCATACATACCTCACTAACCAAACATGTTAGAAACATGTTTCCTTTGCATCAACACCCATCTTGGCGGCCACTATAGAATAATTTGGGAAATTTGACATGCAAGGACAACCTTTCTAGTAGTATGCATCCATAGGCCACTTCAACATTTGCCTATCACATTTCTAAGTTTTCTCACACAAGTCCTATTTAGCAAAATTCAAACATGAAATTTTCACACATGCATATGTACATATAATGAGCATCAATTATGATGGTTAATTATTTTATGACTTCGGTTTAGTGGTCCAAACCACTTTCCGACTAGGTTCAATTTAGGGCTGTCACAACTCTCCCCCACTTAAAATTTTCGTCCCTAAATCTTACCGTAAATAGGCTCGGGTATCTCTTTCATAGAGTCCTCAAGTTCCCAAGTGGCTTCTTCAATTCGTGTATGCCACAACACCTTCACCAATGGGATTTTCTTATTGCAACACTTTTACTTGGCGCATCGAATGCGAACCACTCTTCTTCATAACTCAAATTAGGTGAACCTCGACCTCGGATGGAGTAATTACGTGTCGGGTCGGGACCTATATCGTCGAAGCATCGAGACATGGAAAGCGTTGTGAATCTTTTCAAGCTCGGGGGTAAAATTAATCGATGCGCTCTTAACTTCGTTCGGATACTTCATACGGACCGATGAACCTCGGACTCAATTTGCCCTACGGAAATCTAAGCACCTTCTTCGGTGAGACTTTGAAATACCTTGTCTCCAACCGATATTCAATGTCCTTTTCAAATCCGCATCGACTTTTGGCGATCGAAGCGACCTTCAAACTTTCAATTACTCGAACTTTCGCCATCCTTAATCAAATCAACCGAAGATTTTACCTTGTAAGTTAGGTCGAGAATAATGGGAATGCGGCATTTACACCGTATAAAGCCTCGTAAGGCCATCTTAATACTTGATTGAAAGCTATTGTTGTAGCGAATTCAATCAAAGGCAAATATCTTTCCATGAACCACTAAACTCAAGGATACAACATCTCAACATATCCTCAAGGATTTGAATTATCCGTTCGGTTTGGGGATGAAAGTGCTAAAATGCAGCTTGGTACCCAAAGCCTCTTGCAATTTCTTCCAAAATCGCGATGTAAATCTTGGGTCTCTATCCGTCTGATGAAACAGGTACCCCATGCAATCGAACAATTTGGGAGACATATAATTCTGCCAATTTATCGGCGAAAAATCCGTGCGGACGGGGATAAAATGAGCCAACAGTCAATCTATCAACAACAACCCAAATCATCCTTCTTACTGTGACAATGGCGGTCCGGGCACAAAGTCCATGGTGACTCGATCCCATTTCCACTCGGGTATCGATCGGTGAAGTAATCCCGATGGCACTTGATGTTCGCTTTCAGTTGACATAGACACCTTGAAACAAATTGAAATGTCTCGTTTCATAAGGGCCACCAAAATTGGCGTTTGGGTCATTGTACATTTTAGTACTACCGGGTGGATTGACATTCGACTACTAGCACCTCCTCGGGTGGCGGATAAATGAGCATCCATCGCTCTCAAAAGCAGAGCGATGCCTTGCGACTTAAAGCATCGGCCACCACGTTGGCCTTTCCCGTGATACTCAATGATGAGTTCATAGTCTTTCAACAACTCAAGCCAAGCGTCTTGTAGCAGGTTTAAATCTCTTTGAGTCATCAAATATTTGAGACTCTTGTGGTTGAATAAATATGACACCTGTAACACCCGAACCGAGACCATCGCGGTTATCGGACACGAGGGGTTAACAAGCCAGTCCACATATTTTGCCCACAATTTGACATTTCGGTCGGCTTGAAAACTGCGTCGTCACCTTAAAATCATATCTCGAGTTTCAAAACTCGAAACTGGTTCGTAAATTTTCCTGAATTTAGACTCATATATCCATCCATGGATTTATTTCTAGAATTTTGGTCAGGCCAATTAGTACAGTTTATTAGTTAAAGTCACCCATGTTACAGGGATCGGCTGCTTTCGACCTTCAGCGTTACAACTTGAATATCTCTTGTACAGGGCTTTAATACTGGTGCCGTTTGTTTCTAATGAAACTAGTCTCAAAATGGAATCTGTACATATAAAGCATGACTCCTAATTATTTCTGGATAATTTATAGTAAATTATTAAAATTGCGACAGGGACCGAAACCGTTCTGGCCCTCTCACAATAGCTTTAATATCTCTTAACATGTAACTCCTATGACGTCTCTTCCATATGAAAATAGACTCATCAAGGTTCATTTACATAGCTTATTCACTATTTAATACCATTCCTACAAATTTTGGTGATTTTTCACATTCACGTCACTGCAGCTGGTAGCATCTGTTTTAAGGTAGGTCTTACCTAGTTTGTAGTCTCCATGAACCAACTAGTCTTGCCATACATAGGTTCACATATGATCATTTTAACCATACCAATGGCTGATCATGTGACCAACATTCCCATTTCAATCCATAATCACATCATGACACCATATATATATATATATACAAACCCAAAATAGTCTAAGTTAGTACTTCACTTTTACGAGCCATTTTCGCATGGCCGTACACATATACATCACAACATATTTAAACCAGCAAGGGTAGTCCTATACATGCCATTTCAAAGTTCAACCAAAATTTATACCAAAGCGGAGGCTTTGATAGTGTGGATGACTTGACTTTAATGATCCCGAATCCGATTGCTATCGAGCAAAATCTATAAGCAGAGAGCCAAAACAGCAGGGTAAGCATTTTTATGCTTAGTAAGTCTCAAGGAATAAAATCAGCTTTAATTAAAGCAATACATTCACATAGCCAAATGCATCATTTCATTAATACACATTAACAAAATCATTCTTACTTCTCACTTCATCATTATATACTTTCACAAGGTATCAACCAATTCAATAGCTGAATTTCGTTAGTCGATTGAGCGAATGTTGCTCAAACATGTCGACTTTCAATGCATATAAACATACCTTATTCTATGGGCCTTTCGAGTACTAATTGAATTCATTACAGCAACCAACACTCACCTCCAGCCCAAGCTTCTTGAATACAACGGATATAACCACGTGCGAATGCCTTGGGTCTTAGCCGGATAGAACGACCATACGAATGCCTTGGTCTTAGCCGGATGTAGCCACTAGCACATTGCCTTGGTCTTAACCGGATATAATTTCCAGCAATAACGTCTTGGACTTAGCCGGATATCATTCAATTGCTCATGCACATACATCAATAATCATTAGACATTCATATTTCATTTTCGTTACTAAGGCTCAAACACAAATATAATCACTAGCATAATCGCCTTGAGACTTAGCGGGTATCATTCAAATACTCATACACACATAAATCAATAATCAATACACATCCATATTTCATTTCACATAATTCAAGTAGGGTCACTTCTTGAGGACTTACCTCGGATGTTGTCGAACGGCTTTTACGGCTATTCGATCACTTTTCCTTCCCTTGTCCAATTGTGGCCCTCTAAGCTCTTGAGCTAATTCAAACAAATTTAATTTATTAAAACCTCATTATGCTAGCTTATGGCGAATATGACAAGGAGTCTAAATGGTCATATGTACCCTTTAGCTTGAGTACACAATGGTCATGCACATTTTATACTACATCAAGCAATTCAATACAATTCATTCAAGCATCAAGGAAAAGCTAAGGCCATCAATGGCTACCTAAGGCCGAACATACATGTCCAATTTGAGGCCAATTATACACTTAACACCACACAAAAACAGCATGCATTTTACTAATTAATGCTTTACATATTGTGGCTCAATACTTATAATACATCATCAAGCACTCATATGGCCGATTATACTTAGTCATACTTGCACCAAATCAACAATAAATTCCAAGATTTCCACATCATAGGTATTCTAGGCGAATGTACTTGCAATTTCACAAACATTCTTCAACATTTTCTTCTTTAAACAAACATATTCATCACTTACTTCATAACCAAAACATCATGTGCAAACATATATATACATATATGTGCATGGCGAATTTCAAGGTGTCCATAGCCATCAAAACACAAATTTTAACTAACATGCAAGAAGCATGAACCATGCTCATGAATGCATCATGGCAAATACACCACAATCATGCCCCCTTCAATCATGGTTAAACAAAAAGAAAACTCAAAGTCTTACTCAAGATGGCTACAAAGGAATTTCAAGAGTAGACAATCCGTCATTGCATGCATCATCATCAAGCTTCACTTAGCATGCAATGGCTTTATCTAATACCAACTTTGACCAAATACCACTTCCATGGCATAACAAGGATTTGAACCATGGCTAACATGACATCAAGTTGGCAACTAAAACATGCATGAATCTCATGACACAACCTCATACATACCTCAATCTTGATGCAAGTTTAGCCAAATGTCCTTCTAGATCTCTTCTAAACAAAGGAAATGAAGCAAAATCTCTTCTTCCTCTTAGTATTTTCGGCCAAAAGGAGAACAAGGATGAACAAAATTTTTTGTTTTTTCTTCTTAGTTACCGGCAATGGGGATGCTACTCTCTCACACATTTTTTTGTTTCTCTTCCCACATTTAATTATTAATCATTTCTTTCATGCTCCATTAACAAAACATGTTTCAACATGTTTTCTTTTATAACCCATGTCATGGTTGGCCACCACCTATAAAAGGGAAATTTGACATGCAAGTCCATTGTTTTGCATGCATGCTTTAATTAGTCATCACACATTTCCTATCGTACTTTCAAAGTTCACTACTAAGTCCTTTCTAGCGAATTCACCTTTATAACACTAAATCAATCATCAAAAATGTCACATGAGCACACACATATATAGCATCAAAATAAATTTTAAATTATTTTTATGCCTCGGTTTTATGGTCCCGAAACCACATTCCGACTAGGGTCAATTTTGGGTGTATCACAACTCTCCCACAGAAATTTTCGTCCCGAAAATCTTCCGTAAATAGGTTTGGATATCGCTCTTTCATAGAGTTCTCGGTCTCCCAAGTAGCTTCTTCTATCCGTTTGAGCCATAACACTTTCACTAAGCGGAACCCGCTTGTTTATAACTCTTTCACTTCCGTGATAGGATACGAATCGGTTCTTCCTCATAACTCATATTAGCTTGAATTTCAATTTCGATGGACTAATCACGTGCGATGGATTGGATCTATAGCGTCGAAGCATCGAATGAAAGACATCGTGAACCTTTTGAGTTAGGGGCAAAATCAAACGATATGCCCTTGGACGCTATTCGGATATCTCATATGGCCCAATGAACCTCGGGCTCAACTTGCCCTACGGCCAAATGAGTATCTTTTCCAAGCGATACCTTGAGAAACACTTTATCTCCCACGATACTCGATATCCTTACGCTTCAGATCGCGTCGACTTGACGATCGGAGGCTATCTTGAGACTTTCACGGATTACTTTCACTTTACATTCAGCATCTCAATCAAATCCACCGAAAATTTTGCCTTGAGCTCGGTCAAAACAATGGTGTATCGACATTTACGGCCGTTAAAGCCTCGTGGGTGCCATCTTAATACTTGATTGAAAGCTGTTGTTGTAAGCGAATTCAATCAACGGAAAATACCGTTCCCATGAACCACTAAACTCAGACGCAACATCTCAACATATCCTCAAGTATCGAATTATCCGCTCGGATTGACCATCGGTTTGGGGTGAAAGGCGGTGCTGAAATGCAACTTGGTACCCAAAGCTTCTTGCAACTTTTTCCAAAATCGCGAGGTAAATCTGGGATCTCTCCGAACGATGGAAATAGGCACCCGTGTAATCTCACAATGCGAGAAACATACAATTCGGCTAATTTGTCCATTGAAAAATCATGCGTGCGGGGACAAAGTGAGCCGACTTAGTCAATCTATCTACCACGACCCAAACCGCATCCTTCTTACTTGCGACAAAGCGATGCGGATACAAAGTCCATTGTGACTCGATCCCATTTCCACTCGGTATCGTGATTGGTAAGTAATCTCGAGGGCACTTGATGTTCCTTTCACTTGTTGACATATTAAACATCTCGAAACAAAGTGGAGATGTCTCGTTTCATACCATGCCACCAAAACAAGCGTTTCAAATCATTGTACATCTTTGTACTCCGGGTGGATTGCCATTCGGCTACAATGGGTTTCATTGAATTATCGAAATGAGTTCGAATTCTTTGAACACACAGACGACTTTTGAACCTCAAACAATCGTCATCATCGATTTGAAACTCCAGAGTCCTTGTTCGAACACACTCGGCCCGTTTTGCGTAACTTCGTCGTCGACACGAGCTCTCGAATTTGATGTGTCAATAATGGTTTGGCTTTCAATTCAGCACTAACACCTTGTCGGATCGAGCAGACAAGTGCACATTCATCGCTTCGTAAAGTGAATAATGATTTACGACTCAAGGCATCCGCAACCACATTACGCCTTTCCGGGGTGATAGTCAATGACCACTCATAATCCTTTACAGTTCGAGCCAACGTCTTTGTCAGATTTAAGTCTCTTTGGGTCATCAAATATTTGAGACTTTGTGATCCGGTAACATGGCACTTCTCACCAAATAAGTAATGTCGCCAAATCTTTAAGCGAATACGATGGCGCTAATTGAGATCATGGGTGGATAATTTTTCTCGTGTGGCTTTAATTGCCTCGGCGCGCAGGCCACAACTCGACCTTCTTGCATCAATCGCCTTCTAACCCAAGGAGGGCGTCACTATAGATGACAAACTCTTTGCGGTTCGGGTTGCACTAGAATTGGGGCTTGATCAAATAAGTTTTGATTGATCGAAACTTTTCGACATTTCTCCGTCCATTCGAACTTAACATCCTTTTGGAGTAACCGTCATCGGCGTGGCTATCGTTGAAAACCTTTACAAATCGTCGGTAATAAGCGGCAAGCCCAAAAAGCTCGAACCTCGATAATATTTCTCGAGGCTTCCAATTAAGTATGGCTGAAATTTTATTGAAGATTACTCGAATACGTCACGAATACCACATGACCCAAAGCTAACCTCTCTTACTTGAGGAACACACTGGCTATATAATTGCCTATCCCGTAAAGTTTGCGCACTAACCTCGTGTGTTCACATGGGTCTCATTTCTTGAATAGACCAAGATGTCATCAATGAACACGACTACGAATCGATCCAAATAATTGAAGATTCGATTCATTAAATCCATAAATACCGCAGGGCATTAGTAATAAGCGGCATCACTAGGAACTCATAGTGACCATATCTGCTTCGAGGCGGTCTTGATACGTCCAGAATCTCGGATTCGCAATTGATAATAGCCCGATCTCAAATCTATTTTCGAGAACACGAGGCTCCCTTGAGTTGATCGAACAAGTCATCGATATGTGGTAGCGGATATTTGTTCTTTATCGCTTTATTAAGCTAACGATAGTCGATGCACCGCATGGTTCCATCCTTCTTTTCACAAACAACGGCGCACCCAATGGCTTCGGTAAAGCAAAACCTCTATCCACCAATTCTTGCAATTGAGCTTTCAACTCCTTTAATTCGTTGGTGCCATACGATGCGAGCTATCGAAATTGAGTGGTACGGTACCAATTCGATGCCAAATTCTATTTCCGACGGTGGTAAACCGAGCAATTCTTCGGGAAAACATCCGGTATTCACAAACCAGACGCAGATTAGGGTTTCTTTTCGATTCCTTGTAATCGAACGCGTCGCAAAGATGCGCCGCTGCCCTTTTCTTACATATTCCCAACACATTGCGATATTACATTGCAACCCTTTAAGTCCGTGACTCAACCGAATTATCTCGTTATTCGGCACCTCAAATCAATAGTCTTGCTTTTGCAATTTACAAGCATGATGCATGGTCAACCAATCCAAACCAAGAATAACGTCAAATTCATAGAGCGGAAAAAGCATCAAGTCCACCGGAAAACAAGAACCTCGGAACACTAGGGACTTTTCTTGCACACTTTGTTGACAAGCACGTAATGACCAAGGGTTTGACACCGAATTACAAACTCGATGGACTCAATAGGCAAAGTCTTCTTGGATGCTAAGGTTTCACATATATAAGAATGAGTAGAACCGGTCAATCATGGTAGCATCTCTAGATCCTCCGTAGCGCCGACATTGCCCATATTTCTAGGTGGCCTACCTCGGCGTTGGTAGCAGGTATATGAGTCTAAATTCAGGAAAATTTACGAAACCAGTTTCTGAGTTTTGAAACTCGAGATATGATTTTTAAGGCGACGGTGACGCAGTTTTCCAGCCTTCTTGGTAATGTCAAATTGGTTGGTATCTTGAGAGGATTTGGCGTTAACCCTCGTGTCCGACACGGCGTCGGTCACGAGTTTGGGGTGTTACAGCCGAACTATATGATGGGTGGAGGTATGTGCTGAAACCACCAAGTATCGAGGATTGATCCGAAGTGTTGAACAGAGACCGATCCGAAGTGTTGAGCGGAGACTCTCTATGTATTGCTTTGTGAGTTTTCCGATGAATAAGTGCAGAACTTGGTTATGTGAATGATGTGTTCATTAAGTGACCAGGATGTGGTAAGGTTATAAACAAGTAAGTTATACATAAGGATGATTTCATGGTGACCTTGTGATCATGGGCCTATACTTGTGATGTATGAAATGTGGTGAAAATGATTTGTGATATGTATGTTAAAATGAGGTTAATACAAGAAAGTGTGAAAGAGTGAATTAGCAATAAAACTGTTTTGGACAGTAGCAGTAACGTGATTTTGAAAAATAACCAAAAATAGTAGAAATTGAATCAAAGACTGAATGAGATATCAAATTAAATCGTAATGTGTCTATTTTCATATAAAAGAAACAGAGCAAGAAAAGAAGTTCTATATTTTGAGATATTTATGTTTTTGTGAGACTGGTTCAGAATGATTATGTGATCCCCTGTTCGACTTTGGAAAATCAAAACAATTTGGATAAAAATAATTAGAGGATTAAACTTATATTTTCAAATCCTAATGAGTCTGTTTTCAAGATAAATCAACAAAAACATTATCCGAGTTCTGTACTATGAGATAATTAATTTTAGTGAAGAGAGGTCAGAACCATCGAGAAAGTGAAATAGGGAAATTTTAATGAATAAACTGTACTAATTGGCTGAACCAAAATTATGAAAATTTTATGGTGGATAGATATGTGAGTCTGGTTTCAAGGAAATTTACAGATCTTAATTTGGAGCTCTGTAGCTCGAATTATAAATAAGTAAATGACTATGACTCATGTGGACAGTTTGATGTGAGCATTTATTAGTAAATTGTGGAATCGTACTTACAAGAATGCTATATACATTAAGGATGTGGAATGGAGAGGAGGAGGAGGAAAATAAATATATGTGGAATACATGGAAACTATGGTATATGAAATATTGATATAATGAAATAAATGATATGAGTTTATAATAAAACAGAAAGAGAATGATATGTATCATGACATGTATATATATATATGACTAGTCTCAATGTAATGCTTGTTGGGTATGGAGTTGAATTGAAATGTTTCAGGAAAACATGTTATTTTGCGCATCTGAATTGTGGTATTTTATAAAGATATGATCTAGTTTTAAATATGAATGCTTGATGATTAAGCTGAAGATATTTGGTAAGATGATAATCTTGGTATAAATGTATAAGTGGTACTATAATAAACAAGGTAAAATGAGTATGAGAGACACATGTATGATGACATACAAATGCTATGTTTGTGGTTTAATTGAGAATATTTAATCATTAAATGAATACCATGTTATATGCTTTTATTTTGTATAAGTGTGTAAGAGATTAAGGTTGACCAAAGCTTGGAAAATAGCCTAGGTATATTCCAACAGTGAAACACGACCATGTGTCTCAAATGTATGGAACACGACTTTGGGACACGGCGTGTGGAGCCTTAAAGCATGAAATTTCCAAGATTTTTGTCGGTTCTCGGTTTAGTCCCGAACCCTTTCTAAAGTATGTTTTGGGCTTCATAGACTCAAATAAGGGACTATGTGTAAGTGAATGAACGTTTTGAAATATGAATGAAATTTTATGCCCCGTATTTTAGTTTAATGTTTGTATGTTTGTGCAGTAATGCCTCGCACCTTATCCCCTCTGCACGGGTAAGGGTGTTACAAGTGAAGCGGGTGCTTCTCTCATCTCAACGTTGGGCATGTGACTTGATGCCAAAGATCCAACCTTAGCACTTCCACGACCTCTGGCGCAACCTCTTGCACCCTTCTAGTGCTCATTGCCACTTTAAGCATAATCTAGTTAAGAATTTTATGCAATTTAACCCATAGTTTCAGTAATTAAGCAAATGTTTTATGACAGAGTATTTAAGAGTTGTTTTCACAAACAAAGGCTGCTCTGATTTTAGTTTCCTATCGTTTTTCGAGTTTACTCTAGCTAAAGAGTCTCGGTATAGTCTATCATCTAAAGTAAGCCCAAGAACTATCTATAGTATAACGATTTTAAAAATTTCATATCGAGAGAACTTACTTGGTTCGACGCTGGAGACTCGGTGAACCACACAATAAAAACCTTCAAAATGCTTCAGAATAATTTGTAAATAACTTTAAATCCAAAAACTAAGGCCCATTTCCAAATAGGAAGTTTTGCAACTTGACTCTGATACCACTAAATGTAACACCCCAAACCCGGCCTAGACGTTATGGCCGAATCTGGCGTGTCACATTAAAATGATTATTCAAAAAACTTTGTCTTATTAATAACTGTAACACCCCGTACCCGAGACCGTAGCCGGAGTCGAACACGAGGTGCTAACAGACATAATATATTTATTTTCACAGTCCATTTAAAAATTTCCAGACAGCTGGCTAACTGTGTCACTGTCACCTTAAAAATCATATCTTGAGTTCCACAACTCAAAAATAAGTTTCGTGATTTTTCCCTGAAACTAGAATCATATATGCATCTACAAATATTTTTCTAGAATTTTTGGTCGGGCCAATTAGTACAGTTTATTAGTTAAAGTCTCCCATGTTACAGGGATCGACTACACTGACCTTCGCGCATTACGACTTGGATATCTCCTGTACAGGACTTCAATACTGATTCCGTTTGTTTCTATAGAAACTATACTAAAATAGGAATCTATACATATATTGCATGACTCCTAATTATCTCTGGTTAATTTATAATGAATTTCCAAAGTCAGAACAGGGAATCCAGAAACCGTTCTGGCCCTGTTTCACAAAAACCTAAATATCTCTTAACATACAACTCATATGACCGTTTCGTTTCTTCCATATGAAATTAGATTCATCAAGGTTCATTTACATAATTTATTCACTATTTAAATCCATTCCTACTATTTTTAGTGATTTTTCACATTCACATCGCTGCTGCTGTCAGCATCTGCCTTTAAGGTAGACTTTACCAATTTCATAGTTTCCATGATTCAATTAGCCCTTTTTGCATACATAGCACAAAGTATAATCATGATTAACCATTCCAATGGCTAATCATTTCCAAAAATTTCCATACCTCTTAGTGATCAACATACAAAACGATTATAGTACTATGCTAAAAACGTATATAAGCCATTTTCGCATTGCTATCCAAATTTACACAAAATCCATGGGTACATGACCAACAACAAAAAGGGTAGTCCTATACATGCCATTTCAAAGTTCAACCAAAATTGTACCAAAAGGGGACTTTGATAGTGTGGGAGACTTCGACTTCCAAAAACCTCGAGTCCGATAGCTGACGAGCCAAAATCTATAAAACAGAGAAACAAAGAAATGGAGTAAGCAATTTATGCTTAGTAAGTTTTGAGCAAGGGATTCCAGCACAACAAAAGCATAGCATTCATATAGCTAAACGGATAATTTCATATGCACAAATTCTCAATATCATACTTACTTCACATTACCAACCCTTATGTTCATACACAAAGATCAACTTAGCCAAAGGCGGTAGCTCGTTTATCAACCGAAATAATACTTATTTGTAAGGGCTCAACTAATTCAAAGCACATACTGAAACATACCTCATTGTTGGGATTTCACAAGCGTATTAACTGAAATTTTTACAGCAAGTTCATTCATTCCTGAATCACATACCTTCGAGTTTAATCGGATATAGCTACTCGTTCAAATACCTTCGGGACATAGCCGGTTATAGTAACTCGCACAAATGCCTTCGGACTTAACCGCATTTAATAACTCACACCATGCCTTGGGCTTAGCCCTAATTAGTAACTTCGCACAAATGCCTTCGGATCTTAGTCCGGATTTAGTCACTTAGCACAAAGCCTTCGGGACTTAGCCCGGACATCATTCAATAACCATGCACATTTATCAATAAATCATGACACATTAAGTATTTCATTTTGTTAGCAAAACTCTAACACGAGGCACTTATCACACTTGCAATTTCGGCTCAATAGCCACACACAAAGAGCATGATTTTGATTTGCTTAAAACGTTATCTAATCATGTAACACCCCAAACCCGTGACCGTCACCGATTTGACCACGTGGTGTTACCGGTCTTACTTTCCTTATTACTCTCTTTGTAATATTTGATTGCTGTTCCAGGCGGGCTAGCTAATCTGCCATCGTCGCCTTAAAATCATATTTCGAGTTTCAAAACTGGAAACTGATTCTGTAAATTTTCCTGAATTTAGACTCATATATCTATCCATGGATTTATTTCTAGAATTTTGGTCGGCCAATTGGTACAGTTTATTAGTTAAAGTCGCCATTGTTACAGAGGTGACTACACCGACCTTCAGCGCATTACGACACGGATATCTTCTCGTCTGAGCTTCAAAATGCCATTTGTTTCTAATGAAACTAGACTCAAGGGGAATCTGCACATATAAGGAACGACTTCTAATTCCTTCGGATAATTTATGGTAAATTTTCAAAGTCGAGACAGGGGATCCGAAACCGTTCTGCCCTGTCTCACGAGAACTTTAATATCTCTCGTTATACTGCTCATACGGTCATTTCGTTTCGTCCATATGAAAATAGGTTCATCAAGGTTCAATTTCATAATTTATTCACTATTTAATTCTACTTCTACTATTTTAGTGATTTTTCAATCTCATATCACTTGCTGCTGTCAACAATGATTCTGCGATGAACTATGCCAATTTCATGAATCTTTCCTTGGCCTTACTAATCATCCATTATACATGACACAAATTATGGCCACCTTATCAAAATTAAAGTTTCTAAGACTCGTGGCTATAGGTTCTAGCATCCCACTCAACGACCACATAGGCCATTTTCACATGGCTTAAAGTTTACAACCCACAATTCAACAAAACAAAATAGCCTATACATGCCAAATGTTCTCCTAGTTCAACTACGAAGACAATACCAAAAGATTTCCAGCGGTGTGATGACTTCAACGATGGTTCCGAAACACGCAAATAATCTGAGTCCAAGAGACCTAAAATGGGTGACAAGAAAACACCGAGTGAGTTTATAACTCGATGAAGTCATAAGCATTCAACAACCATCCATTTATAAAGTTGCCACAACATGAAACAATAAACGAGGCTAGGTACTCATCCATATCAAAACTATACCATAATTCCTCGGACCTTTCGGTTCAATCTCATACCAAGTCATACATCCACATTTCATATTCCACACAACAAGATATTTAAGGCATTTTCACACACTAACTCATTTCCACCACAACCATACAATTTCAATCATCACATAGATTTAAAGCTTACCAAGCTCAACCCCAGAGCATGAACATATTGCCTATTAGTCATGAGCTCAAGGTACTTACCCGATCCATTGCCCATACTCAACTCGATGGAGACACACCCTCCATATAATTGTTCGATCGGAGATATATATATATATATATATATATATATATATATATATATATATAAGTACGCACACATAGTGCTTAATACTCGATTTCGCACACTTAGTGCCATGCGATTTAAGCCCGCACACATAGTGCCATACCCTTTGAGCTCGCACACTTAGTGCCATATATTTCCAGCATGCACACTTAGTGCCATATATTTCCAGCATGCACACTTAGTGCCATATATTTCCAGCATGCACACTTAGTGCCAATCTAGATCACCGTACACTCAGATTGCCACACTTACTTAGTGCCGAAAGCAACTTCCTACACATTTCACTATTTCTTTTACATTCAACAAATGTCATCATTCCATACATACATTTTCATTTATATATATATATATATCATCCCATTAAACACAATTGCATAAATTTTACAATCATTTAAGCAATATCAAATATGTGTAATGACTTACCTCGGATGTTGTCGCATCGTCTTCAACGGCTATTCAATTACTTTGTCTTTCCCTTGTCCAACTTTGATCCTTTGAGTTCTTGAGCTAAATCAAACAAATTTACTTCTCAATCAAACACACACATACGGCAACCATATTTTGCTTTTAACACATTCGGTCACTTGGGTGACCTATTTAACTTTCAAGCATTCATTTCAATTCTTAGTTAAATAATGTGAATACCATTAACTACTAATGCCACACACTCACATATGCATAAAATTAACCCTACATGACCTATAGCTCATTCGGTCATTCGTCTTTCAAGCTTATCAAGCTTCATATCATGCTTCCTTGGCGAATATACATATAAGCACAATGTAGCATTTTATTCACTTCATGATACATTCGCCTTGGCATAATTTTCATTAAAATCCCTATTAGCCACTTTTAAAATGCCAATGTTACAAGAAAGGTTACCCAAATTCACATTCAACAACTACACATACACAAGCCAATTTTTCTTCCTATCATCAAATTTAACACGAATCACAAACTTAAACCCTCAATAGCTACTATGGTAGAATAGATCCTTTCTATTCCATTTAACTACCATAAATTTAAAGTATTTAAATCAAGTTCATGAGTTTCTAATGCAAGAATTAGGCCAACCTACTAACCTTAACACCCACATTAGACAAGTGACCACATACACACTCTCATAGCCAATTTCCATATTACCAAAATCCTCAATACACATATTCCCTTATTCAACTTCAATTTAAGCTCCCTACTCACAAAACACAAGGAATAGAAATCATCTTCTAAGTTTCCTACCTTAGTCGAATGGCCAAATCACCACAAGGATCTAAATTCACACATGGGCTCAATCAAAGACCTATCCATCAACTAAATTTTTATGAAATCTCAAAGAATTTACTAAAACTTACCTCAATCAAACAAGTAGAAGACCGAATACCTAGCTTCTTCCCTCCCCCCTTTTCTCTTCCTTTAGTTCATGGCAAGAAGAACAAAACATAACCAAATTTCTCCTTTCCCTTCTTCTATTCGCCAAGACACCCAAGGATGAGCAACAAAACTTTTTCTTTCTTTCTTTGCTTAGTCACGCAATGGGGCATCCACACACATTATTTCTTTTTTTTTTGTCAACATTTTCTTTAATGCTAGCTTTTTATTTTATTGCTTCATACATACCTCACTAACCAAACATGTTAGAAACATGTTTCCTTTGCCCATCAACACCCATCTTGGCCGGCCACTATAGAATAATTTGGGAAATTTGACATGCAAGGACAACCTTTCCTAGTATGCATCCATAGGCCACTTCAACATTTGCCTATCACATTTCTAAGTTTTCTCACACAAGTCCTATTTAGCAAAATTCAAACATGAAATTTTCACACATGCATATGTACATATAATGAGCATCAATTATGATGGTTAATTATTTTTATGACTCGGTTTAGTGGTCCCGAAACCACTTTCCGACTAGGTTCAATTTAGGGTGTCACAACTCTCCCCACTTAAGAAATTTTCGTCCCTAAAATCTTACCGGTAAATAGGCTCGGTATCGCTCTTTCATAGAGTCCTCAAGTTCCCAAGTGGCTTCTTCAATTCGTGTTTATGCCACAACACCTTCACCAATGGGATTTTCTTATTAGCAACACTTTTACTTGGCGCATCGAATCGCGAACCAGCTCTTCTTCATAACTCAAATTAGGCTGAACCTCGACCTCAGATGGAGTAATTACGTGTGTCGGGTCAGACCTATATCGTCGAAGCATCGAGACATGGAAAACGTTGTGAATCTTTTCAAGCTCAGGGGGTAAAATTAATCGATGCGCTCATCGCCCAACTCGTTCGGATACTTCATACGGACCGATGAACCTCGGACTCAATTTGCCCTTACGGCCAAATCTAAGCACCTTCTTCCGTGGTGAGACTTTGAGAAATACCTTGTCTCCAACCCGATATTCAATGTCTTTCCTTTTCAAATCCGCATACGACTTTTGGCGATCCGAGCGACCTTCAAACTTTCACGAATTACTCGAACTTTCCGCTCGGCATCCTTAATCAAATCAACCAGAAGATTTTACCTTGATGAAGTTCATCCAGAATAATGGGGTACGGCATTTACAACCGTATAAAGCCTCGTAAGGCGCCATCTTAATACTTGATTGAAAGCTATTGTTGTGGCGAATTCAATCAAAGGCAAATATCTTTCCCATGAACCACTAAACTCAAGGATACAACATCTCAACATATCCTCAAGGATTTGAATTATCCGTTCGGTTTGGGGATGAAAGCGATGCTAAAATGCAGCTTGGTACCCAAAGCCTCTTGCAATTTCTTCCAAAATCGCGATGTAAATCTTGGGTCTCTATCCGATACGATAGAAACAGTACCCCATGCAATCGAACAATTTGGGAGACGTATAATTCTGCCAATTTATCGAGCGAAAAATCCGTGCGGACAGGGATAAAATGAGCCGACTTAGTCAATCTATCAACAACAACCCAAATCGCATCCTTCTTACTCGCTGACAATGGCAGTCCGGGCACAAAGTCCATGGTGACTCGATCCCATTTCCACTCGGGTATCGTGATCGGCTGAAGTAATCCTGATGGCACTTGATGTTCCGCTTTCACTTGTTGACATATCAGACACCTTGAAACAAATTCAGAAATGTCTCGTTTCATACCGGGCCACCAAAATTGGCGTTTCAGGTCATTGTACATTTTAGTACTACCCGGGTGGATTGACATTCGACTACTAGCACCTCCTCGGGTGAAACGGATAAATGAGCATCCATCGCTCTCAAAGCAGACAGTGCCTTGCGACTTAAAGCATCGGCCACCACGTTGGCCTTTCCCGGGTGATACTCAATGATGAGTTCATAGTCTTTCAACAACTCAAGCCAACGTCTTCGTCAGCGAGTTTAAATCTCTTTGAGTCATCAAATATTTGAGACTCTTGTGGTTCAATAAATATGACACCTGTAACACCCGAACCCGAGACCATCGCCGTGTCGGACACGAGGGTTAACAAGCCAAGTCCACATATTTTGCCCACTAATTTGACATTTCCAGTCAGGCTGGAAAACTGCGTCACCGTCACCTTAAAATCATATCTCGAGTTTCAAAACTCGGAAACTGGTTTCGTAAATTTTCCTGAATTTAGACTCATATATCCATCCATGGATTTATTTCTAGAATTTTGGTCAGGCCAATTAGTACAGTTTATTAGTTAAAGTCACCCATGTTACAGGGATCGACTGCTCGACCTTCGCGTTACAACTTGAATATCTCTTGTACAGGGCTTTAATACTGGTGCCGTTTGTTTCTAATGAAACTAGTCTCAAAATGGAATCTGTACATATAAAGCATGACTCCTAATTATTTCTGGATAATTTATAGTAAATTATTAAAATTATGACAGGGGACCCAGAAACCGTTCTGGCCCTGTCTCACAATAGCTTTAATATCTCTTAACATGTAACTCCTATGACCGTTTCGTCTCTTCCATATGAAAATAGACTCATCAAGGTTCATTTACATAGCTTATTCACTATTTAATACCATTCCTACAAATTTTGGTGATTTTTCACATTCACGTCACTGCAGCTGGTAGCATCTGTTTTTAAGGTAGGTCTTACCTAGTTTGTAGTCTCCATGAACCAACTAGTCTTGCCATACATAGGTTCACATATGATCATTTTAACCATACCAATGGCTGATCATGTGACCAACATTCCCATTTCCAATCCATAATCACATCATGACACCATATATATATATATATACAAACCGCAATAGTCTAAGTTCAGTACTTCACTTTTACGAGCCATTTTCGCATGGCCGTACACATATACATCACAACATATTTAAACCAGCAAGGGTAGTCCTATACATGCCATTTCAAAGTTCAACCAAAAATTTATACCAAAACGGAGGCTTTGATAGTGTGGATGACTTGGCTTTAATGATCCCGAATCCGATTGCTATCGAGCAAAATCTATAAGACAGAGAGCCAAAGCAACGGGTAAGCATTTTTATGCTTAGTAAGTCTCAAGGAATAAAATCAGCTTTAATTAAAGCAATACATTCACATAGCCAAATGCATCATTTCATTAATACACATTAACAAAATCATTCTTACTTCTCACTTCATCATTATATACTTTCACAAGGTATCAACCAATTCAATAGCTGAATTTCGTTAGTCGATTGAGCGAATGTTGCTCAAACATGTCGACTTTCAATGCACATATAAACATACCTTATTCTATGGGCCTTTCGAGCGTACTAATTGAATTCATTACAGCAACCAACACTCACCTCCAGCCCAAGCTTCTTGAATACAACCGGATATAACCACGTGCGAATGCCTTGGTCTTAGCCCGGATAGAACGACTCGCACGAATGCCTTGGTCTTAGCCCGGATGTAGCCACTAGCACAATTGCCTTGGTCTTAACCGGATATAATTTCCAGCAATAACGTCTTGGGACTTAGCCCGGATATCATTCAATTGCTCATGCACACATACATCAATAATCATTAGACATTCATATTTCATTTTCAGTTACTAAGGCTCAAACACAAATATAATCACTAGCATAATCGCCTTCAGGACTTAGCCCGTATCATTCAAATACTCATACACACATAAATCAATAATCAATACACATCCATATTTCATTTCACATAATTCAAGTAGGGTCACTTCTTGAGGACTTACCTCGGATGTTGTCGAGCGGCTTTTACGGCTATTCGATCACTTTTCCTTCCCTTGTCCAATTGTGGCCCTCTAAGCTCTTGAGCTAATTCAAACAAATTTAATTTATTAAAACCTCATTATGCTAGCTTATGGCCGAATATGACAAGGAGTCTAAATGGTCATATGGCCACCCTTTAGCTTGAGTACACAATGGTCATGCACATTTTATACTACATCAAGCAATTCAATACAATTCATTCAAGCATCAAGGAAAAGCTAAGGCCATCAATCGGCTACCTAAGGCCGAACATACATGTCCAATTTGAGGCCAATTATACACTTAACACCACACAAAAACAGCATGCATTTTACTAATTAATGCTTTACATATTGTGGCTCAATACTTATAATACATCATCAAGCACTCATATGGCCGATTATACTTAGTCATACTTGCACCAAATCAACAATAAATTCCAAGATTTCCACATCATAGGTATTCTAGGCCGAATGTACTTGCAATTTCACAAACATTCTTCAACATTTTCTTCTTTAAACAAACATATTCATCACTTACTTCATAACCAAAACATCATGTGCAAACATATATATACATATATGTGCATGGCCGAATTTCAAGGTGTCCATAGCCATCCAAAACACAAATTTTAACTAACATGCAAGAAGCATGAACCATGCTCATGAATGCATCATGGCCGAATACACCACAATCATGCCCCTTTTAACTTCAATCATGGTTAAACAAAAAGAAAACTCAAAGTCTTACTCAAGATGGCTACAAAGGAATTTCAAGAGTAGACAATCCGTCATTGCATGCATCATCATCAAGCTTCACACTTAGCATGCAATGGCTTTATCACAATACCAACTTTGACCAAATACCACTTCCATGGCATAACAAGGATTTGAACCATGGCTAACATGAACATCAAGTTGGCAACTAAAACATGCATGAATCTCATGACACAACCTCATACATACCTCAATCTTGATGCAAGTTTAGCCAAATGTCCTTCTAGATCTCTTCTAAACAAAGGAAATGAAGCAAAAATCTCTTCTTCCTCTTAGTATTTTCGGCCAAAAAGGAGAGAACAAGGATGAACAAAATTTTTTTTGTTTTTTCTTCTTAGTTGCACGGCAATGGGGGGGGATGCTACTCTCTCACACACATTTTTTTTTTGTTTCTCTTCCCACATTTAATTATTAATCATTTCTTTCATGCTCCATTAACAAAACATGTTTCAACATGTTTTCTTTGCCCATAACCCATGTCATGGTTGGCCACCACCTATAAAAGGGGAAATTTGACATGCAAGTCCATTGTTTTGCATGCATGCTTTAATTAGTCATCACACATTTCCCTATCGTACTTTCAAAGTTCACTACTAAGTCCTTTCTAGCGGAATTCACCTTTATAACACTAAATCAATCATCAAAAAATGTCACACATGAGCACACACATATTATAGGCATCAAAATAAATTTTAAATTATTTTTATGCCTCGGTTTGTGGTCCCGAAACCACATTCCGACTAGGGTCAATTTTGGGCTGTCACAACTCTCCCCACTTAAGAAATTTTCGTCCCGAAAATCTTACCGTAAATAGGTTTGGATATCGCTCTTTCATAGAGTTCTCGGTCTCCCAAGTAGCTTCTTCTATCCGTGCTTGAGCCATAACACTTTCACTAGCGGAACCCGCTTGTTTCGCAACTCTTTCACTTCCGTGATAGGATACGAATCGGTTCTTCCTCATAACTCATATTAGCTTGAATTTCAATTTCGATGGACTAATCACGTGCGATGGATTGGATCTATAGCGTCGAAGCATCGAAACATGAAAGACATCGTGAACCTTTTCGAGTTCGGGGCAAAATCAAACGATATGCCACTTTGGACCGACTCGCTTCGGATATCTCATATGGCCCAATGAACCTCGGGCTCAACTTGCCCTTACGGCCAAATCGAGTATCTTTTCCAAGGCGATACCTTGAGAAACACTTTATCTCCCACGATACTCGATATCCTTACGCTTCAGATCCGCGTCGACTTACTTCGACGATCGGAGGCTATCTTGGACTTTCACGGATTACTTTCACTTTCATTCAGCATCTCTAATCAAATCCACCCGAAAATTTTGCCTTCACCGAGCTCGGTCAAAACAATGGTGTACGACATTTACGACCGTACAAAGCCTCGTAGGGTGCCATCTTAATACTTGATTGAAAGTGTTGTTGTAAGCGAATTCAATCAACGGAAAATACCGTTCCCATGAACCACTAAACTCGAGGACGCAACATCTCAACATATCCTCAAGTATCTGAATTATCCGCTCGGATTGACCATCGGTTTGGGGTGAAAGCGGTCTGAAATGCAACTTGGTACCCAAAGCTTCTTGCAACTTTTTCCAAAATCGCGAGGTAAATCTCGGATCTCTATCCGACCACGATGGAAATAGGCACCCGTGTAATCTCACAATCGAGAAACATACAATTCGGCTAATTTGTCCATTGAAAAATCATGCGTGCACGGGACAAAGTGAGCCGACTTAGTCAATCTATCTACCACGACCCAAACCGCATCCTTCTTACTTGCGACAAAGCGATGCGATACAAAGTCCATTGTGACTCGATCCCATTTCCACTCGGGTATCGTGATTGGTGAAGTAATCCACGAGGGCACTTGATGTTCCGCTTTCACTTGTTGACATATTAAACATCTCAAACAAAGCCGGAGATGTCTCGTTTCATACCATGCCACCAAAACCGACGTTTCAAATCATTGTACATCTTTGTACTCCCGGGTGGATTGCCATTCGGCTACAATGGGTTTCATTCGAATTATCGAAATGAGTTCAATTCTTTGGAACACACAGAGCGACTTTTGAACCTCAAACAATCGTCATCATCGATTTGAAACTCCGAGTCCTTGTTCGAAACACACTCACCCGTTTTGCGCCAACTCGTCGTCGACTTTACGAGCTTCTCGAATTTGATGTGTCAATAATGGTTTGGCTTTCAATTCAGCCACTAACACACCGTCGGATCGAATGCACAAGTGCACATTCATCGCTCAGTAAAGTGAATAATGATTTACGACTCAAGGCATCCGCAACCACATTCGCCTTTCCGGGGTGATATCAATGACCAGCTCATAATCCTTTAACAGGTTCGAGCCAACGTCTTTGTCGCAGATTTAAGTCTCTTTGGGTCATCAAATATTTGAGACTTTTGTGATCCGAGTACACATGGCACTTCTCACCAAATAAGTAATGTCGCCAAATCTTTAAAGGCGAATACGATGGCAGCTAATTCGAGATCATGGGTCGGATAATTTTTCTCGTGTGGCTTTAATTGCCTCGACGCATAGGCCACAACTCGACCTTCTTGCATCAATACGCAACCTAACCCAAGGAGGGAGGCGTCACTATAGATGACAAACTCTTTGCCAGATTCGGGTTGCACTAGAATTGGGGCTTCATCAAATAAGTTTTCAGTTGATCGAAACTTTTCGACATTTCTCCGTCCATTCGAACTTAACATCCTTTTGGAGTAACCGTCATCGGCGTGGCTATCGTTGAAAACCTTTACAAATCGTCGGTAATAAGCGGCAAGCCCCAAAAGCTCCGAACCTCGGTAATATTTCTGGAGGCTTCCAATTAAGTATGGCTGAAATTTTATTGAATCGACTCGAATACCCGATCAGAATACCACATGACCCAAGAAGCTAACCTCTCTTAACCGAACTCACACTTGCTGAACTTAGCATATAATTGCCTATCCCGTAAAGTTTGCGGCACTAACCTCGTGTGTTCAGCATGTTCGGTCTCATTTCTTGAATAGACCAAGATGTCATCAATGAACACGACTACGAATCGATCCAAATATGGTCGAAGATTCGATTCATTAAATCCATAAATACCGCGAGGGCATTAGTAAGCCCAAACGGCATCACTAGGAACTCATAGTGACCATATCTCGCTCAAGGCGGTCTTGGGTACGTCCAATCTCGGATTCGCAATTGATAATAGCCCGATCTCAAATCTATTTTCGAGAACACTGAGGCTCCCTTCAGTTGATCGAACAAGTCATCGATATGTGGTAACGGATATTTGTTCTTTATCGTCGCTTTATTAAGCTAACGATAGTCGATGCACAGCCGCATGGTTCCATCCTTCTTTTTCACAAACAACACTGGCGCACCCCAAGGCGAAAAGCTCGGGCGAGCAAAACCTCTATCCACCAATTCTTGCAATTGAGCTTTCAACTCCTTTAATTCCGTTGGTGCCATACGATACGGAGCTATCGAAATTGGAGTGGTACCAGGTACCAATTCGATGCCAAATTCTATTTCCCGAACAGGTGGTAAACCCGACAATTCTTCAGGGAAAACATCCGGGTATTCACAAACCACGGGCACAGATTCGGGTTTCTTTTCTGATTCCTTGTAATCGAGCACGTACGCAAGGTACGCTTCGCACCCTTTTCTTACATATTTCCGGGCCAACATTGCTGATATTACAGCTGGCAACCCCTTTAAGTCCGTAGACTCAACCCGAATTATCTCGTTATTCGCGCACCTCAAATCAATAGTCTTGCTTTTGCAATTTACAACCGCATCGTGCATGGTCAACCAATCCAAACCAAGAATAACGTCGAATTCATAGAACGGAAAAAGCATCAAGTCCACCGGAAAACAAGAACCTCGGAACACTAGGGGACTTTTCTTGCACACTTTGTTGACAAGCACGTAATGACCCAAGGGGTTTGACACCCGAATTACAAACTCAGTAGACTCAATAGGCAAAGTCTTACTGGATGCTAAGGTTTCACATATATAAGAATGAGTAGAACCAGGGTCAATCTGATGGTAGCATCTCTAGATCCTCTCTGACCGCCACTGACATTGCCCATATTTCTAGGTGGCCTACCTCGAGCAGTGGTAGCACCCGGGTTTCCACTTTGACTTACATTTCATTCAAGCATCCTCGGGCAATCCTTCATAACGTGGTCGGCCGATCCACACTTATAGCAGGAGCGATCACGAAACCAACAGCTCCCGAATGCCATTTGCCACAATGCAGACACTCGCCTCTCTCGGCGATCATTTCCACCATCATCGGCGATCGAAATGACTGTGTGTCACAGGGGTCGATCGCGTCCTCGTCTAGAAAAGCCCGAAACGCCTCTAGACCGGCTCACATCATCTCGAAATCTCTTGATGCTGTTGAAGAGACTTTCCGAGGACCTCTTCGAAATTCTCCGGTTCCACATCAACTTTTTGTTTCTCCTTTCTAAGCTCTTCGACTTTACAAGCTCGCTCAACAAGTACTACGAACTCTCGTATTTCGAGAATGCCAACGAACATCCTTATATCATCATTCAGCCCATCCTCGAAGCGTTTACACATAATAGCCTCGGACGAAATGCATTCTCACGCGTATCGCCTAAGCCTCACAAATTTTCGTTCATAGTCGGTAACTGACATAGAACCTTGCTTAAGATCAAGAAATTCCCTTCACTTTTGGTCGATGAATCTCTGACTGATATACTTTTTTCGGAACTCGGTTTGAAAGAATTCCCAAGTCACTTGCTCCCTAGGCACCACAGAAGTCAGAGTACTCCACCAATAGTAGGCGGAATCACGAAGCAAGGAGATGGTACACTTTAGGCACTCATCGGTTGTACAAGATAGCTCATCGAGCACCCGGATAGTGTTGTCCAACCGAAATTCAAATTTCGCTTCGCATCATCATCATCCGTAGCTTTAAATTCAAGTGGCCCCATGTTTTCAATCCTATCAACTGGGGCTTACTTGACCTTATTTGGTCGATTCTGGGAGGTATTGTAGGTCTTGGGTTGCATTTGTTGGGAATGGAGGTTGTGGAATAGTAGTGTTAGTTCGAATGTATTGGTTAAACCATTCATTCATCACACTATAAAAGGCTTGCCTAGCCTCATCATTCGGATTGTTGGCCATAGGTTGAGAGTCCGCCGGCCTTTGTCCCTTGCGCGGGGCAGCGCCACACTCTCCACATCATCAGCTATCGCTCGGTTGGGATCGGGATCCATTGCTATAAACAAACACAAAGTCAAATTGTCGAAATCACCACACTATCGATTCATCATTTAATGGCATGTATAGCTAGACCCCAAACACATCACGGTAGTCCTAGAATCGACTAAACCGTGGCTCGATACCAATAAAATTGTAACACCCGAACCCGAGACCATCGCCGGTGTCGACACGAGGGTTAACAAGCCAAGTCCACATATTTTGCCCACCAATTTGACATTTCCAGTCAGGCTGGAAAACTGCGTCACCGTCGCCTTAAAATCATATCTCGAGTTTCAAAACTCGGAAACTGGTTTCGTAAATTTTCCCTGAATTTAGACTCATATATCCATCCATGGATTTATTTCTATAATTTTTGGTCGGGCCAATTGGTACATTTTATTAGTTAAAGTCACCCATGTTACAGGGATTGACTGCTCTGACCTTCGCGCGTTACAACTTGAATATCTCTCTGTACAGGGCTTTAATACTGGTGCCGTTTGTTTCTAATGAAACTAGACTCAAAATGGAATCTGTACATATAAAGCATGACTCCTAATTATTTCTGGATAATTTATAGTAAATTATTAAAGTTTCGACAGGGGACCCAGAAACCGTTCTGGCCCTGTCTCACAATAGCTTTAATATCTCTTAACATGTAACTCCTATGACCGTTTCGTTTCTTCCATATGAAAATAGACTCATCAAGGTTCATTTACATAGCTTATTCACTATTTAATACCATTCCTACAAATTTTGGTGATTTTTCACATTCACGTCACTGCAGCTGGCAGCATCTGTTTTTAAGGTAGGTCTTACCTAGTTTGTAGTCTCCATGAACCAACTAGTCTTGCCATACATAGGTTCACATATGATCATTTTAACCATACCAATGGCTGATCATGTGACCAACATTCCCATTTCCAATCCATAATCACATCATGACACCATATATATATATATATATATACAAACCGCAAATAGTCTAAGTTCGTACTTCACTTTTACGAGCCATTTTCGCATGGCCGTACACATATACATCACAACATATTTAAACCAGCAAGGGGTAGTCCTATACATGCCATTTCAAAGTTCAACCAAAAATTTATACCAAAATGGAGGCTTTGATAGTGTGGATGACTTCGACTTTAATGATCCCGAATCCGATTGCTATCGAGCAAAATCTATAAGACAGAGAGCCAAAGCAACGGGTAAGCATTTTATGCTTAGTAAGTCTCAAGGAATAAAATCAGCTTTAATTAAAGCAATACATTCACATAGCCAAATGCATCATTTCATTAATACACATTCACAAAATCATTCTTACTTCTCACTTCATCATTATATACTTTCACAAGGTATCAACCAATTCAATAGCTGAATTTCGTTAGTCGATTGAGCGAATGTTGCTCAAACATGTCGACTTTCCAATGCACATATAAACATACCTTATTCTTTGGGCCTTTCGAGCGTACTAATTGAATTCATTACAGCAACCAACACTCACCTCCAGCCCAAGCTTCTTCGGAATACAACCGGATATAACCACGTGCACGAATGCCTTCGGGTCTTAGCCCGGATAGAACGACTCGCACGAATGCCTTCGGGTCTTAGCCCGGATGTAGCCACTAGCACAATTGCCTTCGGGTCTTAACCCGGATATAATTTCCAGCAATAACGTCTTCGGGACTTAGCCCGGATATCATTCAATTGCTCATGCACACATACATCAATAATCATTAGACATTCATATTTCATTTTCGTTACTAAGGCTCAAACACAAATATAATCACTAGCATAATCGCCTTCGGGACTTAGCCCGGGTATATTCAAATACTCATACACACATAGATCAATAATCAATAGACATCCATATTTCATTTCACATAATTCAAGTAGGGTCACTTCTTGAGGACTTACCTCGGATGTTGTCGAACGGCTTTTACGGCTATTCGATCACTTTTTCCTTCCCCTTGTCCAATTGTGGCCCTCTAAGCTCTTGAGCTAATTCAAACAAATTTAATTTATTAAAACCTCATTATGCTAGCTTATGGCCGAATATGACAAGGAGTCTAAATGGTCATATGGCCACCCTTTAGCTTGAGTACACAATGGTCATGCACATTTTATACTACATCAAGCAATTCAATACAATTCATTCAAGCATCAAGGAAAAGCTAAGGCCATCAATCGGCTACCTAAGGTCGAACATACATGTCCAATTTGAGGCCAATTATACACTTAACACCACACAAAAACAGCATGCATTTTACTAATTAATGCTTTACATATTGTGGCTCAATACTTATAATACATCATCAAGCACTCATATGGCCGATTATACTTAGTCATACTTGCACCAAATCAACAATAAATTCCAAGATTTCCACATCATAGGTATTCTAGGCCGAATGTACTTGCAATTTCACAAACATTCTTCAACATTTTCTTCTTTAAACAAACATATTCATCACTTACTTCATAACCAAAACATCATGTGCAAACATATATATACATATATGTGCATGGTCAATTTCAAGGTGTCCATAGCCATCCAAAACACAAATTTTAACTAACATGCAAGAAGCATGAACCATGCTCATGAATGCATCATGGCCGAATACACCACAATCATGCCCTTTTAACTTCAATCATGGTTAAACAAAAGAAAACTCAAAGTCTTACTCAAGATGGCTACAAAGGAATTTCAAGAGTAGACAATCCATCATTGCATGCATCATCATCAAGCTTCACACTTAGCATGCAATGGCTTTATCACAATACCAACTTTGACCAAATACCACTTCCATGGCATAACAAGGATTTGAACCATGGCAAACATGAACATCAAGTTGGCAACTAAAACATGCATGAATCTCATGACACAACCTCATACATACCTCAATCTTGATGCAAGTTTAGCCAAATATCCTTCTAGATCTCTTCTAAACAAAGGAAATGAAGCAAAAATCTCTTCTTCCTCTTAGTATTTTCGGCCAAAAGGAGAGAACAAGGATGAACAAAATTTTTTTGTTTTTCTTCTTAGTTGCACGGCAATGGGGGGATGCTACTCTCTCACACATTTTTTTTTGTTTCTCTTCCCACATTTAATTATTAATCATTTCTTTCATGCTCCATTAACAAAACATGTTTCAACATGTTTTCTTTGCCCATAACCCATGTCATGGCCGGCCACCACCTATAAAAGGGGAAATTTGACATGCAAGTCCATTGTTTTGCATGCATGCTTTAATTAGTCATCACACATTTCCCTATCGTACTTTCAAAGTTCACTACTAAGTCCTTTCTAGCGGAATTCACTTTTATAACACTAAATCAATCATAAAAAAATGTCACACATGAGCACACACATATTATAGGCATCAAAATAAATTTTAAATTATTTTTATGCCTCGATTTTGTGGTCCCGAAACCACATTCCGACTAGGGTCAATTTTGGGCTGTCACAACACCTTTCTCCAAACAAGTAATGCCGCCATATTTTCAAGGCGAACACTATGGCTGCTAGTTCAAGGTCATGGGTCGGATAGTTTCTCTCATGCGACTTTGGTTGTCTCGACGCGTAAGCCACAACTCGACCTTCTTGCATCAACACACAACCTAACCCAAGTAAGGATGCGTCATTGTATATGACAAACTCTTTACCGGACTCCGGCTGTACTAGTACCGGGGCCTCGGTTAAACAGGTTTTTTTTTTTTTTTAGTCGATCGAAACTTTCTTGACAGCGTTCGACCACTCGATCTTAACATCTTTT